>NW_026622819.1:4447777-4755740 GCF_023065955.2 Ursus arctos | reverse complement strand
TGCCCTCCTTACTACCCATCACCAGCCTATCCCATTCCCCGACCCCCCTCCCCTCTGAAGCCCTCAGTTTGTTTAAAACAACATTCTGCAGTTAATAGCCTCACTGGGCTGCTGGAGAGAGCGCTTTTGGACAAGGGGGCGAGAACCCCCTGTGGAGAGGAGGTGGTGCTGCCTGTCCCAGGACCCTGCAGTGGCAGTGCTGAGGCTCAGGGGGCAGCTGGGCGTTGCCCTTTTCTCTGGTCCAAGCGCTGCTTACCCTGCCAGTGCGATAGTGTTTGAGGGTGTATCTATTGCAGTGCTGTCTGCTGGGGACCCTGAGAGTGAAGCTGGAGGAAGCACTGTGCCTGCTCCCCAGGGACTGCATGCCACGGAGGGCAGCTACAGAGAGAGAGAAAGAGAGAGAGAGAGCGCAGAAGGCAGTGATGAACATCACATTCGTGTTTCATAGTCTGTAAAAGCAGATCTAGGAGTGAGGGGAGGAAGGACTCAGGCTCACTGTGGGAGGGGGCCATCCTGAGGGAGGTGGGGTCCCACCTTTGTGAAGGTTGGTCTGCTTCATGGTAGCAGGGGAGGACATTTCATATACAGGGGGTTATGTAGGCTCAAAGGAAGAGCTGGTGTGTGTGTGCACACACGCGCGTGTGTACCTGCATATGTTTGCATGTACACACGTGTGTGCCTGTCTGTGTGGGCGGGCAGGGCTATTTGTGAAACAGGAGCAAAAAGCCAAGTGATGGGAGATAACATCTGAAGACAGGGTGTGGGGAAGGCTGGGAGGACAGCAGGTTTTCTGTGGCAGTTTGGGGACACACTGGAAGGTGGGAGGGCAGGGGTGCTGTGGGACAGGTATGGGGTTGACAGGAGAGGGGAATATGCCTGAAGTGAAGAATTGAGCTAACATGTCAGGTGAGCGCTTGCGAAGCTGGAGACAAGGACTAAGAAGAGGGTCTGGAGACCCTTCAGTGGCTGCTGCCCATTTACTCACTCAGTGAACACCTGTCGAGTCCCTACTTCATGCCCCCCGAGCTCGGTGTAGGAGGTACTGGACGCTTTTGCCTCCGTGCTGCTCAGACGCCATCACAGCATACATTCAAAAAGCTTTCGGAACAGCACCTTCCAGAGACACACGTGAGCACATGCACGTGAGTGCAGCACTGGACTCCACTCACAGGCTGTGCTGGGTGCGTGCCGGTGAGCAGAAAGGCCCGGGGTCAGGAGGCAGTAAGGAGTGAGTTTCCAGATACTTCCTTATCCTCCCAGCTCCGTTCTGTTGAGTGGTCCCTTCTCCCTGTTGGCCCCTGCAGCTTCCTCCCTCCCCTCATGTCGCAGAGTCCCAACCTGCCTTGGACAGCAAGGACTCAGGCCCCCATGGCCCACAGTTGCTGTGTCTGCAGGGGTTGAGGCCCGAGTGCACACGGACACACGTGCGCACACTCATCCAGGACTGGGCTTCAGCAGCACTGGAACAGTTCTCAATCAGTGAGTGAGGGGAGGGTAGGAGGTTTGAGCTCAGGATGAGGAGGATCTGGGGGGGAGACAGTGAGAACCTCCCTTGGGGCTGGGGTGCAGACAGCATTCTAGGAAACGCTTGTGTCTGAGTCCAAAGTTCAGCATAGGTTTCCTGGGTTCGCAGCGGCTGGACTTCGGAGTGGCCATCTGGGGCTCTGCAACCCCTCACAGGGGGTGCCCCCTCTTCCCGCAGCTCATCTAATTCCAGCTCACTTGTGTGTATGTGTGTGTGTGTGTGTGTGTGTGTGTGTATAGTATATAATATCTTAACGTGGTAGAAAGGCTGAGCTGTGTGTCAGAGCAAAGGAAACGGGGAACAGGGAGCAACCATTAACAGACCATCAGAGGGGAGAGTAAGTAGGCGGCAAGGCTGAAAGGAAACTCCCCAGTGCCTGGTTCTGGAAGAGGACAGAGAGGGTGCAGAGAGGAGCACAGAGCCTCGTGTCACAGGGCAAAGGCCTCCGGGTTGCTGAATGAGAGGCCCTGGCTGCCAGGAATCAGCTGTGAAAACAGGAGGTGGATGTGGGGACCGTGTCTCAGCAGTGAGCTCCGCCACCACCACCACCCCACAGGATTCTCCCTTAGTTTTCAGAAGAAGAGACTATTTTCTCCAGTTTTGGTCTCCTCTCTTGTCATCCCCAAGCCACGGGGACAGGCTTTTGGGAGGATTTGCATCTGTCTCCTGATACACACTTGGGGCTTCTCTGGCTAACGTTTGAGCGTGGTCTCATGAAGTGTGGTACCTGAGCTGAGCGACGTTTCAGTTATGTTCAAAGCTCTTAAAGAATAAGTAAACGAACCGATAAAAGATACAACAAATAAGTAACTCTAGAAGCTTGGACATTTTTTCAAAATTCCAAAAATACTTTGAACAGAGTGACCTCTTGGATCTGGGTTTGTTCTGCTTGGACAAGCAGTGGGGATGGCAGTCTCATTTCTCAGCACCGGCTCCAAGAAACTGGTAACTTCTACTTCCTGCCTCTTGGGAGAGGAAGCGTGGGACCCTGGCCGTGTTCTGTGAGGCGGTCAAGCCACCGTGTGGAGACGCCCACACGGAGTGGATCCCTGACTCTCTGGCTCTGGGATCTGCCACCTCAGAAGCAGGTAGAGTTGAGTTGTCCCAACTGATGCCACGTGGAGCAGAGCCAAGCTCTCTGGCTAAGCCCCTGCTCAGCTAAAGAGTGAACAAAATAAGTGTTTTAAGATACTAAGCTTTGGGCTAATTTGTCCTGCATCCGCAATCACTAAATCTGATTTATGAATACGTTTTATGCTGTAGAACAAAGTGTTATGATCTAGGTCTGCAGCTTAACTGCAGTTTTCGTAGATATTTTATTACCGGGGCACAGGCTGTATGGCCTTGGTCACATGGCTATGTGACGCAACCAGAGGTTAGCACCTCCGTCTCCTTATCCGTGGGGAGAACAGTGTCCATCTTCCGCTTACGTTGTGAGCGTGAGGTTTCAATGCAGGGTGTTGGGCTGCGCCCTCGACAGAGAGCACTCCTCAACAATGTCAGTTCCTTCTTTTCCGCCCAACCCCGCTTCCCACCCCTTGGTGATCCGTGATTCATTTTTTTGGTTTATTTTCAGAAGTGACCTAGATAGGTGCCTTGGTGAGAGCCCTTGTCTCAGAGAAGAGCAAGGGGAGGGCTAGGGTTCAGGCCTAAGAGAGAAGAGTCTTCTGTAGTTTGGACATGTTTCAGTTAACAATTTGCACGTACCACCTTTCAACAAGAGGGTACAGGAATAAAACTATTTTTATAGAAGTGGCCTCAAGGTGCAATAAAAAATGTACTTTCCAAAGCTAAGTGAATTTCCAAGAAGGGCAGGTCTCATGACATAACAGATTTCACATTGCTTGTTTTTCCACATTTGCTTTTTAAAGGAGGGGGC
This sequence comes from Ursus arctos, assembly GCF_023065955.2. Taxonomy (NCBI): domain Eukaryota; kingdom Metazoa; phylum Chordata; class Mammalia; order Carnivora; family Ursidae; genus Ursus; species Ursus arctos. The sequence goes on along the minus strand of NW_026622819.1, from coordinate 4,752,336 downwards.
TTTATAAAAAGGAACATTGGCTGTGAGGTGGGACGTTCACAGTGTCCCCCCACTGCCTCCCGGGGTTGCTGTGGGGCTCCTTCCGTGCCTGGCCGTGCGTGGTCTGAACTACAGGCATGCTTATCGCTGTCAGGCTATGGCCCAAGCCTCACTTGCAGCAGGTGGAGAGGGGCACCAGGAGTCAGATGCCTGGTGAGGAGACTTCTCAGAGCCAGCCTCCTCCTGACTGGAGGTCCTTAGTGACCGTCCACTCTCGGCTTGCTCTCCTTCCTCAACCAGTACCAAGGTGATCAATTGTAGTTCTGGGTCAGTATCTTAGAGCTGGATGCCGTCCTAGGGGGCAGGAGTAGCTTTCTGCCATTATCGTAATTTGGCTGGTTAATATTTCCTAAACCTTCTGGCTTACCGTCTTCCGGAGAGGACATCTTGAGCATGCAGCACATTGCAGTCCTTTCTTCTGTAGGTCGGGACTCACGAGTGTGCATCAGTGCTGGCTTCTAACTCTCCCCCATCCTGCCCATGGGCGCCCGCTCGTGCATGAGTGGCTGTGTGGTGTGAACACTGAGGGATATACAAAGTGTGGAGGGAGTTATCTGATCTGTGAAGTTTGGGCTTGGGCTGGAATACAACATTCCCCAAAGGATAATCTCAGGAATACTGGTGCTAGAGGGTAGAGGGCAGTTCCCAGGTGGACAGGTCCTGTGGCTTTCGTCACAGCAAGACTTTTCAGAGCCTTTAAATCCAGTGGTGTATCATGTTCATGTTGACCCAGACTTCCATGATCAATGTCTGGGTATGACTTGAAAGACTGGGGGCCTCATGGGTATCAGTTGGGCAGCCCTAATCTCTAGGGTCTGAGATGGTATTAAATTTAAAGAATTACAGAGAATGTCAGGTTTATTTTTTATCTTCTCTTTGTCCTACTTTGTAGCTCTCCTAATTAGCCTCAGGGAGCTCCTGCTCCCCCCTTTCTATGCTACCCGGGCATGGGCACTGCTTTCCCTGGCTTAGGGTTTCTCCTCTGCTGGGAGGACCCTAACCCTAACCCTGACCTGTCTCTCCACCAACCCCTCCATCAGACATTTATTCCCTTGCACCTCATTGCCTCAGAGCCTGGCTCCACCTGCCAATTTCTCCCCAAGACTTCAAAGCTGTCCCTCACCATTGTGGTAGGGGGACTTTGGTATCTCTGTGCCTACTCTGGCATTCTGGAATCTACCCATGTGGAGCCACTGAAGATCTGCAGCTGGAGGCTCACCTTTTCTTTCCTTGGACCCAAGGGTTTGGAAATTTATGAGTCTTCTTCTGTAAAGGGCCAGATAGTCAATATTTTCAGCTCTGTTGGCCATCTGGTCTCTACTGCAACCACTTAGCTCTGCTACAACATTGGGAAGGCATCACAGGCAGTAGGTAAACGAGTAGGCATGGCCACATTTGTCTTGAGCGCCATAGTTTGCCTCTCCTGGCTCTAGAATGTATTATGGGTTCCCTTGGAGCACCCGGCGAGCATTCACCAAATTGTTATTTTTCCTTCCGGCCACAGGCTGGATAAAAAGCTATAGAACTTGATTTACATTTTATTTCACCCAAGGATTGGAACCTGTGCCTGAACTTGAACCCTAAGGTATAAGGTCTTGACTCCTGGCTGGCCGTTGAGGGCCAGTGAGTGGACATGGACAGGGAGGTTTGGATGCAGTATTCTAACACTTCAGACTGTCAGTGCATCAGGGGTGGCTCATGTGGGAGACCGTGAGTGAGGGGTCAGTACCCCGGCATGGGGAGGTCACCAAGCAATGCCTTCTGACATGGATTCAAAGCCTGGCTTCCCTCCTCCTCACTCCCACCCTCTTCCTGTGCAGATCCCTCCTTAGGCTGCTGCAGCTTGCCGTGCTAACTTGCCTTACTTAATTCCCTCTGCCCAGATCAAATAGGAACCGATGCCTGTTGGAAAATGAATTGAAACTGGGACTATAATATTAAGCTATTGAATTATTTTGATGGACTCCAAAGCCTGATACAGTCACACCTGGCAGCCACAGCCTCAGCTTTGTACGGCTGCTTATTAGCTTTGGAGTGAGCTGTCACAGAATCCCTTCTTGCTCCAGGGACTGCTTCTCGGCCCCGAGAGCCTGTCACCCTCTGCATTCCTAGCAAATGTTATACATGAGGGAGGGTGGAGACACACTGGGCACACAGCTCTTTGGGTGCCCCTGCTGACCCTGCATGGAGCTGGTTTGTCCTGACGTTGCCCTTCAGCACAACTAAGCATCCCAGCTGGTGGACATCAACAGATGGGAGCCAAAGAACAACAGGTGTCCCCAGAATGGAGTCAAGACTGTGAAGGGTCTGAGTTTTTACCCTACTAGTAGGCTCACAAATTAGCCTGGCACAGTTTCCTGGAGGTTGGGTATAAGATGCAGTACCCCTGGCTTAGAGACAAAGGAGTTTGTTAAATGTGGCAGAACAGTTGCCCTTGCCCGCAAGTCCTGTGGGCTCGGGGCAGGTAGGTCTGGAGGGATGATGGATGCCTGTTCACACAGTCGGTGTATTACGGCTGAGGACCTTGAGCCTCGGGACCTGAATCTTTTAGTAATGGCAGTAAACATGCCTGCTCTTTGCTCTGGAGGGAGAGACTACTTCTGCAGGGAGTTTCTCAACCTAGGCTTCATGAGCATTTTGGGCCGGACAATTCTTGGTGGTTGGGGACTTTCCTGTGCATCACAGGATGTTTGCTTGGCAGCGTTCCTGGAGTCTAAATATCGGATGCCATTAGCATCCTCATCCCAATTGTAACAAGCAAAAATGTCTCTAGACATTGCCAAATGTCCACCGAGGGGCAAAATTGTCCCGATGGAGAACCACTGCCCTGTAGTATGTACAAACATGCACTCACTGTTTAAATATCCTTGAGAAGAAAGGGCATTCTTAGAACAAAGGGAAGTCAGTGTCTCTGATCATAAGGCAAGTAAAAACATGAGAGACCATAAAGAACTGTCTGTCAACAATGGGCAGGTGAGTGTCATGTTACCTGGGTGGGACAGGATGGCAGTGATGCTTAGCATCTGGTCTATGGCCCAGAGGTGGACTAAAAGACATGTTCATGGACTCTGAGAAACAAACTGAGGGCTTCAGAGGGGAGGGGGGTGGGGGAATGGGATAGGCTGGTGATGGGTAGAAAGGAAGGCACGTATTGCATGGTGCACTGGGTGTTATACGCAACTAATGAATCATGGAACTTTACATCAAAAACCAGGGATGTACTGTATGGTGACTAACATAATATAATAAAAAACATTATTTTAAAAAAATTTAAAAAAATAAAAAAAAGAAAGAAAAACAAAACAAAACAAAAGACATGCTCATGAGCTGTATACCCATCCCCGAATGCAAGACATTTCTTTGCTGCTATGGATGAAGGGAAAGTAATTTGGTAGACTTTTATTTTTACATGTGATTAAGGCCTACTTGCTAGTACCCTACTAGGTTATTAAGGACCAATAAAATCTGGTGTTTAAATCAGAGAGGCATCAAATGACAACACACCAAATGTTGAATCTCAACCATCTGCCGAGTATTGCCATCACAGAATAAATTTCTAGGATATAAGAGTAAGTCTGAATTTTGTTAAAAATGTGATCATTGCTATTTTTTGGTGGTCAAGTTTTAAGTTTGATAGATTGCTTTTGTGATCCTCCTCAAAGTGTACATTCGTGATGTGAAGTGCCTGCTCACTTTCTGCTGATAATGATAGAGCATCAGCATGACCGATGTGAGGTGCTGGGACCACGGCCACTGCGGTAAAGGTGCTTTGGTGGCCCTGTTGCGGAAGGTGGTGCTGCCTGCCTTGTGTTTTATGATTACAAATGTAAATGTACAGCTCAGTGGATTGACGGAATTTTAACATATGAAAACCACTAGGAGATTTTAACTCCAGGATTTATCTATTGGACATGATTTGAAAGTTATATTCAGATATTGACAGTAAATCTAAGTAATATGGTTTGTCCACACTGCTGACTGGATATGATGGTGGCCAATGACTCATGTGACTGTCAAGCATTCACAAGTTTGGGATCCAGCAATGGCTCTGATACAGGCATTTGACTAATTTCCTTCTAAAGGCCAGACATGAGTCAAATAGCCGATTTTGGCCAAATGTTGAGGCTTCTAATTAGTTTACTGATGACTAATACAGGTTCTGTGAGAAACCTGGCTGGTCCACACAGCTGGGCACCATGACCAATCTCCTTCTGCAGGTGAAATGCTCAAGACAATGGTGCATTCTTTCATGTCTCTTGAGTTGCTCAATATTTTTACTGGCTGCTCTTCTTCACTTTAATGATAAAATACTATTTACTTAGATTTATCCTTATTAATGTAGGTTTTATTCCATAACTCTTTTTGTTAATTTGTCAGTGTGTAGTGTTGCCATTAAAATTAATTTTCTATCTATCTATCTATCTATCTATCTATCTATCTATCTATCTATCATCATCATCTTAAAATCCACTATGGAAGCTTAAGGACACATGCACTACAGTTTAAATGGTATTCCCTATTCTTCTCTTGACCATGGGGTGCTAAGGCATTTGGTCAAGCATTTTTCTTTTTTGGTCAAGCATTTTTTCTGTATGTGTCTGTGAGGGTGTTTTTGGATAAGATAAACATTTGAATAGGTTAACTGAATAAAACAGCTTGCCATCCCTAATGTGGGTGGCCCTTATCCAATCAACTGAGGGCCTGAATAACACAAAATAATTGAGTAAGAAGGAACTTCACCTTCCTGACTGAGCTGGACATTGGTTTTCCCCTGCTCTGGGATTGAAATTTACACCACTGGCTCTCCTGGGTCTCCAGCTTGTTGACTACCAATGATGGGACTTTTCAGCTTCCATAATCATATGAACCAATTCTTTATAGTAAACCGATCTCTTTCTGTCCCTTGCTCTTTTCCTCCATCTCTATCTCATGTTACTCTTTTATAAACAAATAGCTATATCGATATCATCTATATCTCCATTTGGTTCAGTTCCTCTGGAGAACTGTGGCTAATAAAGGGACCATCTCAGGGCAATAGAAGTGAGAGAGTGAGAATGCCCTTCATGGAAAGGAGAAACATCAACAAGGGTTTCCTTACTATGTGGGTTACCACTGAGAAAGGATGAGTGTCAACCGACTGGAGACTTGAGGAACCATGTTTCACATTTGTTTCACTGGAGGACAATGACATCAGGACATTTATCCACGAATTTGCATCCCCCAAGGGTTGCCCTGGGACATGGATTTCCCCCACTTCCAAGCTATGTTTGCATGTAGATCAGCACCTTCTGCAACTTTGGGATGCAGAGAAGTCAGATGCTGAGATGCTAGTGCTCTTAGCCTGGGAGCACCTGTAATGAGATGAAGAGCTGTCCAGCAGTCTGGTGCTGAAGTTTCCTGGGCCAAGAGAATGTGGTGGATTAGCCCTCCAGAGGATCTATACTATACAGGTTTAATAAAACTACCTAGTTACTTTAAAATTATAGGGCATAGTTTTATAATACAGTGGAAAGCTCTGTAGGGACATGGGGTTTAAAAAATTTTGTTTATGGATGTGTCTCCAGTGCCTGATACATAAAAAAACAGTAAATTTTTATTGAATGAGTAAATATAAAATCAGATGTTTGAACTAACATTATTCTCTTATGAAGCAAATAATAAGGCTTTTCTATGCGTTGCTAAGAAGTCTACTTCAACAGTTTGTTTGTCTCCAGTTCTTTGTCACTTGATTTCTTTTCTTCATGAAAAGGAAAAGGGGTGGGAAAGATGGGTCACAGGTTCTTGTGCTCACCTGGAGCAACTACTCTAAACTATTCCCTCCAGCAAGACTAGTGCTGAGCTCTGACAAGACAGTCTTTGCCTGCAGGTGGTGATCTTGGAACCTGAGGCAATGAGATACAGGACAAGAGGGGGTCATTGGAGAAGCCTAACCAAGGGTAACGGGGAGCCACTTTCTTTATATATTAGAGTGACTAGTGTTTGGATGCTCACCTTGCTATTTAACTTTTACAGTCCAATTTTGTGATAATGAGCATCTGTAAAGTTTAATCAGAATATGAATTGGAGTGGCTTTGCCTTGTTTTCAGTCTTTACTATTCTTTCTCCCTTGGGTCATAGATGGAAATCTTTCAGTGCACAGGCCAGTGGGATATGAATGCAGCCTTTCCCATGAAAAGACTCTGTTTAAGCTTAAAAGAGCTTATTAAATTAGCACGTGGGATATGATTTCATCCACATAATAAAAGCTACAGCTGCTTTTAAAGAAATGAAATTGTATTGCACATGACGTTCAGTCCTCAGCCCTACCCAACAGGTGCTGTCTTCTAGAGATGCATGGCTCCCAGAGGGCCTTCCTCCAGGAAGGTCATCAGCCAGGAGATAAATGAGCCTTCCTGCTTTTCATACTGTACATGTTGGCTCTTCACTAGTGGGGGTTGGAAGTCATGGTTTCATTACTGCCGTGCATGGAGGGCCAGGGAAAAAATCCAATTTGCTGCTGCCTCAGTGACTTTGTGTTTTAATCAAATGGATAAGAAAGAGTCATTAACTGATGCTCAGGCTGATTAAAATTCCAGTGAGAGGGAACAGAAATGAGATTGTGACACAGCCTTAGCAGGTCACTTGCTCCCTGGTAGTCCCGAGCCAATAAAGTCTCACTTGTTGATTGTTACCAAGTTGTTCACTGAGCACCCATGGCAGTTATGGACAGTGGGGATGGCAATCCTGACTGCCATCCCTGTGCCCAGGGGCACTGGCCACGAAGGATGGTGCCTGCCCTTCCTGGGGTGATCTAGTGAGTGAACTATATAAATCTCCTTCTATATGCTGATAAAAGCTTCCTTTTCCCCTATGCCCTTGAATCTCGATTTTAAATCATAGGAACTTTTAAAGATGTGGCCACAGTAGTGATTACCTGTATATGGCAGGGTCAGTGGAAGTGCGGAAGGGAGCAGCAAATGCATGAAAGCACTCTGAAAGCTATGAAGTGCTACTCAAATTTAGATGCCTGTTATTATTATTGTTATTATTATCATTTTTATCCCTATCATTACTATGGTTACTGCTATTGCTACTATGAAGTTTAAGATCTCGTAAACTTCCACAGGCTTGTCTGCTTGGCAGGCATAGATCAGAGGGATAGTTGGTGAATGGAAACCTTTGCTGTGGCAGAATTCCTCTTCCTGATTGACATGCAGCTGTTTCTGGGTGTAGCCTCAGGGTCCCAGGAGCATTCGTCCACAGAAGGAGGTGGATTCCTGAGCAGTTTCACTGGCCTCCCTGAGGAGGTGAAGCAGCACTTGTGCCTGCAGCAGGCTGGTGGCCTTCCTTCATTCTTTGTTCACTTACTCACGCCTTCCTTCCTCATTCCTTCAGTAGTGAGTGTCTCCTTTGTGTCGGGCACTGTTCTTCCTGATGTTCACAATTCCCATTTTCCAAGAGGGGACAAGGAGGAGCACCCATTCTTTAGTGTAGTGAGACTCTCCGAGGGCTGGAAAGATTGGCCGCGCTCACAGGGCGGGACACTGAGTCATCTGTGCAGGTTGGGAAGCGGGACAGACTCGTGAAGACGTGATGGGAGGGCAGACAATCTTAGGGAGCAAGCAGGAAGTGCATGACTAAACCAAGATCTGAAACAGTCTGCGGAGAGCATGGGCGAATTTTAAAAAGTAAAACAGAAACAAAGGATATACAATGGTCAGGCAAAGTGCGAATTAGACCCAGAGGCCAAGGTCAGTGGGAAAACCAAAATAGAGACATACAGGGTATAGTGTCCCACAGATTTGCTGCCACTGAATAAAGAGCTGGGCTTGACTATGGAAGACAGTATGGAGGTGCCTCCAAAGCTTAATGTCCTTGGCCCATTTACCATCCAGGTGGAGGCCCTGTTCATTATGTATCTTTTCCTCTTCCAAAGTCTGATATCCGATGTGGTAACCACCTCAAGAAGAAATCACCCTGCTGTTGACCCTGTAGCCAGGTGGGGATGTAGCTGACTGGTCTGCCTCTTGGTCTCTCTGGCAATTCAGTCTCCCAAGAAAGCTCCTAGGATCAGACGGGTGACTTCTAGGAGCAGCTCAGTCATGCTGAGAGCGGCTCCGTCTTTCACAGGTAGACTCGCATGAGCTGAGCTAGCAAGACTGATCTGTAGAACCAGCAGGCTGCTTTGTTTAATTTATGGAGAAAAGTCCGGCACAGCAGGCACACGGTGTGGGTGCTTTGAAGTTAAGGTCAGCATACGTTACGTCCACAGGCAGTGGAATCCAGAGCTGGTTGGCCGAGTGGTTTAATGGTGCCAGACTTAGCATCTGTTTTACACCGGGAGTCCCCTCACCACTGAGAGGGGGGCCAAACAACCTGCCAGGGCCTTTCACTGGCGTGCGCCAGCTTTTCTCTGGGTCTCCTTCCTACCTGCCTTCTGACTGGCATGCTATGATCCTTTTCACATCTGCTCACCTGTGCCCAGTTGGTGCCGGGAGGCCTATGGCCTGGGAGCTTCAGCTCTTCAAGTTGATTCTGGTCTCTCTGCTCTATTCACTGCAGGCATTACAGACCTCGTGGTGAGACCTCATGGGCCTGTCTAATTCTCAGTTTTTGGCAGATGCTTCAGGTGAAATGAAGATCTCTCAGCACAGGTGCACCAGTCCTGGGGGTTGAGGAAGTAGGGAAGGGTGACTAGCGAAGCAGCACATGGCATTGAGACGCCTTTGTGCATGTTCTGTTTATTCATTGACAAATTTCCTTTCCGAGGTTGATGCCACCATGAGTTCAAGTCCTCCTGTGCACTGCTGTCTGGAAATAATCCTGAGTATTGCTAGTGCATTCCTGGGCACTCTAATGTGTCGGAGGGCTGGAGAGCACAGGAACCGCAGAGGAACAGAGCCAAGCGGTTCCCTGAAGTGGTGGAGGCCTCGCAGGAGGCAGCTCCAGGGGCTTCTCCCCGGTCCTGGCTCAGGCCGGGTGACAGAGGAGCGAGGGTGCCAGGAGTGACTGTCAGATGAGCGCGTGTGACAGGATTAGACTGGAGGAAGTTGACTGTGTTGGCACTTCTCAAATGTGTTCTGTTATTTGCTTTCCGTGATTAAAAGTCCATTTTAATTTTTTCTTTGTATTCTGCCATCCAGTAGGTCGGTTGTCTGACTTTAAGGGGATGTATCTCCACCCTCCTTGGATGCCTTCATAGAGCTCCTTTCCTTTTTAATTTAAAAAAGTGGTTCACACACACACTTTTTTTTTTTCCTTCTGAATTGTCTGTTGTGCAAAGGAAATTTGCTCCCTGTGCTCCAAGGGAGATGCCTCTCTTCAGTATCCCCAGGGGTATTTCTCGAAAGTGGCCTCAGCTGACATCCTTGGTCCTCATTACTGTGAATTTCAGCGTCTCTGATCGGTTGTTTCACATCTGGAGAATTTCCATCCACGGCAGAGGTGAAACAGTGTGTGGGTCATCTCCCCCGGAGGGTGTTACCAAGCTGGACACCACTTGTTTTGTTTTGTTTTGTTTCGTATTGTTTTACGTTAAGAGTTCAGTGTTTCTCTCTTTAAATCATTTGTACCTGCCCCGTAAACACTTTAATGAGCATATGCCCTTTCTTTTAACGTCGTTTTTTTTTTTTTTTGACTTAGCAAAAATCAGTTTCCTCTTTACCCATCGTCCCCCTCCCCAGCGTATGAAACAAAACCCAGGAACAGCCATTGGCTTTGCAAACAGCAGGATGAGTGATGGAGATGCCATTACTGGGGTGGGGGTGGGGATAGTTTTCAATCAGCTTTTCTGCTTCTGAAATTTCAGTAGAAGTTATATCTTACAGTAGCTTTTGACATAGACCAAAAGTTCTGAGGGAGCACGTCTACTTTTATTTTCATTTCTATAGTGGTGACTCATAATATTCAAGAAGATCTATAATATGGCTTTTTTGAACATTGTGATCATAGGAATAAAAACTCTTTTCACTCTTTTACTTTTGATGTAAAAACATCAGTATATCATAGTAGCTATACTTAGCCTTCAAAGTGCTCTGAACTTCCAACCATTTTCATTAGCACAGCAAATTATATTTATTTCGTGTTGAATCATAACAATTAACCTATTTGGCCCAAGAATCCCTGTCATGGATTGGCCAGACATAAATATTTAATTATGTCTGATGTTTGCTACAAGGGAAAACTTCAGGTAGATAAGTTCTATTTCCATTTGCTGTTCTTTTTATTGACGGTTTTGGAAGGATTTTGGAATGGATTAGCAGTGTTAATGCATCAAAAACATGTTTCTTTCTGAATCCAACACCCTGGTGTGAAATGTAAGAGTTACAAACTCAAACATAAGAATATAGTCATTAAAATGCTCACCCATGCCACCCCTGCTTTCCCCCTCCTCCTCTTCCCTGGCTTGTTGGAGTAGTTCTGAGATGCTCCCTTCCAGCTCATTTTCCCAGCTTCTGGAGATCCATGATCGCGAAGTGCCTTTCTGACCCCATGAGGTTCCTCCCCAGGGTTATAATAGCTCACTAATTCACAATGGTTCTTTCCAAAATCCTTACCTTGTAACTCAAGGGCACCCATGCTCCCATGCACCTGGTCTCTGAACTTCCTCACATACCCAGGTATGTCCCTGTCCACCTGGGTGCCTTGGACAGTGCCCAGATGCTCACGTCCAGCCCCACCTCAATCTGGTGTTGAATCCTATTGATTCTGTGGGAGTCTGTTCAATGGCTTCTTCTATACGTCCTCAGTGATACTACACTATATACAGTATACCAGCTCATTCTCCGTGGAATCCCCATGACTATCTTGTTGTATTTTCTTACCTTTCTACCATATATCTATATCCATATCTATCCATATCTGTATCTATATCTATCCATATATATGTACTGTATGTATATAGTGTAGTATATTATATGTCTATAGTAACTTTTCAAAGTTTTTGAGCTCAGAGCTCTGGACATTACATAGAGTGGCTATATGCTATGGAATTGTGTCCTCCCCAAATTCATATGTTGGAGCCTTAACCACCATTGTCATTGTATTTGGAAATAGGGCTTTTAGGATGCAATTAAGTTTAAATGAGGTCATAAGGGTGGGGGTCCTAATCTAATAAAATTGGTGGCCTTATAAGAAGAGGAGGAGGGTCGCCTGGGTGGCTTGAGTAGGTTAAGTGGCCAACTCTTGGTTTCAGCTCAGGTCATCATCTCAGGGTTGTGGGATTGAGTTCTGAGCTCAGCGGGGAGTCTGCTTAAGATTCTCTCTGTCTCCCTCCTCCCTCCCTCCCCACTCTCTCTCTAAAATAATAAATAAGTTAAATACTAAAAATAAAAGAAAGAGGAGGAGAAAAAGCTCTTTGTTTTTCTCCCCACACCCACACACTAAGGAAAGGCCATGTAGGACACAACAAGGAGGAGCCGTCTGTAAGCCGACAAAGAGACCCCTGGCCACTCCTGGACACGCCAGCGCCCTGATCTCACACTCCCAGCCTCCAGAACTGTGAGAAGTAAATTTCTGTTGTTCTGGTCTGTGGTATTTGTTATGGTTGCCTGAGCTGACTAATACACAATCCGTGGTAAAATCATTCACCGTTCATTCAACAAGTGAGGTCTCTGTGCACTTGGGGGGAAGCCATTTATTCCCGCAATTAGATTTTGGAAGCAACAATAGTGCTGAGATAGTTTCTGAATTTCCTATCCATGTTTCTTTCCTGTGGATGAGTTTGACCTTTAGCCATTGCAGGCTCACGAATTGCTCAGAATCACAAGGTCTATGATGAAGCTGTGACAGTAATTCAAAGATTTGTTTCTCTGCTCTGGCTCTATCCATCTGATTACATTGTAACCAATATTTGCTGCCATCTCTGTGGACAAAATTTGTTCATAAACTACAAAGAAATTGCATAGCCACAGAAGAAATCAACTTGTTAAATGGGCCATGTTTTTTCTCCCTAAGTAACAGGGAACCTGTGAAACACTCTGTTGTGCTGGGGTGGGCGGGGGGGAGAAAGAAAGAAAGAGAGAGAGAGAAAGAAAGAAAAGGAAAGAAAGGAAGAAGGGGAGGGGACCTCTAGACACTGAAGAAACGTTCTTGGAAACTAAGTTCCTAGACCACTCATGTGACATCCTCCCCTGCACAGGGCTTATTCTAATAGGAAGCATGATCATGTAACACTCTCCCACTCGGGACATTTTTCAAGCAGGTATCGGTGAAGAGAAACAGCTCCATCAGTAAAGGCATGCACACAAATCCATTGGAATTGATCCATTCTGAAGGCAGAGAAGTTGGCGGTCAGCAGATACCAGTAGCCAGGGCAGGGGTCATGCTCTGATTATGCTGCTGACCTGTGGGGCCGAGGCGCCCCTCCGCATCAAAGAGATAGATGTACGTGCTTGCTTACGTTGTCTACGTGTGTCATCAAGTGAAAGGGGAGTGTAAATTGCTCTACAATTCTTTAGGAGAAATCGAGTGGCCATGTGACTATCATCATGCAGCGAGGAGTGGACCACCCATGGGGTCTCCACCAGGAGGGCACCAGGTATCTCGGTGTCCAGGTCAGCACAGACTGTCTCCTGTATACAAGGAGTGGCAATAGTACTGTAAGCTTCCAAACCTCTCTACCGTCAGTGCCCTGACTCCTCATAAGCCTACCCTTCTACTGCTCTCACCCATCTCAGGAAATGCCACCCGGCATCAATGCCACCATCTGCCATAGGTGGTCCCGTAGATTCTGGGTGACTAAAGGAAAATATGTACCAGCTTTAGAATTAGAATATTGCATTTTTGTCTATTGGGACTCCATTGGAGCTGGGGAAGTTGTCCTCTCTGGTTCGGCTCAAAAAAGAACATTCTGAAATTCTGAATAAAGAAAGAGAACACCCCTTTCCACCACTGCAGCATGTCACAATCTCTTCCCCACTTCCATTCCTTCCCAACATCACAGCAACCTGCATCTGATGCCACAGGTCCCGGAGACACAAGGAGATGGGGGAGACTCCGCTCATTCCCGGGACCTACCCTCTTGGTCATGAGGTGTTTGCTCTCTTATGTCTTGGTCTTCGTCATTCTCTGCCCATGTGCACCGTGTGTTCCTGGCATGATCCAACAGCATCCACTTCATGGTTAACATCCCCTGACTGGAAGAATATCATTGCTTAGGTAATGAAGAATGTTTAGGGGCAAAGTGAAGCTAAGATAATCTTGGACAAAAGTGGATGCAGGTTATCGACCGAATAGAAAAGGAAACACAGGAGCCTGGGAGGAAAATAGGAAATGGGAACAGCTCTCACACACATGCACACACACACACACACACACACACAGCCTCACTAGAGTCTGGGACAGCCAAGCAGTTTTGCCTGAAGGACAGTTACCAACACCTCCGTCCTTATTCCTGCGTCTGAGCGACTGGGTGCTGTTGGTGGTGCTGAGGCCCCGGGGTCATGTGTGGAGATGCCGTGTAAGGTGCTCCTCAGACTTCCCTCTTGCTCAGAACGTCCCCTTGGACTGTGTGTGGAGCGCTCCAGAGATGAGAGGTTCATTTCTCCGTGCTTCATTGCGTCTTCTGTCTCAGGCATCAGCTTTCTCCCAGAGCTCCCTAAAACCCCTGACAGGCACTGCTCTCTCATTACGAGGAGTATGAAATCTGGTGTAGAGTGAGCTCCTGAGCTCGGCAAGGAAAGGAGAGACCCAGGTCCTCAGCCAGCCTCTGCCCCTCCGTCAGGACGTTGGAATTAAGAACTGCTCACAATCCCTCAAACCAGCTAAATACAACTCTGAGGTCTTCCTGGTAAAATACAAAATAATTCAAATGGCTTTTGAATGTATGCAGGGCTTTCGTTTCCTCTGAAGTTATTTCTTTCAGGCAGAAAATGATTTTGTTAGCATCTTGGGAGAAAGAGCAGATGGAGGTGGCTAAGATTAAATCCCCTCTGTGTAAGTAAAATAATTTACAGCAACACTGGAATTGCTTTATTCTTTCTCTGAATACGGGAGGAATAAATCACAAGGTTGTAAATTTGGAACGGTGACAGGACAGCTATGGCTTCACCACTGCCTGCATCATCATTTTTGGGGCTCCCAGAGACATGTGGCTGAGGCTGGGGGAGGCGTGTGGTGGGCTTTCCGGTCTGGATCGTGGGCCACGTGCTCAGGTGACAGGATGTTTTCTCCAAGCTCCCAATGAAGAGCTGTGTGTCAGTGTGCGAGGCTAGCCTGGCACTTCCTCAGGATCCACCACGATCTCGTCTATGGGTCACAGTCAGAGGGGAGCAGAATCCCAGAGAGACAGGCTTGAGTTCTCAAACCTGCCAAGTGACTCTCCACAGAGCGATCACCTTTTAATTTAAGAAAGTGGCTGCCCACGTCGCAGAGGCTAGCTGAGCCCCTAAGGGTGGTGGCCGAGAGCCCCAGCACGCCGCAGCACTAAGCCGTTTTCATGCCATTTGATCAAGCATAATCCCTTCCTGGGGGTTCAGGTGGTGGTAGTTCTGATCAGCCAGTGCTCTGGGTGACTTCATCATTTCAGATTGAACTGTCCTTAGTCTCTTTATAAGATTTTCTTGTTATTTTTAACGACATAGCAGGTCAGGGTGTTTTGTTTTGTAAATAGCATCCAAAGCAATGGGCAGTAGGAGGGAGAGGCAGGTAATGAGCTGTCTGTCAGGGAAGTGCCCTGGTTGAGAATCTGGTTTCAAGCACGGGTGCGAGAAAGATTTGGTTCACCCTTCTTTTTTTTTTTTTTTTTAAAGATTTTATTTATTTATTTGACAGAAATAGAGACAGCCAGCGAGAGAGGGAACACAAGCAGGGGGAGTGGGAGAGGAAGAAGCAGGCTCATAGCGGAAGAGCCTGATGTGGGGCTCGATCCCATCACGCCGGGATCACGCCCTGATCCGAAGGCAGACGCTTAACCGCTGTGCCACCCAGGCGCCCCTGGTTCACCCTTCTTGCTGCTGCTGGAGTGGGTGGCAGATCCTGGTAAAGGGAACACTTAGGGGCAAATGTGGGCTCAGGGCGCTCCAGCTGTGTCCACCAGGGCCAGGGTCTGTTTCTGGGTTGAGGGAGGCAGCGGCAGCTAGCCTTCCCAGAGGTCTCTCTTCAGGGTCTCCACTTTTCCCATCCTGGGGGGAACAAAGAGGGAGCAGATGGGGACAATGCCAATCACAGCAGCTCCAGTCCGTCTCAGGCTCAGACCTTACGGTGTCCCAGCATCCTGTCCAGGAGAGTAAAACCCATACCTCACTAAACACGGACATTCACGCTCAGACCCAGGCAGGTGAGAGAAGCAGGATAGTATTTGAAAATCTTACCTGACACATCTTTGTCCTCGTAATTCTCTCTCACCCTGTGGTTCTTCTGCCATTAGCCTGGACAGTGAGACCAAGGGTTATGGCCTCGGGAACAGAGGACACATAGATTTATATTCGTGGTTTTGTGCTCAGAAATGGTCTTGGGGAACTCTAGCTTTAGATTGCAGGAGATTGTGAAGACAGGGATGTATTTTGTGTGTTTATTTGTTTATTGGGTTTTGAATGCCAAATCTTGGCTCTCTGTATTAGAGTGATATCCAGAAGACTCACGGCATCGAGGCTGTGCCATCCACCATAAAGACGGTGGGAGTTGGGGGTGTGAGGGCAGTTCCCCTGCATAGACAAGGCCCAGACCTTAAGGTCTAGGGGACACTGGCAGGCACAGTAGAGGAGCTGGGCCTGACCGGGGCACCTGACCCCACCTCCTGAAGGGGAAGTCCCCTTTGGAGAGGGACACCAAGAGCCTTTCATTGATGTGGCACAACCACCACTAAACAAGGCAGATCTAAGCAGAAACAGGTGACATCCCACCCCCTACCCCTAACCCCCTCTCGGGCCCTCATACTGGGCACAGAGGAGAGTTTGAAGGTTCCTTGCAAACATCCACCACTCCAGGAGGGACACAGGTACTGATGGAGTATGACCAGGATCAGGCATTCGGGCCTTAGGACCAGAGGCCATGGGAGCACCCACGAGGGAGCACCTGCTAAGGTGGGAGCAGTAGAGAGGGAGCAGCAGAGGGCACGGAAGCATCACTGGATGCTCCCATCATGGTGCAGAAGGCACTCTGCTATGGACTCCTGCCAGGACACAAAATTGCCACAGACCAAATTGTCCTTTTCCTTGGTACCATGATGTCATTACATAAGTTCACCTGAGCCCAGGTGTCACTCACATGGGAAGGCAAGGGATGTGGGTGGAATGAGGTGGGGGGGTGGGCTAGGTGCTCTGAACAGAGTGTAGAGTCAGTGAAGGTCCCTGATAGAGCTAGAGCCATCCATTTTTGAATTTCCAAGTTTGTGACCACAAATTTTAAACTTACCACATTATGAATTGACACACAACTACTTTATCTGCAATTTTACAAAATTTTCAATAGATCCTAGAGTCTTCCACCTGGGTCTTGCAGGAGAATTCTCCCTTAGTTTGATTTAGGATACATTTTGCCTCAAGCGTACTCGCTGTGGACATCAGGCTTAGCTTAAGCAAAAGCAAGTGTAGGAGGAGGGGCAGTTTCTGGCCCTGGCTGTCAGCGGCTGCACAGCACTCACCAAGCTGTAGAAACACCCGTCTGCAGTGTTTGAGCCCAACGTCTTGGGTGCCAGAGGAAGAGGGGCTTTGGCTGTGGAGGGTGGGTTGGCCATGAGTCTTCAGGAAGCAGCCCTGTAGGCTTGACAGATGCCCACTTTGCCTTCAGGGCCCCACAAACCACAGGGCCCCATCCTTCTTGATCGAAGACAGTGGCCTTACCTCCTGCCAGATCTCCCCCTCCTAGAGCTGCTCCACCTGCTTCCCTGAGACGGCATGGATCTCATTCACATGCCTGGGGATATCAGCCAAGTCCTCCCTTGGCTGCCAGTTGGGCTGGCTGGACCACTGTGTTGTGGGGCTACTCTGGGCTCCCCTGCTCTTCCTAGTTGACTTGGTCCTTTCTTATTCTCCTTCTCTGGCTTGTATGGTCCTGTCTGGTGTCAGAATTCTGGCTTCCCATCCACTCTGTTCCTTTAGAGCCTGAATGCTGGTTCTGAGAATAGTTCTGGCTCCGGGCCTGGAAAAAATCACCTGGTCAGAACCCCAACAGAACAACTCACAAGGTTGCTTAGTGAGCATAAAATTGGAGCTAAGAGAGCTGGATATTCTTAAGGGATGTCTGCAATGTGCTGTGATAGCAAGATACAATGCCCTTTCCAACTCTGGGGCTATTTGCAGAGGAAGGCCTGAAAGGGGACATCTAAAATTGGGGCATCCATCCTCCCTAACAGGGCCAGAAGAGTGTGAATGCACACCTCCCTCTCCCGCCTCCTTTTACAATATTCCGCTGTTCACCCCAGGCCATGTCAGTTACGGAGCACGCATTACAGGCTCAGGAACTCACTTGAGCCCCTTGGCATGACAACGTGAGGAGGAGCCCTAATCGCATCAGTGCTGCATTCATAGATCTTGTCATTCAACGGACTGCCTCTGCGAAGATTTTTGCTGATGAGGGAATCTGATCCCCAGTGTCAGGTCCTGAATTTCCTGATGGAGAGTGACACTTGCTGACCCACGTTCACAACCTGGAGGTGGCAGGTGGTCTGTTCCCCTTGGCATCATGGGCCCTGCCCCTCTGCCTGTTAGCTCTCAAGACAAGTGTGGCTTCCTCAGAGAGGTGGTCCCTGAGTCTTCTGACCAGAAAAATCCCTCTGATATTGACCTATGCAGCACTGTCCCCTGCTCCCCACTAGAGTGCTCAACAGTGACAATTTTACCCACGTTTGGGGTTTTATTTGGTTAATGTGTGTATTAGTTTCTAGGGCTGTTGAAACAAAGTACTGCAGATTGTATGGCTTAGAACAGCACAAATGAGCTGTCTCATGGTTCCAGAGGCCAGAAGTCTGAGATTAGGGTGGCAGCAGGGCTGTGCTCCTCTGAAGGCACCAGGGAGGGGTCTGGTCCAGAACTTGCTCCTGGCTTCCAGTGGCCTTGGGTGTTGCTTGGCGTGTAGATGCATCACTCCACCCTCCTCACGTGGCGCTTTACGTCGTCTTCTCTGTATGCTTGTCTGTCTGTGGCCAAATCTCCCCTTTTATAAAGCCACCAGTCATAGTGACTTAGGGCCCAAACCTGATGAACTTCTCTTCAGTCTCATAGAGACCCTATTTCCAAATCGGTCACATTCTCGGGTACTGGGGGTTGGGATGTCAACATATGAATTTTTAGGGGACAGGAGTCGGCCTGTCGTGTGCTGCCTCCCTGAAGGCAGGGAACGTGTTTGTTGTTACTCGCAGGGTAGCTTCTGAGCCAGCATGCTGCCTGCACAGAGGGAGTGCCTAAGAGCTGTTGCTGAATGTGTGAGTAAAAGAGAGAATGAATGAAAGCTGACTCTCTAGGAGCACCCGCACTGCCCTCAGGTACGTGTTGGCAACCTTTAGGCAGCGTCTGCTCACAGGTATCTTGAGACAGCCCCAACCACCCAAGAATCAGGCAGATCACCCCATCTATCTGCCTTTCTTGTCCAGTCCTGATGTTTGAGAATCTGAGCTTGTGGGAAAACACAGTGAATTTGCTCTTCTCTCCCCACCCCTAGATTAATGAATGGTAGAGAGAAGGAGAAGAGTAGAAGGAGTTTGGTCCTGGTAAAGGGTAGCTTGGCAGATTTAGCAAATAAAAATGTAGGCTGCCCAGTTAGATGCGAGTTTCCCACACTTAAGTGGGCATCTTGTGTTTAGTCTGGCAACCCTGCTGTGGTTGCCATCTAGGTGCAGTAGATTTTTGAAAATTGCAGGAGATTCCTCTGGAGATCAGAGTAGGAGATTGGAGGATGGGGACTCTGAGTGAGGAGAGGCAAGGAGGGTCGAGCTCCAGGGGGATCTGCTCTGGCTGTTTTCTGCCGTATCCAGCTCCTCCTCGTTAGGTGCAAACAGCTCTGGGGCACCTTCTCACTCACCACCTCCCCGTCTCCTTTGTCCCGTTTCTTCTCTTTCTACCTCTTCCTTGTTTCCTCTAAGGCAGTGGTCTTCCTTAGACAGTAAGCAGTGCGTGCCTACACAGGGCTTACACCGAGTACCGCCTGAACAGTTGTAGGGTTTTCTGCTCCAGTTTCTTGACAGGTAACTGACCTCACGTCAGAGGCCCAGGGCTCACTTGTGACTTCTAGGGCGTCTTCCCTTGGGTACTGACCTTTCATTGTTCGTGGAAGACTGCAAGTTCTCCAGACTCAAGGCTCATCTGGGTCTGAATATCCTCTGTCTCTTCCTAGCTAAGTGGCTTAGGCCTATTGTAATACTCACCTACAAAACCGCAATAGCAATAGACCAACCTCATACACTGTGAGCGTTAAATCCAGTAGCTTAATTAAGGTGCCATGGATAATCATCATCATCATCACCACCATCCCCATTATCATTAACATCACCATCATCACCATCCCACCATCACCATCATTCCCATCACCACCACCATCATCTCCAGTATCACCATGATCAGTATCACCATTATTAACATCCCCGTCATCATCACTGTCATCACCATTGTACCATCACCATCACCTTTATTATCACCATCATCAGCAGCGTCACCATCACCATCCCACCATCATTCCCATCATCACCACCATTATCTCCAATATCACCATCATCATCAGCATCATTGTCATCATCATCATCATCAACATTGTCATCACTGTCATAACCATCATCACCATCATCATTGTAAAATCATGGTCATCATCATCATCATCATTTTACCTATATTATGTTTATATGCCCATATTACCCATATGCCTCCATTCCCTCACCTCCCCCTTCCTGCACCCTGCCTCTTAGAACCTGGAATGAGTTGTTTAAATCCTTATTTCACTGTTGTGGAAGCATAGTGCTTTCTCCAACATTTTGATAAATTCTCTAGAGGCATATCTTCTCAGGGTTGCCTTTGGTCCAGCAGGAACCTGCTTCCCCTGACTTAGTTGAGTGTAGCAATTACCTTACCAGTTAGCATATGGGATCCTCCATCTGTGTAGCTTTGATCTTGACATGAAATTCATCACTCACTGGAGCATTTCAATATGTAGATGACTTTATTGAAAGTTGGGGCTCATTGAGAGTTGATATTGTATGAATGCAAACTGAATTTTCCATAGTTCTATTCACAAAGCTCCTCTCCAGTCTTTCAACTCATTCCCCACTCTTCTGCCCCAATCGTCTCTGCACCTTTTCTTCTTTCTTTCTCTCTCTCACTCTGGGTCTTAAATTCCTGTTCATTTCTGCTGCTTCTCCTAAAGACTGTGCCCTCAAAGTCTTACATTTCTTCCAAGTAGCTTATCAAAATGTTTTCCTAAACACACTTTCCTTTCTAAAAGAGTGTGGTACCAGCTACTCAAATGATAAAAGTTTTCCTCAGCTACAGTTAGTTTGAAAGTACACGGAAGAGCTTGAGCTGACTTCTTTTAAAGTACATTCTCCCTTCCTGTCTGAAATGATTATTCTATTTAACTTTTGCTTTCAACATGTGGCACAGTGTCACTTTCATCTCAGAAAGTCAGTGGCCTCTTAAAATACGATTCCAGAAACATCTCTCCCTAATATGCTTAATTCGATTATTAACACTGCATCATCTCTAATATCTATGACATTTTAATTTGCACTTAATGAACGAAAAGCAATGGTAGGCAAGAATCCCATCAAAAAATCCTCAAGACAAAGTTGGGAAAATGGAAAGATTTAAATGTGTGCTGGCTGAGAAGCCAGACTCAAATCAGCCTTGGAGGACGGACTTGCCTCCACAAAGTGGCAGCTGGACAGGCTGCCTGGAAACTTTCCTGTGATTTCGTTCTGAGGCTCACACGTCAGCATTATTGTTGGAGATTGGATTTGCTTCTACAGGAGCAGTCGGGCTTCAGGACGCTGGCGCTGAGCCCTATCGATCTGTTTGGATGATTTTTGCTCCCCAAAGCACAGGCTTTCTAAGCCAAGGATGTTCTTGAGGCTCCAGCATTAAAATCGCTCATTTTGACACCTTGGAACCATCCCCCCTTGCACAAGTGTATCCAAGAAAAGTAATTACACTTACAACTATGAGCGAATATACCTTTGGGTCAACTGAGGTTTCCAAACGTCATTATTACTCTAATATTTTGACATTGAAGAATTGGATTCTAACATTGTGCTTAGGGTTGATGCCAAAGGACTCTAGAAAAGTTATAAATAAGGCCTTTCTGGGGTAAACTTCTTTAATCAGGGAGGCTGTGTAACTCCCAGTTCGGCAGCACAGTAGATAGAGTTGTGGTGAATTTTCACTCAGAGTGAAATCAACCATGGCATTACATTTCCAGTAAATGCGGTTGGACGATTCAAGCCAGCATAAGCTCGGGGCAGTGGTATTCAGCCCGTGTGACAGAGGAAGGTGACAAAGGGAGAGCACACACCGCTACACGGGAGGCAAGGCATGTCCTGTCTCCATTCTCCCTCCTCTCACCTCACTGGCTTCAGCACGGGGGCAAATTTAGGGCCTGGAAGCTGCCCTGGGGGAATGATATGCAAGGGGTTTCCAGAAGGCTTGATCCAAAAGGGAAGGGATTAGCAGAATGTTCTCATGGAATCACTGAGCCCAGGAGAAGAGAGCAGCTGTCCGGGATGGGGCTGAGGTCAGGGCTGGGGACCTTGGCTCGTGTGCTGCTTCTCTGCCCCCTCTTGAAGCATTGATGCTTTTCAGCATAGAAGGGGGCCTCCTCATCCCCCCTAAAAATTCATGGCCAACTGGAAACCTCAGAATGTGACCTTACTTGGAATAAAAGTCTTTGCCAATGTAGCTATGATCTCAAGATGAAATCACCCTGGATTCGAGTGGACCCTGAGTCCAATGGCAGTGTCCTTAGGAGAGAGAAGAACAAGAGACGTAGACAGGGAGGAGGAGGCTGTGTGAAGATAGGAAGAGACAGGAATGATGCATCTGGAAACCAAGGCCCCCCAAGGACTGCTGGGGATACCAGAAGCTACAGGACAGTGTGGAACAGACTCTCCTTCAGACCCCCCAGAAGAAACCCACCTTGTCAACACCTTGATTTCGGACATCTGGTTTCCAGAACTATTAGAAAATAGATTTCTGTTGATTGAGCCATGCAGATGGGGGAGCCGGGAGGCAGGAGACACATCACTCACCATCACACCCTCAACACTCCTAGAAAGGCTCAGAGCCCCGTTTGGGTCCGGCTTGGGACCAACTGAGTTTGCTACGTCCCTCTTTTCTCTCGTTTCCATGATGTGCCCACACCCCAGAACTTGGCTCACCTGCTTCTCTTCACATCTTCAGGAAACCTTCATGGTCCTGTGCATGTCCAGTGAGACCTGTGTTTACAATTATGGTTTGATTCCATTGTCAGACTCTTGCTGAAATATGACTTCTTCATCTCTGTTAGAATAATACATTCCTATTCAGGGAATAGCTGCATGACCACTCTTTCCCTAACACTTTCGTGTGCATTCTTTTGTGCCCTCAGCACCCCATGAGGTGGAATGCTTTTCATCCCTCCTTTGTAGTTGACAGTTCAGTGGGGAAAGCCTGTGGTCAAGACAGTCCTGGTGAGGGGCTGAGCCAGGATTCGAACCCAGGTCGACAGAGACTGGATCCAGAGTAGGTGCTTTCTCCCTTCACACAGAACATCTCATTAATCCACAGAGCCTTTTAGAAATAACGTTTCCTTGGTGACAGAATTATAAATGTTCATTATTGAAAACTTGGAAGATATGTAAGGGTACAAAAAGAATATAAACACCAACTCTTTTCCCACCACACACAAAAAATTATTATTACATCTTGAAATACTTAATTTTCTTCTAAATGTCATATTTTATCTTTCCGAAGTATACACAAGGTCATTTCATATAAGTTTATTTTTCATCTTCTCTCCCACTTCGCAATTTGCTCTGAGCGTGGTTATCTTCTTCAGTACTGTTTGGAAATGCCACGGCTGCATGGCATTCATCTTGAGGATAGACTTCAAGGCTTCAAACCCAGGGTTATACATTCAAACTGTCTAATTTTCCCTTTCAGAAGCAATCCCATTATGATCATCTTTGTACACAAATGTTTGTCTGTGTTTTTGACTATTTTCTTAGAACAACGTCCTAGAAAGGGTCTTTTCAAAGTGTTTCCAAAGGCAGCTCTGCCTCCTGACTACCACGTCAGTGCAGCTAAGGGGCATTTATTTTTCAAAACAAGACATTAGGAGATATTATGTCTTATGATGCAGAAAGAAACTCTAGTTAGAAGAAGGCTTAGGTGTCTCTTCCTATCTTCCTGTCTCTTCCTATCTTCACACAGCCTCCTCCTCCCTGTCTATGTCTCTTGTTCTTCTCTCTCCCAAGGACACTGTTGATGCGCCTGTTTACCATTCTCCCCCATCAGATCTGGGCACCCTGGAGCCTCACTTCCTCATGCTTTTGGAGAGAGCTGCTCTAGCAGGTCTGGCAGCTGAATGGGCGAACAAGCTATTATGTCCTAGAGCTCAGAGGTCCACCTTCTGCAGCCAGGTTGCTTCCAGTATTAGAATGGCATAGATGTCCCTTGGTCCCTGTCTGGTGAAAGCATGGAGCTTTGTAGGTTTGAGGTCCCCGCCTACCGCATGGGGAGTGTACACCTCTACAGGGAATGGACTCAAAGGATCACACATGCTCCATCACTTCCTTGCTTGGAGATTTTCCAATAAACCCTATTTCCTGCAGCACCAAATCCTGCTGGTGGTGTGACATGGAGCCTCCTTTGAGTGACAGGGGCAGTAACTTTCATGGCATCTTCTCAAATTATAACGTACCAAGTAACCACATCACGTTGGGTGAGTGCTCCCAATGACGACCTGGTCCTCCGAGGATCACCTTTTGCTTTGTAACTTGCTGGGGTTGGTGGAGCAGCTGTTGGCTATGGAATACCGAGACTGTCCTTGGGCTCATGGAGATGGTACCAGTGACTGGTCCGTGAGAACAGGGTTGGCCAAACGCATCTGCCCCTCACTGGTGATCCATTAATGAACGTAAGTGAATGCCTTCTTATTCAAGGCCCTGCATTAGAGATTTTATGTATACTGCTGCATTTGAATTTCAATAACAATGATAGTGAAAGTAGTCATAGGAATGAGAATTTTAAAATTACAAAGATTGGAGAATAGGAAAATATAATTTTCTGTCCAGATACTGTGATTGTGTACATAAATAGACTGTTATAATTTATAATAAGGATAGTCCGGTTGATGATGTATAAATTTCTTTTTATATTACTTTATATAAGCCACTGAGACGGGCTGGTTGCCCATGAAGCAAACTGTTTCTGGAACTTTCCTGGAAATGGGCAGGGTAAAATGAGGGTTTCTCCCCTCCCCACCCTCCTCTGCCCGTCCCCCTCTCCTCCCCTCCCCCTGCTCTTCTGCTCCCTTTTCTGTTTCTTCTCCCTTCCTACTTACCTTCCCCCTTCCACCTGTCTCCCTTTCTTCCCCTCCTCCTGACGGGACCCTGGATGCCAGTGAGCAGGGCTATTCTAGTGCATGACTCTGGGAGGTGATGTGCAAGCTTCTGAGAGACCTCTGCCCAAGGGTGGACCCTCACCACCTATTGGTGTGAATTCACCCCTGGGGTTAAAGCATGCTTGCCAATGAACTGCAAATACACAACCAAGGAGCACTAACCCAGCAAGTGGAAAGCACCCAGGAACACATGAGCCACAAACACCTTGACAAGTTCACCTTGCTCGGGTCAGTGCCCGTTGTGGGTGGGCATTCCTACATACAGAGAAGCAAAATGCCCACTTCAGTTTCACTTCAGTGGGGATTGTGAAGATTAGTTTTAATTAATCTTATTTACTCTGAGTTCCTCTGAGGAGTGGTTTTAAGTCATACAAAAGAGCAAGAACAGTTCTTCTAATTGGGATAATATTAGTGAACAGTAATGAAAGAAATCCAAGATTGTGTGAATAATAATTCTATTAAAAGGGGCTTTCTATAAATACAGGATAGTATTATACTGAAATTAGAACTTTCTTCCTAATTCTCTTGACTTTTAAATCTTTGAATTGTACTTAAACATTGTTTTATTGATGGTGGCATGCTTTAACTTAATAATGTGCTCTTCTAATATCACCCATTATAAGTGCAGAGTTTTTAACAGGGAAAGGTTTCTTCAGATAATAGGCTTTTATAGGTATTTGAGCCTCTATCTTTGTAATAAAATGTACTTAATCCCCTAAAGTGCACAATCTTTTTATAATGTCCGTGGGGGTATTCGTAGGTATTAAATTAGCTACAAGGGGATTCTGAAAATGCTCTCTAAATGCTGGAAAAAGATATCGAGAAATTGAGAAAGATATTGAGAATTAGAAGAAAAAAATTAATAATACCAGATAGTCTACTAAGATTCAAGTGTGGTTCATTTCTAGTAAATTTTCTTCTTATTTGGACTTTCCTGAGCAGAAGGAGCTTGCAGGATGTTTCACTGCTTGAGTCAAAAGGTGGTTGTTTACAACTGATCTAGTTTATGGAATTTACCCATCCGTGGTGTTTTAGAGGATTTGAATTCATCTCATCTGCCTCTCTGGCAGAGGGCAAACTGATCGCCTACACTGGGTCTGGTCTATGAATTTCAGATACACACAGTCTACAGTCTTTCTGTATTTCCTGAATATAAAAGGATTGTGGGGATTATGATATAAACATTCATTTGAACCTGGCTTTTGGTGTCCATTTGGGATTATCGAAAAGCTTGTTCCGTTAGAAAGTAAGCTGTCCATCATGATTTAAGAAGAGTAGTTGACGTGCGGTGTTTTGTCCCACTGGAAATATGAGCAATGATTTCTTTATTGTATTTTAAATTTCGGGGCACCATGATGGCTCAGTTGGTTGAACGGCTGCCTTCGGCTCAGGTCTTGATCTCAGGGTCCTGAGATCGAGCCCCACGGCAGGCTCCGTGCTCAGCGGGGTGTCTGCTTCTTTTCCCTCTCCCTCTGCCACTCCCTCAACCCCCCTGCTCTCTCTCTCTCTCTCAAATAAAGTCTTTTAAAAATAATAAAAAAATAAATTTCTTCACCATAATCCCTTGCTGAATAAATTCAAAATTAAGGTGGTAGAAATCCCACCCCAAACCGACAGATTTTTAAGAACAAGGGAGATTTGAGAAATCCAGCGTTCCTCATTGTGGGAGGCTCTGCCCCAGGCCAGTTCTGGAGGCCGGCCTTGCGTTCCTCACATCCCCTGCCCCTGTGGAGAATGAGGGCCACGAGGCCGCAGGTTATTTAATAAACGGTGCTGGCAGTGTGACTGACACATGCCTGTGTTTTCGGTTCACGGTATGATTAGAAAGGAGCCTGGGTTCTGGGCGTTCTCAGGAAGGGCAGGCTCTGGGTTGCAAGGCGTGGACTCGTGTGTCTTGACCTTGGCTGTATTTCTGAGCACAGCTGGGAGGAGGTGAGGGACTGTCCAGGGACATTTGCTTACAGGACAGAGCAGAGCCCCCGATGCTGAATTTGCTTCTGAACATTTTACAAGGAGCCTGGCACACAGTGTTGATAAATATTTGCTGAATGAATGATTAAATCAATTGTCTAGAGTGACTCTCCTTTTTTCTTAACCCTCCATTCGCTTAAAAACATATTTTCTCTTATAGTATTATGCACAGAGAAGTGCACAAGCATAAATGTGCTGTTTAAGAAATTACACTGTGAAACAGCCCCAATGAACACCTGGTCACCGCCCAGCGAATTAAAAAAGAGAGCTGTCTTGGTCCGCTTAGGCTGCTATAACGAAGTGTCAGCTGGGTGGCTTATAACCTCCACCTTAGGAACCTAATCACCTCCCAAAGGCCCCATCCCCTAATAGCATCACCTTGCTCATTTCCGACATATGAATTTGGGCGGAACACAAACGTGCAGACCATAGCAAGAACATTCCCAGCCCTCCGAAAGCCCCCGTGCCCCCTCCAGGTCACTGCCCTTCCCCTCCACATAAAGACCGTCAACATGCGGACCTTTGTGGAGACCCCTTCCTGGCTTCTCTTTATGGTTCTACCTGGCAGGCAGTATCCTAAGCCCAAGCACTGTGCTTGGTAAATGGAGTCCATCAGTATGTTTCTCTCTGTGTCTGGCTTCTTCTGTTCCTCTTATGTTAGTGATGGGCACTGCATTGCTGCGTGTGGTTCTTTCGTTTTCTTGGCTGTTTGGTATTCTGTTCTCTGACTGCACAACAATCCCTTCAGCTATCCTGCTGCCAGCGGACATCCGGGCCGTGGACATCATGGCTTTGGCTCTTACAAAGATCCCTCCCTGAGCGTCCCTGTACATGGCCCCTTGTCACCTGTGTGTGTGGCTCTGTAGGGGGTTCACCTAAACAGTGCTGCCCCTGGACCAGGGCAAGAGGGCCCCATGCTAGGCTGTGCGTAGAACAACCACAGACAAACACACATTTATATAGGACACAAGGCACCTTCCCATTCAGCACCTGTCCCTTAGCTCTGCACAGCTTGGCCCTTAACTTTGGGCCTCTTACCTGGAGGCTGACACCAAAGGCCCCTAAATAAGGTTCTCCACATCGGCTCTGTGTTTTCAGAGCAAAGGAAAGTCTCTGAGTGCCGGAAAAGGGGTGTGAGTTGCCCCAGACTTTGCAGTGTGGGAGCTGCTAGGGGTTGAGGGGCTTGGGGAAGTATAGGCGTATAGTGAGTCATGATGATGGCAAGTCTTCTCATTGGCATCTAGAAGGATTTCAGCATTAGAACTGTGGGTAGCTTTCTATCTATAAAACATTTAATACAATTATAGTTTTAAAAATTGACATAATTACAGCTTTATTTATATAACTTTGATATACAATTCTTTTTTTTAAAGGTATTCTTTTTTTTTTTAAAAAAAGATTTTATTTATTTATTTGACAGAAGAGACAGCCAGTGAGAGAGGGAACACAAGCAGGGGGAGTGGGGGAGGAAGAAGCAAGCTCCCAGCGGAGGAGCCTGATGTGGGACTCGATCCCAGAACGCTGGGATCACGCCCTGGGCTGAAGGCAGACGCTTAACAACTGAGCCACCCAGGCGCCCCTGATATAAAATTCTTGAATTTACTAATTACGATTTGCGTTTGACCTTTAATTTAAAGATGTATCGAGAGTATTTTAAAATTGTAAATTCTTAATATTATCTCAATACATTTATAGACTTCTGTATTTCATTATTTAATTTATATTTTGGTAGACGTTTATGCAAATGTACACATTCAAATAACATTTCACTGCATATATTAATCCAAAATATGTATTATAGAGTAGTGGGTTACTTTAGATCATGGAGAATAAATGTATGTTTGTGGAAACAGAAAATATAGAAGTGGTGCTCAGCCATGAAAAGCTGAAAAAGAAATAAATTTTTCAAAGAGGGAGCTCTGCGTAGATTAAAAAAATAATCTGGAAACTGAAATTAGACTTTGTCTAGTGTGACTCACATGAAATTTGCAAACAGGATATTATAAATTTTATAATTAGTCAGATTTAATTACTGAAAAAATAATGAAAATGAGCAAGAAAATTATTCCCCAGCAAATAGAAAGCTGAAAGAGGTCAGATAAAATCTCTTTATATTCATTATTAAGAGAAGATTGCAGTTTTGATCAAACACTGAAAATGGAAAGGACATTTGATAATTCTTATCAAATCCACAACCAGAAGCCACGGACAGAGCCCCGCCTGCTGCGAGAAGGTTGGGTGACATTCATGACATCAGTAAATTGGGCAAGAAGGTGGCAACCTCAGCACATTGTCTTGACCGCGTGCAAATGTTTCTAGCAAACAGTCTGATTCAAACTGATGATTCCGATTTTCCCTTTGGTAAGTCTGACAGAAAATTTAGTATTTTACATCAAAATTATTTCAAGTGGAAAAGAAAGTACAGAACCCAACTTCTATACACTAGGTTTAAAGGCAAAGTATTTTATTTTTGTGGTCCAGTTTCATTCTTCTGCAAGTGGCTGTCCAGTTTTCCCAACGCCATTTGTTGAAGAGACTGTCTTTTACCCGTTGGATATTCTTGCCTGCTTTGCCAAAGATTAGTTGACCATAGAGTTGTGGGTCCATTTCTGGGTCTCTATTCTGTTCTATTGGTCTGTGGTCTGTTTTTGTGCCAGTACCATGCTGTCTTGGTCACTACAGCCTTGTAATATAACTTGAAGTCCAGAATCGTGACTCCTCCAGCTTTGCTTTTCTTTTTCAAGACTGCTTTGGCTGTTCAGGGTCACTTGTGGGTCCATATAACATTTTGGATTGTTTGTTCTAGTTCTGTGAAAAATGCTGTTGGTGTTTTGATAGGGATTGCACTAAATGCGTGCAGCGCTTTGGGCAGTATAGACATTTTAATGCTATTTGTTCTTCTGATCCATGAGCATGGAATTGTGTTTCCATTTCTTTGTGTCCTCTTCAATTTCTTTTTTTTTTTTCCATTTCTTTGTGTCCTCTTCAGTTTCTTTCATCAGTGTTTTATAGTTTTCAGAGTACAGGTCTTTCACCTCTTTGGTTAGGTTTGTTCCTAGGTATTTTATGGTTTTGGCACAATTGTAAATGGGATTGATTCCTTGATTTCTCTTTCTGCTGCTTCGTTATTGGTGTGTAGAAATGCAACAGATTTCTGTACATTGATTTTGTATCCTGCAACTTTACAAAATTTGTGTATCAGTTCTAGCAATTTTTTGGTGGAGTTTTTTGGGTTTTCTACGTAGAATATCATGTCATCTATAAATAGTGAAAGTTTGACTTCTTACTGATTTGGATGCGTTTTATTTCTTTTTTTTCGTCTGATTGGTAGCTAGGACTCCAGCACTATGTTAAATGGCAGTGTTGAAGCACTAACTTGTATACCTGAAACTAATATTACACTGTATGTTAATGGGCTGGAATTTAAATAAAAACTGAAAAAGATGAAGGCAAAGCATTTTGTAACTTCGCTATATTTTATGACTTAGCTTTGGCCAAGATGCTATCTGTGCCTGGAAACATCCAAGTTCTTAATTATAAGAACACAAAACATCCCTTGCGCATAGAAATCACACAGGTGTAATTATTATGGTGAGAAGAAGTTTGCATAAACAGCGAAGAACCAACAGTGTTCAAGAAAGATATGTGAACGTTGAAATACATTGAGGTAATGTTGTTAAAGGATATTATGTCCAATATTTAGCAAGCATGATCATGCGCTTTTTTAGCATGATGCCACTAGTGTAATATTTATAGAAAACAATAGAAATGTCCTACTTTTGTAGATGTGATTTCAAAAGTAAATGATATATGGAATATAGACCAAAATTGAAGCATATGAACATTATCAAGGATGGAAAATTCAAGTGAGATCCATATTTTAATGACTAATAAAGTGAGAGAAAGAATCATACATAAATGTTTAAAAAAGTAGATATTACTTACTTAAACTACATCATATGAAGGACAAATGTCCTGTTGAACAACTAACATTTATTGTATGTGGTGTTAACTACCATATAAAAGAAAACAGGGACATCAAAAGAAGTGACTATGTCATTGTCACTTTGTAAATGTAAATGTCCATTGTAAAATGTATAGGGTTTGACTTACATGAAAGACAAGATAAGCCACTTGCAGTTTCAGGCATTGATTTAAAAGATAGTTGGGGGGCTATGGTAAAGGCATTCATAATACTGTATTAGTAAAGAGGGGAGCTTACAAACCAGAATTTTAGCTGAAAATCCAAACTGGGAGTCATGACTCAATTATACCCATAGTGACATTTTTGGAGCAATGAATGCAGTAATTATACACGTTATTTTCTGGATCTTCCCAAAGATGGAATATCTTATAAAAAATTGGAACTTTCAATCATTCTCAAATACTTGAAAGGAATACCAGAGAGATGCTGTTAGAGAAATCAGATTTTATTTTGACAAGATAAAATATTTACTAGAAGAGTTAAGTGAAACAGCAGATATCCCTCAAACAGAAATTAATACGGTCTCGTACCATGTACAGTGATGAGGTATGAACTCTTGTTTGCTAAGGATATGCAGCAAAAAGCTTACACAAAAGCGAAACCTAAATTTAAGGTTAAAATAATTTAAAATGTTTTTGTTTCAAAAAATGGATTTTGCTCATGTGGAACATGCACTGAAGGTGCCATTCCAATAAAACTTGAAAACTTAGAACCAGGAAATGAAAATGTCTGCATGCCTATGAAGAAGAGTGTGTATTAATGATTCTGGAATGAATTATACCCGTTGCGACTTACAACACAATCTCAAAGGAAGAGAGATTTGAATAAATTGGGCAGCATTCTGTCAATTTAGTGTTCTTTATAATGTTCCAGAATTTTCTGGATCCTGGAAGAATTTTCTTCTTTAAAAGAACTTACATAATTCAGTTCGGTAAGAATTGAGTAAATAAAGTAAATGAAAGATTAAGGAATTAATTGATTGTATATTTTCGTAGCTTATTTATCAAGCTAATATTGGTATGTTATTGTTAACTGATGCACAAACTTTTATTTGGATTTTCTTAGTTTTTACCAAATCCCCGTTTCCCTTCCAGAATCCTGTTCAGGATATTGCATTTCATTTAGTCATCTTACCTCCTTAGGCTGTGCTAGGCAGTGCTGTCTTTTCAGATTTTCCTTGTTTTTGATGACCTTGACAGTTTTGAGGAATGCTGGTTGGCTGTTTTGTAGAATGTCTTTCAACTGGGATTTGTCTGATGCTTTTCTCATGATCAGACCGGGGTTATAGGTTCTGGGGAGAAAGACCACAGGTGTTAAGTACCATTTGTGCCACATCATAGCAACGGGACACACTACCGCCATGACTTATCACTGCAGATGTTAACTTTGAACACCTGGGGAGGTCATAATTGCATTTCGTTACTGTAAAGTTACTCCCGCCCCTTCACACTGCTGCCTTGGAAGGAAGTCACTTGCTTTGGAGTGGAGAGTCACGCGCCACGTCTTTGAGAAGAGAGTATCTGTACAAGTTATTTGAAATTCTTCTGCATGGGACACTTGTCTCTTCTCCCCCATTAATTTATGTGTTCAATCATTTATTTATGTCAGGGTGGAGTCATGGATATTTATTTTATACTTTGGGTCATAATCTAATATGACTTTACTCACTTTGTGATTTAAATTGGTCCAGCTTTGACCATTGGGAGCTCTTTTAATTAGCTCCAGTGACTTTTTGATATACCCCCTGGTCATAGTTTTTAATTAATTAATCATATTATTATTTAGCACTTCCTTGCCTTTTGCACAACAAGATACTCAAGGCTCCTCTTGCGCATTTCTTGCCCCAGTCCTAGAATCAGCCATTTCTCCATGGATCCCCGGATCCTCTCATTGCAGAGCAGTATTAGAGACCAGGATGTGAGAGCTTGTTGTGTTTATTGCCACAGGGTGGTGGTGTTCTTGGGTGCTCTCATCTGACGGACCAAGGAAATATATGAGAGAATATTAACTTGTGCATAAACACTTGGCTGTAAATATTTCTTGATGAAACCATCTGTATCTATATCAGGCTAAACATGGGTTTATGGGGGTGCTTGGGTGGCTTAGTCGGTTAAACTCAGGTCATGATCCCAGAGTCTCAGGATCGAGCCCCTCATCTGGCTCTGCTCAGCGGGGAGTCTGCTTCTCCCTCTCCCTCTGCCTCTTCCCCTGCTCATGCTCTTTCTCTCATTCTCACTCTCTCTCTCTCAAGTAAATAAATAAAATCTTTAAAAAAACAAAGCAAAACATGGGTTTATGTCTTAGCTCTAATCTGTTACTACTTGGGTCATTCTAGGATCCTCCCCTTGCTTATCTTCAAACTCCCACTCTAGCATTGAGAAACCTGGCTGCTACCATCCCCACCCATTTCCTTAAGTGTTCAGTTCCAGTCTAGATGTACAGTGGGATCAGAACTGGTAACGTGTGGGGCGCCTGGGTGGCACAGCGGTTAAGCGTCTGTCTTCGGCTCAGGGCGTGATCCTGGCGTTATGGGATCGAGCCCCACATCAGGCTCCTCCGCTATGAGCCTGCTTCTTCCTCTCCCGCTCCCCCTGCTTGTGTTCCCTCTCTCGCTGGCTGTCTCTATTCTGTCGAATAAATAAATAAAATCTTTTAAAAAAAAAAAAAGAACTTGTAACGTGTATCCTGGTGGGAAATACGTTATCAATTAGAGCACGGTGCTTCTGTACAGTTTCTGTTGTCTGCAGTCTTACAGGCCCCGCTCATTTCTGGAGTGATTGAGGTCAGCACCTTTCCCCCTTGCCTCTTAAGTGAGGTTGTTTCACCTGTAATACAGTTAGATTCTTCTGTCACAGCCTGCATTCCATCCTGGGATCGCATAACCTCTAAAGTGATTTTTTTTTTTTTTTTTGGATTTTGGATTTATGAAAACTCCCTCTTTACACAGAAAAATTCTGTGAGTTTTGAGAACTGCATAGTATTATGTATACATCATTACAGTATCATACAGATACTTTCACTACCCTAAAAAAGCCTTTGCTTCACCTATATCCCCCCCACTCCCAGTTCAAACCTTTGGCAGCCACTAATTTGTTTAATGTCTTTATGTAAATTTTTCCTTTTCCAGAATCTCATATAATCGGAATCATGAAGTATCTGTCTTTTTCAGATTGGTTTCTTTCATTTAATAATATGCATTTAAGTTTTATCCATGCATTTGTGTGACTTGATAGCTCATTTATTTTTATTGGAATGGACTCACATTGTATGGGGGTGCCACAGTTTGGTTATTCACTCACCTATTGAAAGACATCTTGGTTGCTTCCAGTTTGGGATGATTTTGGCTAAAGTTTCCATGCAGGTTTTTGTGTGGACCAAAGTTTTCAGTTTGGTTGGATAAATACCTAGGAACATGGTTGCTGGATCCTAGGGTCCAACCAGCGTAGCTATATATGAAACTGTGAAACTGTCTTCCAAAGTGTCTGTACCACTTCTCATTCTCACTAACAATAAATGGGAGTTACTGTTGCTCCACATTTTTGCCAGGATTTTATATTGTCAGTTTCTTGTTTTGTATTTTAGCCAATTTTTGCCATCTTAGCCATTCTAATAGGTATGTCATGATATCTCATTATTGTTTTGATTTGCATTTCCCTAATGAAAAATGATGTTGAGAATTTTTCATATGCTTATTTGCCATCTGTGAATCTTCCTTGGTGAAGAGTCTGCATCTCTTATTGATTTTAAAAATTGGGTTGTTTATTTACTAATTTTTGAGTTTTAAGATTCTTTGTGTATTTTCAATATAAGTCCTTTATCAGATATGTGTTTTGAAAATATTTCCTCCCAGCCTGTGGATTGTATTTCTATTCTCTTAACAGTGTTTTTTACACAGCAGCAGTTTTAATTTTAATAAAGTCCAAATTATGAATTCAGTTTTTCCTTTCATGGATCATACTTTTCCTGTTGAATCTAAAACCTCATCGTCAAATTCAGGTTTTCATGGTTTTTCTCCTATAATTTCTTCTAAAAGTTTTATGGTTTAGCATTTTACATTTAGAGCTCATTTGAGTTAGTTATTGTTAAAGGTGTAAGATCTGTGTCTGGATCTTCTTTTCATATTGACATCCAATTTTTCTAGTATCATTTTTGTAAAAAAGAGTTATCTTTGTAATATTGAATTTCCCTTTCTTTTTTTCTGGTCAAAAATCAGGTAACTATATTTTTGTGCTCTATTTATGGTCTCTCTATTCTGTTCCATTGATCTGTTTGTCTATTTTTTTTTGTTAATACTATGCTGTCTTAATTTGTGTGGTTTTATAGTAAATTTTGAAATCAGATAGTGTGAGTCGTCCAGCTTCATTCTTCTTCTTCAGTATTGTATTGCCTATTCTAGGTTTTTTGCTTTTTTATACGTACATTACAATTAGTTTGTTGATATTCACAAAAGAGTCTTGTGGAATTTTGATTGAAAGTTCCTTCAATCTATGGATTGAGTTGGGAAGACTCGACAACAATATTGAGACCTCCCATCCATGGACATAGGATAGCTCTCCATTTATTTTGATCTTTGATTCCCTTCATCAGTATTTTGTAGCTTTTTGCATGCAGGCCCTGTGTGTATTTTTGTTAAATTTATACATGATTATTTCATTTTTTGTTGGTATTGTATTAGTTGGTATTCATACTAGTCAGAGTTCTGTAGAGGAATAGAACCAACAAGATGTATGTGTATCTATCTATCTATCTATCTATCTATCTATCTATCTATCTATCATCTATCTATTATCTATCTATCTATCATCTACCTATTTTTCTATCATTTATTCAGAGAGGTTTATTTTAAGGAATTGGCTTACATGATTGTGGAGCCTTGTTAAGTCCAAAATCTGAAGGGTAGGCTGGCAGACTGGGAGCTCAGGGTAGAATTGCAGTTTGAGTCCAAAGGCAGTTGCTTCTAGAATTCCTTTTTCCTCAGAGAAGCCTAGACTTTGTTCTATTAAAATCTTCAGCTAATTGGATGAGGCCCACCCGTCTTATGGAGTGTAATCTGCTTTTCATAAAGTGCAAAGACTTAAGTGTTAATGTCATCCAAAAAAAACACCTTCACAGAAATACCCAGTATAATGTTTGACCAAATACATAAACACTGTGGCCCAGGCAAGTGGGCACATAGGATTAACTATCAGAGTATTTTTAAATTTCAAATTCCAATTGTTTATTGCCGGTGTATAAGGCAGCAGTTGACTTTTGTGTTTTAAGCATGTACTGTGGGACCTTGTTTAACTTGCTTATTAGTTCTAGGCCTGTTTCTGTTGGGCTTTTCTTCATACAGTTATTATCTGTGAATAAAGACAGTTTTACTTATTTCTTTCCAATCTGTATGTGCCTGTTTCTATTTCTTTCATTATTGCACCGGCTAAAACTTCCAGTGCCCTGCTGAAAGGAGTGGTGAGAGAGGACATCATTGCCTTGTTCCTGATCTTAGGGGGGTTGATATGAGAATTATATCAATTCATTGACAGATTTTTGAATGTTGAACAAGCCTCATGTGCCTGGAAGAAATCCCATTTGGTCTTGGTATGTAGTTCTTTTTATACATTGATGTGTTTGATTCACTAACATTTTGTTGAGAATTTTTGCATCTATATGCATAGAGATATTCATCTGTAATTTTCTTTTTTTTAAAGAAATTTTAATATTGAATATTATATTTGGTTTGAATATTAAAGTAATGCTAACCTCATAGACAAGTTAGGAAATGTTCCTTCTGATTTTATTTTCTAAAAGATATTATGGAGAATTAATAATATTTCTACCATAAATATTTGGTAGAATTTACCAATGAAACCACCTGGACCCAGTGCTTTCTTTTTTGGAAGGTTATTAATTATTGATTCAATTTCTTTAGTAGATATAGGGATAATTATGTTGCTTACTCCTCTTTGTGTGAGTTTTGTTATTTTGTTCCTCTCAAGAAATTCACTCATTTCATCTACATTATCAAATTTTGGGGCAAAGAGTTGTTAATAGCATTCCTTTATTATTATCCTTTTAATGCCTAAGGAATCAGTAATGTTGACCTCTCTTTCATTTCTTATATTGGCGACTTGAATTCTCTCTTTTCTCCTTCCCTCCCTCTCTCTCTCTCTGTCTCTCTCTCTCTCTCATCCTGCTAAAGATTTATCAATTTTATTTATCTTTTCCAAGAACTAGCTTTTCAGTCCCTTGATTTTGGTTCTTTGATACTTTCTCTGAATCTCACAAATTTTGCTGAGTTGTATTCTTATTGTTATTTAGTTCTAAATATTTAAAACATTTGCTGAGCTTCTTTTTGACCTATGGGCTTTTAGAAGTATGCTGTTTAATTTCCAAATATTTGGGGGGTTTCCAGCCTCATCTTTCTGTTACTGATTTCTAATTTCATTTTATTATGGTCTGAGAATATACTTTGTATGATTTTTCTTCTTTTAAACTTGTTAAGGTATTTTTCATGGCTCAGAATGTGGTTTATCTTGGTGAAGGTTCCACGTGAGTTTGAGAAGAATGTGTGTTCTATTATCACTGAATGAAGTATTCTAAAATATGTCAATTAGATCAAGTTGATTGATGGGGCTGTTCAGGTTATCTGTATATTTACTGATTTTCTGCCCACGTGATGTTATCAAGTACTGGCAGAGGTTGTTCAAGTCTCCACCTATAATAGTGAGGTGTCTATTCCTCCTTTCGTTTCTTTTTTTTTTTTTTCCCCTCACATATTTTGATGCTCTGTCATGTGGCACATTCATGTTGATCATTATGTCTTCCTGGAGAATTGACTCCTTTATCATTAATTAATGTCTCCCTTTATCTCCATTAATCTACTTTGTTCTGAAATCTGCTTTCTCCAAGATTATTATAGCTACTCCAGCTTTTCCCCCTGTTAGTGTTAGCACACTTGCTCCATCCCTTCAATTTTAACTGGTCTGAGTCTCTCTTTATATTTCATGTGGGGTTTTTTTGTAGACAATGTGGAGTTGATTTTTTTTAATTCCTAGAGTGATTATTGATATATTTGGATTGATATCTACAGTTCTTAGCCACTTTATATTCATTAATTATTTCTTTTATTTCTCTCTTTTTCTGCCATCTCTGGTTTTAATTGAGAATTTATGTAATTCCATTTTATTTCCTCTCTGAGAATGTCAGTTTTAATAATTTTTAGTGGCTCCCTTAACATTTAAAATATACATTTTTAAGTTAACTTAATCAATCTTCCGATAGCACTATATCCTACCATGTATAGTGCAAGTCCTTCATATGTGTAGGGCAGGTGCTTTTTATGTGCAGTGCAATTCCTCCCTCCTACCCCTTGATACATCCCTGTCATTTATGTGCTGGGATCACACAACACCACGTGTATTCTCTTAAGCAAATAATTATCTTTCAGATCAATCAAAAATCAGAACAATACAAATATTTTACTTTCCTTTATTCCTTCTCTGATGCTCTTCCTTTTTTAAAAATGTAGACCCAAGTTTCTAATCTGTCTTGTTTTCCTTCTTCCTAGAGAGAGAACTTGTTTTAACATTTCTTCCAGGGCTGATCTACTGACAATGAATTCCCTCGGTTTTTGTTTGTCTAAGAAAGTCTTTATTTTTCCTTCATTTTTGGAGGATTATTTCCTCGAAGGATAGAATTCTAGGTTGATTTTTTTTCTTCCAACACTTGAAATACTTCAGTTCTGTTTTCTGATGAAAAACACTGGAATTCTTATACATGTTTTTGTATAGACAAGATGTTCCCCCTGACTTCGTTCGAGATTTTCTCTTTGCCTTTGCTTTTCCACATGTTGAATGTGATATGTCTAAGTGAGTGTGCATGTGTGTGTGCATGGAAACATGTGTTTTGGTAGTACTACTGCTTGGTGTTTTCTGAGCTTTCTAGATGTGTGGCTTGGTGTTGTCATGAATTTTGAAACCGTCTGAGCCATTATTGCTTCCTGTATTTCTGGCACCCACTTTTATCTTCTTCTCCTTTTGCTATTGACATATCCTCAAGCTCACTGACTCTTTCTTTGGCTGTGTCTAGTTTACTGATGAGACTATTAAAAGCATTTTTTTATTTCTGTTACTGTGTTTCTGATTTCTAGCATTTCCTTTCGATTCTTTCTGACAGTTCCCATCTCCCTGCTTACATGAGCCATTTGTCTTAGTCTTTTCGGGCTGCTAGGCCAGAAGGCCACAGACTGGGTAGCTTTTAAACAATAGAAATGTGTTGCCCACCATTGTGGAAGCTGGGCATCTGAGATCAACGCACCAGCAGACTCGGGGTCTGATGAGTGCCTGCCCCCTAGATGGCTGTCTTTTTGCTATGACCTCACATAGTGGAAAGAACAAGGGAGATTTTTAAGGTCTTTTTTTAATCAGGGTGCCACTACCCCTTATGAGGGCTCTGTCCTAAAGACCCGGTCACCTTCCAGAGGCCCCTCTTCCGAACACCGTCACACTGAGGGTTAAGATGTCAACATAGGACTTTTGGGAGAACACGAATATGCAGTCCATAGAACCATCTGTTTTTGCATGTTATCTCTTTACCCACTTAACATACCAGTCATGGTTATTTAAGCATACTAATACTTAACACGCTAATCATAGTTATTTAAAATTCTCTGGCTGCTAATTCCAATATCTTTGTCACATCTGAGTCTGGTCCTGGTGCTGCTCTGCCTGTTTAGACTATTTTTCTCTTGCCCCTTTGCTGAGTAACAAGAATGGAGCTAATCAGGCCAGGAGTTGGGCTGTTGTTTTTTTTTTTTTGTGTGTGTGTGTGTGTTTTAAATGTTTGCTATAACTGTAGGTGCTAGGGGCTTAAGATTCCTCTGGTTTCAGTGGTTTTATCTCTCCTGTTGTCTTTAACTTCCCTTAGAACTCTTCTTAGAC
Source organism: Ursus arctos (assembly GCF_023065955.2). NCBI lineage: Eukaryota > Metazoa > Chordata > Mammalia > Carnivora > Ursidae > Ursus > Ursus arctos. Next base: position 4,712,922 of record NW_026622819.1, on the reverse strand, counting down.
AGAGTGTGCTTTGCGGTGGTCTTGGCTCTGTTCCACTTTTATACTTTTATACTGGAGTCCCGGTGGGGTTGATGGCAAGGCGTAGGGATGGGGAAGTTTCCAGTGTTCTGTAATCTGATCGCAGTGACTGGAGCCTGGGTCTTGGGACTGTGACTTTCACCAGTGTCTCTCCGTTGGCACAGGTTACCCCCTTCTTTGCTTCCCTCCTTCTATTTCCTTGAAGGCTGGCCCTGTTGACTGTTTTTTCCCCTTAGGTGAGACAGAAAGGCTAGCAGGGGCTGGAGCAGGATGAAAGCCCCTGACCCACTTGGGATGAGGTTCTGGCAATGTGTTTTTCCCTGAGGAGTAAGCCTTTGCTAGGGAGAGGGCCTGGGCGTATTTCTTGATGATTGTTCTTCCCTTCACCCTGCCATGGTCATGAGGGGCTCTTTCTCAGGTCTTCACCATGAAAACCTGGTGTGGCTTCTGGTAGTAAAACCCATGAGAATGTGTACCCCCTACCCCCACAAGGTGTGGTTTCCAGGAATTTCTTACTCTCTTGCTAGTCCACCCTTAGCCTCCGGCAGTTCAAATTGCTGTTTAAGTGTTTCTACCAGCTGACATCTCCAGGAACTTCTGCTCCAGGCAAGCAGATCTTGGTTGCCTATTTCTCTCGTTGTGCCCATCTCTCCAGATTTTGGGGTGGTAGTCTGTCCTTCAAGCTTAATTTTTCCGTTAGGTCCAAGAAAAGTTTTTGATTTTTAGCAAAGGAGAAAGTTGCACAGTTGCACCAAATTTGGGCTACTTTTTACTCTGAAAGTCAGGTGTGATGCAAATGAGACCAGCTTGCATCCGTTTAGTTCCCATTTATCCTTGTCTTTACTCCTCCACTAGCTCCCTTTTGCTTCTGGGGCTGGGACCCATCTGTTTCCTCTCCCTAGTCTCTTCTCTCTTATAGCCTTCTGGAAAGGGATGTAAAAACCATTCTTAATTGCAGTTCCAGGATAGAAAAAGCAAAGCTGATCCTGCATCAGTGGATTGAAAATGGGCAAAGGGGATACAGCATAGAGGTCTTTCTGAGGGACCACCATGGGATTTGGTGACGAGTGGGGTAGGAGGAGGGCGAGAGGGTGGAGGTAGAGGTAGGAGAAAGGATATCACAATTTTAGGCTGTTTGACTAGGTGGATTAATCATTGGTTAGGTATATCCTGAACATAGCTAATAAGTGGGTAGATATTTCCATGATGATGGAAAATCAAGCAGGCTGCTGCACCTAAAACAGAAGCTTTGCTGTGATCACGTCTTTGCTTCTATAGGTGACCTCAGGAGGGTGGAAAAAGGACCCATAGGTGGCAGGTCATTGGGAGATATTTTGGGGGCAGGTAGATGTCCGGCTTCTCTCATCTCCCTTCTCCTTGATGGAGACCCAGAGGGGTCAGGTGCTAAGGCCAAGCAGGAGATGGAAGGAAAGAGCAAAGTTGCTCGTAGATCTTGCAGTGCTTTGCTGTGAAAAGAAATTCAATAAAATCTTCATTTTCAAAAAACAGTAGGCTTCAAAAACAAAGAACAAAAAACAGAACCCCAAAACAGTAGGTTTCTCTTCTGAGAAATAAATGCTACTCCTCCCTTTCTTTCTTTTTTCCTGCACTATTAGGAAACATAATTAAGTTTGAGCCTCATGCCCAAGGCTGCAGTTATAGATACGATTTTTCTCATCCTTTTGATCAAATATTGAAGGTGCACGTGGGGGAACTGATGCCGAGATGGAACCGCAGAGTCCCCTACGGGCCCGGGAATGAGACATTCTGCGCCTTGAATCACGAGCAGACTTTGAAATCGCGGATCTGCTTCTACTTGAATCTATTTTGGAATTGTGAGCAATCAATATGAAAATGTATATATGCTAGAAGCAACTTTGAAAAAGTGTCTTCACTCACCTGAAAAAGCCAGACTTGAAGGCCTCCCACCCGTTAGCGCGTGGTCCGGGCTCAGTGCCGCTCTCCACCCTGAGCCATGAGATGCCCCGACTCCTTTCAGATCCTCCAAGCTTGCTCTGGGCGTGAGCAGCATTGGTCCAAAATCTGCAGTTGTTGGGGCTCATGGGAGCATGAAGGAGCAGGTCTAGCAAAATTGGGGGCAAAAGGTGAACTTTAGACTTTCATAAAAGAATTCTGGTTTATTACTTTTAAATACATGAACTAACCCGAGCTGGCCAGAGAAAGGGCTACCCATTTAAAGGGCTTGACTTCATAAGGAATCATTCTAATTCTTGTTCCCTCTTCAGTAACCCTGTTTACATGCATGGTCTGTTCAGATATGTCTCAACACCGTTCATTTTCTTGACTAGTAAACTTTTCTTCGTAATTTACTCATTTTAGCTTAGACACTGATTTTTCAGATTCCAAGGAAGTGACTTTTGCACTGGCCCTTTGCAAATGGCTGCTGGCAGGTCCCATGCTCTGGATGGCAAGGACAGTGACAGATGAACGCCATCTCCCAGGACACACCGTCAGAACCCCCGAAGGACTGTCTGCAGCCGCTGATTAACTTGACAGGTTTACCCAGCTCCTGGAAGACCTCCCTTCTCCGTTAACCCCGCATATATAGTTAGCATTGATTGAGGACTATAGGGATAAATATACACCAAACCTGTCCTCAGGCACCAAGAGTCTAGTTGGTGGAGGTGGGGGGCGGGACAGATTGTGCAGGTGATGCAGTAGGGACCATGGCAGAAGTCAGCATAGGGCCTACGGGGATGGCGGCCATGGGGACGAGTAGTCAGTTCTGCCTTTGATGGAAGTGGAGGCTCTGGAAAGTTACACAGAAGTGACTTTTGGTTTGAATTATGATAAAGGAGTTGAGAAACAGCACCCAAGATGAAGGAGCAGTGAAGGCCCAGGGCCATGGTGGGTATGAAGCATGTGCTGCCTTGGGAGCCTGTGAACAGTGTAGTGTGGCTGGGCATTGATGGTGCTTGTGTGTGTGTGTGTGTGTGTGTGTGTGTGTGTGTGACGGGGAGGGGGCCTTTCATCAGTGATCATGGCAGGTGGAACTAGACAGACAGCAGCAGGAGCTGAGACCACGGGGGGTTTCAGTGCCACAGCAAACAATTGAGACTCTATTCTAGTGACCTTGGCAAGCTGGCTAGTGGCCTTTTACTTTTTTTTTTTTTAAACTTTTTACTTGAAATAATTTTGAACTTAACAAGAGAATTGCAAAGATAGCACGCAGAGTTCCTACACACCCTTCTTCTGACTTCCTCTAATGTTAGTATCTATGCGACCCTGGCACATTAGACAAAATCAGAAATTCACACCAGTATAATATTACTAACTCAACTACAGATGAGTAAGATTTCATCAGTTTCCCATGTATGTCCTCTTCTGTTACAGCACCTGGTGCAGGTTTCATGGTACTTTCGGTCCTCATGTCGCCCCAGTCCCTGCCAGTCTCTTTCTCAGTTCTTTCTTTCATTACCCTGACGTGTTTGGAGACTATTGGCCAGGTATTTCATAAAATATCCTTCTCCTTCCTTCTTTCCTTCCATCCCTCCTCCCTTCCTCCCTCCCTACCTCTCTCCCTCCCCCCTTCCCTCCCTCTCTCCCTCCCTCCTGCTTCCCTTCCTTCTTGCATTTTGGAGCATTCTCTCACTTTACGGCCCCACCAACTGCTCCAGGCTCATCTCACGCTGCCCTTCCCTTGGCCCTAGCTAACTTTGCTTTTTAAACGGGGAGTGATATGACAAGAGACGTGTTTGGAAAGATCCCCTTTGTGGAGGATGGACGGGTGTGTAGAGGGGTCACTACCGCACTGATCAGGCTGGAGATGAGGAAGCCGGAGCCATGTCAGGGGCATCAAGGGTGGAGGAACAGGGGAGCGCAGGTAGGTGGGGAAAAGTAGCATCAACGGGGTTCCTTGCTGTTTGGGGGAAAATGAGCCGCCGTGTGTGATGAACAGGGTTCTGTGATGATGGTGGGTGTGCAGTTGGGTCCTGGGACTGGAAACACAGGAGGGGGTTTTGCTTTGTTTTCTTGGCTTCAAACAGCAAGATTATCACATCAGTTTTTAGCACTCTTCCTCTGGGCTCTTTTAGTGTTGTCTCCTGAATTCTCTGAATCCTCTCCTTTCTTATCAGAACTTAACTGAATTGCCTCACTTCTTACAAGTAGCCCTTTGTATCTGAGACGTGCAAGGATGACGTGCTTTCTTGCTCTACCAGGCACTGTTATAGGGAATAGGAGGTAAATATCACAGCCAGGTAATTGCTCTCAGGAAGCTGACAATTCTAGGATATGTAATAAACCAGTGAATCCATAAGCAACCCAGAGTATTCTAGATAGTAGAGTAAGTATGATGCAGGACATACAGTAAAGTAATCTGATGCAAAGGGACTGAGGACGGGGGAGGGGTAATTTTGATTGAGTGCTCTCTGCAAGCCTCATTAAAGGGCAGGAGGGTTGTGCCAAGATCTGCAGGGAAGAGGCAGCCATGTAAAGATCCAAGGAAGGAACATTTCTGGCAAAGGACTGGCTAGTGTACAATCACCAAGAAGGGGATGCTATTGAGTACATATTGTAGGAACGGAGAAAGAGTCCATGGGGCTGAGAAATGGTGGACTGTGTGGGAGACGGCAGGTGAGATCCGGTGGGAGACATTATGGGTGCACTGGTCAGCTAGAGGGGGAAGATGAATTATATTTTAGGGGGAATGAAAAGCCATTGAAGACTTTTACTTAGAGAAGTAACATGATCTGATCGTTGTTGTTGTTGTTGTTGTTTTGAGAGACTGTGAGCAGGGCAGGGGGGCAGAGGGAGAGAGAGAATCTTAAGCAGGCTCCATGCTCAGTACAGAGCCTGACATGGGGCTCGATCTCATGACCCTGAGGATCTGATTTACGTTTTTAGAAATTCACCCTAGCCTTTGTAGTCTCACGGTTGTAGGGAGGCAGCAGCAGGTGCCGAGAGATGAGAGGTGAGATATGATAGGCATGAAGACAGGAGGACATGTTGGGGAAATATCTTGGAGGTACAGTGACAGGGTTTGGTGATGAAGTAAGAGCACAAATGTCAGGAATAGAATCTAAGTTTTTGGCTTGAACAACTGAGAACTGAGGACGGTTTACTGAGGGCAGGCGTGCGAGGAGCGAGTTGCAGAGAGGCGAGGAAGAGTGTGATCTTGCGTATGTTAATCTATGATGCCGACCAGGAAACCTCATGGACGTGTTGAGAAAGCAGCCCTGAGTTTGGTGCTCAGGTGGAGTATTAATCTGAGAATTGCCAATCTGAAGGTGGTGTTTCAAATGTTGGGGCTAAAAGGGGTCACTGTGGGAGAAGGTGTGGATGACCTTGATTTTTGTGCCTTCAGAGTCCCAACCCCAAGCGATTGGTTTAGCCACACAAGGTGGTAAATTTCATTAATATACAAATAAAACAAGAGGGCCCTGATTAGAAGAGAATATGCCATCTACCTGGGTTAAGATGGAGACAAAAAATAGGATAAAATTATTGCAAAACCAAAGGCTAAGAAATAGCTGACATGCCCATAGTCCCTTGTCTCTGGGACCAAGGAGGACCTGCAGAGACACTGGACCTGTCCCTGGGCCTTGCATTCAGAAGAGGAGCAGCAGGGGACAGAAGCAGAGCCATGCGAGGCAGGAAAGGCAAAACGAGATGCCTTCCATCTAACTTCTCTTAAGGAGAATATTTAAAATAAGATTTCTTGCTTTTGTCAGATCAATAAGGGTGACAGAGGACCAGAGAAATCTAACAGAGGAAGGGAGGCGGAGGGTCTCAGGGAATAGCTTGGGGAAACCCCCAGGAGAGACTGGGGACCTGGGCCAAGGCCCCAGAGCCACGGCTGGGAGGTCCTGGCAGAGCCAGCCACATGGCCCCTAAGGACTGGTTCAGCCTGGGAGACCAGAAAGTGGGCATTTAAGAGGGCGAGACTGGGGAAGTCAGCACAGAGTATGCACAGAATCTCTGAGAAAGTCTCGGTGGTAGTTTGGTCCGCAATACCATATGCAAGGCAGTGACGGAATTAGGACCCCAAGAGAAGGCACATTCAAGGTGCGCCAGGATGTGTAACATGACATTAGGAATGGATTGCATTGGCTCTGATGGGGACTGTCCCCGGGTAGGATTATCTAACTCAAGAACACATAGGCAATATTCCTCTGAGTGGCGGATGCCTTTGGCAGATTCTAAACTTCCTGAGTTCATTCGCGCCACTGTGGGTTACTTCACTAGACGAAATCTGGTGGGCTATGCCTGAAAGACAAATGTTGGAAGTTGGAACGCTAAAAGATGAAAGGAAGGAAGATTCGGAATTCCAGCAAATTGGGCTGACTTTCCATTTCGTGGGGGAGTCACAAAATGAGAAGCAGTTCGAAGTGTTAGAACTCGGCTGAGCCTTCCTGAAAGTAGTGGTAAAGAGATGCTGGAAATAAAACCCAAGGCACATACTCCCCCATTTCAGGAAGAAGACGGTGACAAAGACACGCTAAACAGCCTGGAGCACAGGTGAGCTGAAACGCATCTCCAAGAGCACACGGCGTCTCTGGGCTCACAGGCAGCCAACGCCAGAGGTGCAGACGGTTAACTCCTTCCACCGCTGGGGGCGGGTCTGTGGGAAGACAGGTGGGATCCAGGGAAAGGTGTCCAGTGGGGCGGGTTTGGCAGAGTCCTCCAGTTCCACAGCCATCATCGTGGCCCAGCTGGACTCATAAGAGAAAGCATTAAACATTCAACAGAGCCCATGGTCCCGGGAGCCCCGGGGCAGGAAGGAGAGAGGGAAGTCAGGAGGAAAAGGGAGGTGGAAAGCATTTGTATGTGCGGAAAGGGAAGGGGCCTCTCAATGAGACTTGGAGACCAGCGTCCTGCCGCTGCAAATTTCTAATCTTCGCGGAGGGACACACGTCTGAACTATGATTCTCTGAGATGAAGGGCTGGGACACATTTTCCCCCGACGTTTGGTGACAGCAGTGCCAGAAGCAGGCATGATGGACGGCTGGGCTCCTGCTCACGTCGCAGGCCGCAGATCACATTCAGGGCTGGCTTTACGCGCCTCCCCCTCAGAAGGGCCCCGTACTTGTTTCAATGCTCCGTGTGGTCACCAGTTTGAAATTATTAATAACTTTGTTTTTGAACGTGTGCTTTGTGCCTGAAGTCTGGTGGGACGACGAAGCATGTGTATGAACAGAGAAGATCCGTGCAATGAGCAGGGCCGCCGTCCCTACCACCTTAATCCCATGTGGTGTTGGCGAGGCCCCCAAGTCCAGAATTCCCAAGGGCTCTCCGAGTGTGGGATCTGAATTTTCTAAATTTTGTGGTGTTGCTGCCTGGGCTGAGATTGTCTTCTAGTTTTGATGAATTCATTTGATTCTTAAAGAGTGAGGATTATGAGCACGTTGGCGTTGAATGAACCAGATCTCTGACGTCTTGCAGGACCAGTGACAACTTGTAGGGCTGACGACTCCGGCCCAGCTTCTCAAGGAGCCCGATGGTACTTACATTTGGGAGCGAATGCAGCAAACTACAGTACTTTTTTTCCATTTTAATTTTTTTAAACTTCAATTTTTCTTTATTTTTGTCCTTCGTAAAACATTCTTTAGACAGTAGATTTTAGACTTTAGTTCCTTTGTCTTAGACATTTTTCACTTTCATTTCTCTGGATTTTAACTGATTCTCTTTTACTCTAAGGGAATTTCATTTCTGGAAGTTAATCCTGAGAAGTTATTCCGTGAGAGGGTTTATATTCAAGTTGGAGGCATCTGTGGACTGCAGGCATTTTGTTATTTGATTGCTTTTGTTGTCGCTGTAGTTCACTGCGCCACCTGGCCTCCCCCCCGGTCTGCCATCTCCATCCTCTCCACTGAGGGGCATGCATAGTCACACATGCACATTCTCTGCTCCTGTCACCCTGGACCCCACATTGCCTGAAGAGGCCTACCGTGTGCCTGGCACAACTGTCCCCTCTCTCTGGAGGATCTCACCCTCCTCTTCTGTCTTGTAAACTCAAGGCTTATTGCAAATATCACTTCTGTCCTGTGACTTACTGCTTCTCTCCTCTCTCAGCCACTCTTGCACATCTCTCCCACAGGCAGAAATGGGGAGTCCTGCTGTGATGTGTCTCCTGTGACCCTGCAGCCCTACATTCCCCTGGCCTTGGCCTTCCAGGCCTGGCCTTCAAGTCTGCCCTTGTGCAAGGTTGTCTGAGCTCAAGAGGAAGGACACATATCACAGGCATTGCTGGTTTCTTAGTTTACAATGAATCGCCTCTCTTTTCGGAGGGTGGACATCCTCTGACTGCTTCCGTTCAGGCCCCTTTTGGGCATCGACATCTCTTCTCTGCTGGTGACTGTTACTTGCTTTTCCATGTCCTCTCTCCACCCTTCTCCACCTGCTGTGTGCCGTAGAAGATGGACCCGCATAGGCCAGCTCTGCTCTGTCTTCCCACCGGATTTGGCCGGTGGCACTGGCAGATGATCTTTTGGTTTCCACTTAGGAGGTCTCAGCGTCTCAGTTAACTTCTCTCTGGGTTCTGGAAGCATCCCACCCCTTTGCCTGTGGGTCTAGTCATTAGGGCCTCCTAGTGACGCCAGCTGCAGGGGGCTACATCTTCCCCTTGTTGGCTTTTCTTACCCCTGCCCACATCTCTGCAAACACCTTCCTACCAACCTTTCCTTAGGCTACTTGTTGACATTCTGCTTCTTCGTGGAACACAGACCGAGATATTTGAGATGCCTAATAATAATAATAATAATAATAATAATAATAATAATAATAGGGGTGCCCGGGTGGCTCAGTCATTTAAGCATCTGACTTTGGCTTAGGTCGTGATCTCAGGGTCCTGGGATCAAGCCCCGTGTTGTGTCAGGGGGCTCCCTGCTCAGTGGGGAGTCTGCTTCTCCCTCTCCCTCTGCTCCTCTCCCTGCTCATGCACTCTTTCTTTCTCTTAAATAAATAAAATCTTTTAAAAATAACAGTAATAGTTACAGCAAATGAGGCGAATTGTCTTGAGGACCTTTGTTTTAGTTTTCCATTGCTGCATGGCAAACTAAATGCACTTTAGAACAACACCCATTTATTACATCATAGTTCTGTAGGTCAGAAATCCAGGCTCGGCCAGGTCATCACGGAAAAAAAGAGCTGCCAACATGTGCCAACATGTGGGCAAGGACCTCCTTCCAAGCTCATTCAGGCTGATGGCAGAATCCATTTCTTCGTGGTTGAGGGACTGAGGTCTTCATTCTTTGGCAGACTGTCGGCTGGGGGCTATTGGCACAGAAGCAGTGCATGTGACCCTCTCCATCTTCAAAGTCGGCAGTGAAGAATTTCTTTTGCATCAAATCCCGCTCAGCTTTGAACCTTCTTCTCCAGGAAGAAACGTATCCATTTTAACGGCTTACCTGATTAGGTTAACTGTGCCATATTACAAACCTCGTCACTTGGGTCACAGGGCCCTCCCAACTCAAGAGGAGGGATTCTATAGGGTGTGTGTGAGCCATTGCTGGCTCATTTTAGAAATCTGCACACCACGGACTTGATGAATCATAATGGATCACTAGTTGCTCATTTCTCCAGTAACAGTAACATATGTGTCTCTTAGATTTCGAGTCTTTCCTTGGAAAACTATGGACACACCCAGCTACTCTGAATCTTTGTCCTAGCTTTGGAGTGCTCCTGATTTCTATTTGGAGACTTATTGCTCTCCTCGGAGGTATTTGGAAAAGAGTGGGGTGGTTTTTATTTTCATCACTTCTGAGGGAGCCACCAGCAACTTGGTGGGGTTTGGCCGGGGCTGCGGGACACACTCATGATATGAGAGAGAGTCCTGCACAATAATTGCCCTACCACATGGTTTCTCAGGAGAGAACACTGTACCGTGGATTAGGTTTCTGCTTATTGAATTATAATTACATTCCAGCTGCCTCCAGAATACTTCCAGGTTATGCTTTGGGCAAAATTTTTACCTATCTTTGTATGAAGTGACCATGTTTAGATAGCATATAAGTGGGCTCTGGGGACCCAAGTGGAAAAAAAGCAGCTTCTACATGACACCAATAACAGAGAGCTGGGGCTTAGGCTGTGGAAGAGAAAATTATTCTAGAAGAGTTTTTCTATGGCTACTTGCTGAAAGTTAGACCCATCACATCACTGTCAATACTGGGTTCAGCAAGATCGATGTGGTGTTTGGAGTCAAAATAGCTCTGACTGAATTATTTCGGGAGGTCCCCCTTATCCAATTCATTGATGAGCCCTATAGATTTGCCTTTCTTCATCTCTCTTGGGTCTGTCTCCCCTTTCCTACTGCCACTTCACAGCCCACTCTACCAACAACTATTTCTTGACTTATACCACGTGCCAGGCACCATCCTAATTACCTCTGGCTTAAGACTTGCCTTTTTGGCTTATTTGGTTTATGTCTCCCAGGCTAGGCCCACTCCAGTTAATTTTGCATCCTGACAATCTCAAGTAATCATGTCAGGTTATTGATCAAAACCCTTTAATACTTCTGTGCCTTCTGTGGTTCAGAATCCTAGTGGACAAGACCCAGCCTTCTCCAGCATGATTCCAAACCACCTTTCATGTCTGATCCCTGACTTCCAGCCCACTGCCCTTCCAGAAGGATCAGCTTCCCTGAACTTGCTTTCATCTTTACTGTGTTTAATCCAGGTTTTCTTCCTAAATTGCTTCCCCTATCTCTACCCATTGAAACAGAACTCATCCTATAAACTTACCTTCTAAATCATTTGTGGTTCACAAAACTTTTGACATTTTTCTTAAAGAGATATAATTTGTTCCCTGTTAAGGTGGAGAGAGACTTCCTTCCCCTGCTTTATGTTTCCATGTGAACAGACTCCCACCAGGTAGCACTCCTGTGCTTTCCCTGTGGCCATATTCAGTACGTATTTGTTGAATTGGAGTCATTATGGAGTTGCCATAGGTCTCTGAATGTTGAGTGTCACTGAAGACAGGAGAGGTTCTTTGCTTCTCTTGGGACATTGAAAATAGAATGTGAGACATTTGTGGCATCAACAGATTGATACATTAAAGTGTCAGTACTCCCCTAGTCTTGCCGGATTATAATTGCGCTGTTTTCTCACACAACATAGGCTCTCAGATAGAATCCACATTTGTTGTGTTTTATGGTCACTAAAGCATCTTAGCTGAAGCTCTTTTGTTTGATGCTCTTAACACTGTCCTATGAGAGTTGTGTAATGTAAGTAATATGTAGAAATAGTATCTGTAGTAATCAATTTCCTACAGCCCCAATATTGATGGGAGTATAAAGCCTTTCTTACTATGCATCATAAGTAACACAAACAACATGCAATATCATGAATGTTTGCCATTTGTTGTTTACTAACCACGGCTAACAGATCTACATACATACAAAATCCGTGTGTTTCACATGATGCAAGAGCCTTTACTCAATATATGTTTTTTTCTGAAATGAATGTGTCTTTGACTGTGGCTGTTTGCACTTGAGATAGAGGAAACCCATGGCTTCCGTTTATTAGTGTTACTCAATGAATAGCGTGGCTTTGGAGACTGATGGCCCTTTATATTGTGGTCTTTAAGGAAAAATTGATTTTTCCCTTATGTTATTGACTGATGTTTTTGGAATTAAAGATTAATATTTTCTCCACATCTCTGTTTTATAAAGAATGAAAAACGAATCTGAAGAACCTGCCTTCGGGACATATGTTGGAGAATCTAAGAGAGCAGAGCTTGTTGCCGGGCACCATAGCAGTTACTCCCGTTTCAGGGCCATAAGGGCCAAGAGAGATCTCTCCCAGCCCAGCTCCATTATCAGGAAGAAATTGGAGCAGTGATGCGAAGTTATTTTCTTCCAAAAATAATACCTTTGTGTGCCAGATCCTGTGCTGGGTGGAAAGTTGTTCCAGGTTACCCCTGCAGTGATAAGAAATAAGAGCTTTGCCTGGCTCTTGTTCAGGGCGATTCCCCCAGTGTCCCGAGGCTGAGGTCTGAGCATGTGTGCTCCCACATCTCCTGCTCCTTTTGCAGTTTGGGTTCTCCAAAAGCAGACTCTGAGACAGTTTAGTGGGCAGGACATTTATTAAGGAATCCCCCCCCCCCCCCAAACAGCCCTTGGAAGGGTAAGGGAGGAAGCAAAATTGGGCAGAAGAAGAAGCTGGACTGAGATGCAGGCTGAGGATGGCCTTGGCCAACTCCATGAGAGCTCTGAGGCAAAAATGGCCCATCGAAGTTGTCCTGAATTAGCTGAAGTAGCCAGGGTCCTTTATAGCCCGGCTCCAGCCATGCATTAGATGTGCTCCTGCTCTGGGGAAGGCATGATCTTGGGTGAGGAGGTTCGGTAGAGACCTTCGTGTCCGCCATGTATGAGCTAGAAAATGGTGCCCCTCTGGGAAGATGCATATGGGACCCCCACCAGTTTTTGGCCCCCACTCGTCCAGGAAAAGTGACTTTAGTAGGTTAGCCCCTTCTGGTGGCTCTGAGGTTCAGACCTCTGATAGAATCCACATTTGGATAAGAGGATTGGAGATATTTTGGGGTAGGGTCATTTTGGGGGCCTTTTCAATAATCCTAAGCATCCCAACTCAGAAACCCAAGAGCTGTGTCCTTGAGATATGTTTCTGAGAGCATCCAGCCTCCTTGAGATTCAAATAGGCAATCTGCTGTCAGACTTGATCCCTTCTGCTCAGTGCATCAAGTCACATTTGAAGAGACTAAGGTAAAACCAGAAAGCCTTTTCATATTCCAAATAAAACTTATCAGTAAGATTCCGAGGGAGGTCAAAATGACTCTCTAATTGTTTAAACACAGAGCTGACACTGTGTATAAACACAGTTTGAGACAGTCATTATCCATGCCAGCTCTCAGGGAACTTCTGCTGTCAACTTCCTGTTGCCTCTGCCGGAATGAGTGACATTTACAATCTTTAAACACAGGGATGAAAGAGGAATTGCAGCGGCCTCCCAGGGTGATGTCACGCTCCATGGAAATGTCAATCAGAAGTGATATCACTTCCATCCTCTGGATTTTATTACTCCAGCTTAACTTTCTATTTCCATTGAAAATATTCTCTAACGTGAACTTCAGATTGGTAACTATTTCATGGAGTTTCCATGCAGAAGTGCATTTTTAACTACTCGTTAGAAATAATTTCTCTGTGCGCTATAATGAAATCGGAATAATCATGGTTTATATCAGATATTTTTAAAGATAGATTTAAAAACCAAATAAAACATGCACGACCATGGCCATTTATATATAACCATAGAATTAATTGTGAGTAGCTAGAGTTGCAAGTTTCCTTTGAGGACCTTTTATTCAAGATTACTTTAACAAATGGAGGAAGTAAGGACCTTAGGGTTTAAATAATTATCAGTACCTCACAATTCTACGTTCACCAGGTTCATAAAGCATTTCACGTGCAGTAGATGCCTTTCTGGTGGTGAAGATGGGATTTCATGTTGTACGTGAAGGCCGTAATGGGGAAAAAACAGGAAGTGCCCACTTTAGGGTCTTAGGTTTGCCTGGTGCCAGACAGGGGGGCCCACGGGTGGACTTAACCATTCTCCTCTGCCCAGGGCTTCCTTCACGTTGCTCAGTGTGATGTTTCGATTCCAGATTCCCCTAATTAAAATGTTAAAAGTATGCCATTGCAGAAATACACTTGTCGTCCATCGCCCCCCGCCCTGCTTCTGTGCAAGGCCGCGGTCATTGCTTGGGTGGTGAGCATACCTGTGCCTGAATTATCTTTAGGCTCTAGAGGCTCTGGGGGGAGATAGTGTTTCATCTATTCATTGGAGTTGAGGCTTGATTCGAGCCTTTTGGATGACAACTGGCCATTGTCTGTTGTATGTGCTCTTAAATGATAATTTTAGGAAAAGGTAAAATAGTGATTCTCATAAACATAAAATTAACACACATCAAAGATTTTATTTCCCTCTTTAATTAATGAGGAAATCAGTATGATGTTATAACTGGGAAGTAATCAACTGGCAGTAATCAAATGCATCTCCACCAGACACAACTTGCTTCATATGGGCAAGAATCACTAGCACTACTGTCACTCCTCTGTCACCTACATGGTTGTGTAATTGCTCAGGCAGAGATCACCTGGAAGTAATCATATCTGCTCACTTCAAAGTCTTTTACGCTTTTTCCTGACACTATACTTTGAGTGCTACCTTTGGACTCAGCTTTGATAGCTCACATAAAGTTTGCCAGTGAAGTTAACGTGCTTAGATTCGTCCACATTGGATTCATATGTGGTTAAATGAGCTTAGCAACAGAATGATTCTGTTTTACACATATAATTTTGTTAGCTAAAATCATAACTTTTCCTTATTCCAATTGGTTGTATTTAGAATTAATTAAAAAAATACGTCTAGGTTAGGATAATATAGCAGTGTAGGATTTCCATTCCCAACATGCACAGGAAATTCCAATAAAGTCACTAATGGTGTCCAGTAGGGAAGCCTTGGATGAAGGTCATGAGACTTGCATGTTCCTTTCTGAGTGGCTGCATGACCTAGAACCATTTTTTTAAAAATTTCCCTGGACTTTGGCTTCTTCATCCATAAAGAAGAGTGTATTTGAATTCATGATTCTTTCAGCACAAGATTGTGTGATTCTCTTTACCATCTCCACTGTGAGTACTGAATACTGAGCCTACTTCTCAGAAAATGTCACATAGTCCCTGTCTAGGTCATCAGAAACGTCTTGGAGCCCTGGCCCAGTGACCACTGCCTTCACCAGCTCTGTTGAATCTTTGTCTCTCCTATGAAATTCTCATCTTTGCTTTTAGCTATAATCTTGGGGAAGACATAAATTTATTCACCAAGGTACTCCTCTTTTAAAACACTGAGAACAAAATAATTACCAATGGACACTCTTACTCCCATTTATGTGAAAAATATGAAATGCCAGCTAACTCAGAAATAGAAAACAAAAACAGCCCTTCACTGTGCCATTCACACCTTCCAAATTACAGCTCCAATCAGCATTCCAGTCGAAAGTCTTTTATTTTTTTAAAGTTTTTATTTAAATTCCCGTTAGTTAAGATACAGTGTAATATTAGCTTCAGGTATACAGTATAGTGATTCAGCACTTCCATACATCACCCGGTGCTCATCATGACAGGTGCAGTCCTTCATCCCCATCACCTATTTCACCCATCCCCCTGCCCTCCCCTTTGGTGACCATCAATGTGTTCTCTAAGGTTAAGAGTCTGTTTTTTGGTTTGCCTCTCTCTCTCTCTCATTTTACCATTTGCTCATTTGTTTCATTTATTAAATTCCACTTATGAGTGAAATCATATGGTATTTGTCTTTTTCTGTAATATATATGTATATACACACACTCACCGTATCTTCTCTATCCGTTCATCAGTTGAGGGACACTTGGGCTGTTTCCATGTTTCCATAATTTGGCTATTGTTGATAATGCTGCTATAAACATCAGGATGCACGTACTCTTTTGAAAATCACTATTTCTGTCCTTTGGATAAATACCTAGTAGTGCAATTGCTGGGTCGTACGGTAGCTCTATTTTCAACTTTTTGAGGCACCTCCATACTGTTTTCCAGAGGGGCTGCACCAGTTTGCATTCCCACCAACAGTGCAAGAGGGTTCCCCTTTCTCCACATCCTCACCAACACCTGTTGTGTCTTGTGGTGTTGACATTCTGACAGGTGTAGGTGATCGCGCATTGTAGTTTTCATTTGTATTTCCCGGATGATCAGTGATGTTGAGCACCACTCTCTTTTCTCGGCTTCCTGGTGTGCACTTGACGCCTGTTATCTATTTTAAGCCCTCAGGATTCAGTTATTCCATTTTACAGAAGAGGAAAGTGATTTTCCTGGAACTTAAGAGACCTGCCAGGACTCTACTCACAGGGTCCAGATCAGTCACTGGACCGAGAGTGCGGGGACGAGACACGGAGATGTTCAAGTTGATGCTGTACTGTGGTATCTGCTGTGCGTGATTCTCAGAGGCCTGAGTCCTTAAATAAAAACATGGAATCCAAGGTTAATTGAAGCTAGAGCTTTCTGAGAGATGCATTCCTCTGTTTCCCACTGTCTGTTGCTATGAACTGCTCTCCAGCTGGAGGAAGAGCTCAGGACCCTTAGGCATGGTGAGCAAATATGCCATGACTAATGGTTGTATTGCCAAGTAATTTAATTGAAAAAAAACCCTTAAATGTTTAAAATTATTACTACCCCTCCAATTACAATTCGTGATATAAGGAGTTGATTGATGACTATCTTCATCGCATTTTACATGTCCTACCTTGAATTATACAGATTATTAGCTCTTCTCAGCTTTCCAAATGTCACTTCTTGCTGCCAAGAGAGTAACCCTTGACCAGTCCTTCCTGACTCCAAGCTTGGTCATCAGTCTGGTGATCTTGCAGGACAAGAAAAATATTTTCACATTTGGATTCGGAAAAAGGATTTGAGCAGAACATAAACATGTTTTTAATAAATTTTGAGCAGCAGGCTGTCTGCTTAAAGAAAAAAATTTCTTTGTCAAGGGAAGAAAACATCATTGCCAAGGCATCGACTTCCTCAGAAAGGCGTGTGTTGGCAGCTCTTTTTTTTCCATGATGACATCATTCAGATTAGAATTATACCCCAAATGATTTTTTCCTTCCATTTGAATTATAAAATTACATTTTAAGGGCGCCTGGGTAGCGCAGTCGTTAAAGCGTCTGCCTTCGGCTCAGGGCGTGATCCTGGCGATCCGGGATCGAGTCCCACATCAGGCTCCTCCGCTGGGAGCCTGCTTCTTCCTCTCCCACTCCCCCTGCTGTGTTCCCTCTCTCTCTGTCACATAAATAAATAAAATCTTTAAAAAAAAAAAAAAAATAAAATAAAATTACATTTTAAAAATTCACTTTAAGTTACTGGCTTTTAAAAAATTAAGTCAAAATACAGAAGAGCTGTTAGGATACTCTAGTTCGACTGCTTAGTTTCATTCCCTGACCTGGCTAGCTTTGCTGTATGGCCTTGGACAAGTTATGTAACTTCTCTGAGTCTCTGTTTTCTCATCCGAGAATGGCAGTGGTAATAGTTCTTGCCTCCCAGGGTTGCTATAAAAATTTTAAAAGTTAGCAGCATGTAACAAAAGCTTAATAGATATTTTTGGTAGTAATTGTCATTTCTTGCTTAAGGTAGATAAGGAGAACAATCCTAGATTCAAACGAATATGCTGGACAATGTGTTTTAGATTACAGAGCAAACATATTCAGTGTTGTGTCAGCACAGCGTCCAGCTGGTAAACCGGGCTAATACGGAATCACAATCACATCACCCGTTTGCTGGACCGCAAGTAGCTGCCTGTTGGCCGTTGGTTCTTCACTTGGGATTTTCTAGGGAGCAGGGTGGTGCTCCTACCCTCCAGCTACATCAAGCATCATCAACTCTGGACTGATCTACTATGCTTGTCTTCAACAACTGTTAGGAGGTTACAAAGTTCATACATGTGACTGTCAGAATAAAAGCTAGGAATCCATATGCTGAAGATTGCACCTACAAAGAAGTTTAGCTCCCAGATAATACACTATGAGCACAGGTTGACAAAGTTTTGGCCCGTCTCTTTCTTAGAGTCGTCCTTCGCTGTTGCTGAGGTTGGGAGCCCCGTGCATCTAGAATGACTCAATTAATGAAGCAGAAGTTAACTTGTAAATTGTTTCTATAGTTTGGTAGTTTTGAGCATGATATCTTATTGATTTCTAATCATTCATGAATATAGAAATGCTGACAAATATTAAATTTACAAACAATGCACTGATCACACACGATATTTAGACTAAAATGGTTCTTTAATTATAATTAGTGAATAATTTATATTTTCCTTGTAGAGATCTTCTTAATTTTCACCATCATTATTTTTTCTCAATATATTATTTATATTCATTGAACAGTAACTATTTAGCTCTATTGTATTTTTGTCCTGTGTTAGTGTTGGAAATATAGCTGCGCTACCGTGGGTCCCCTGAGAAGCAGACACTAGATGGGATTAGACATGTGAGAGGTTATCAGGACAATTCCCGTGAAGGAGAACAGTGGGTGGCACAAGGAGGAAGGGACAGCATTCAGACTGTGAGGCAGGCCTGACGCTAGTGAACAGAGAGGGGAAAGAAAGGTTGAGCAGAAAAGCCTCGCACTACCGTGCAGGTCGGAGAAGGATTTGACCAGACTGATGAAGTATTCTCTAGCTAAAGCTGCTCATCAAAGGAGTCCCTGGTTTGTCAGGAGTGGGCAGACAGAGACTGAGAGCATCCCTGGGAAGCATGGCCTTGGTGTAAAGGCAGTGATGGATGCAGAGGACCACCCCTGGGTCCCTTGGTCAGTATTGCTCCCCGTAGCAGGGGAGCATAGCAGTGCATTAGCATGGGGGCCTTAACAACCTGCACCAGGACCCAGTCTCCTATTTCAAGAAACTTCCAGCATGCTTGGGATGCGGAGTATGGTAACTTCCCTGGGGCCATGTCCGGGGTGCCTATGGAAGTAAGTGGGAAATAACCACTTGCATGGCTTTGGGAACAAATATTTAACCAATAAAAGACTTACTTGGTACAATAGCTCATGATTATTATTGGCAGGATCCAGTGTGCTCGTTCAGTCCAGTGTATGCCGGTTGAGAGCACATAGTGTCCCAGCACCAAGGAACACAGTGGGGAGCTGAGTGACCGAGACAGATGGAGGGTCATCACTGTTAGCCTTCGACACACAAACTCTAGGGCTTCAAGTGTGTCCACCCATGGCGCCTTTGTTAGATTGTGAGCTCTTCAAAGACAGAGATGATAATGTAATTTTCTGCATTCCCATGTGCGGTACCTTGTAGGCACTTAATAGAATTGTTCTCATTATCGATGAGCAAAATGTCGAGACAGTGAAACATCATTATCATGATTACCATCACAGTTGTCCCAAACCCCATCTCCATTCCATGTCATCTCTCCCAGGGAATCCTTTTAGGGAGCAAGAGAATCCCCGTCTCATGGAAGGGCCACTCATGCCCAGTGTAATTTGTAAAATAATGGCTGGCCACGTGTAATGAAATAGAGGACGGACCTCTTCCCTTCGCCTGAATCTCCTTGCTTGCCGACTTAGGCTTTTTCCATTATTCCTGATATTTGCCTGCAACTTCTTCAGGTGTGAAGGGTGTGGCTCCCCTAATAAAATCCCTACTCGAGAAAGAATTGGACGTCAGACTCACATGGCCAACTCCTGGAATTCCAACCTCTGGACTTTCTCTCCCAGGGGTTTTTGCCACCTGGTAGGACAGCACCACGATCCACAGTCAGGGGAAGGTGAGCTATACTTGAAAACACTCACCTGGATCACCTCGGGGTATCTTCCTTATAGTTTGTCCCTTTTCAATGGAGTTCGCTTTGAGAGTGTGGAAATATAGAAAAATACAGACAACAAGAGAAGAGACCACCACAAACTGTGACTCGGCTATGTCAGATCTTAATACTTCACCGTGTTCTCTTCATCCCTTTAAAGGCATAAGGTGTTGCAGGGGAATCTTGTGAAGATTCCTGATCCCCTCCACTCACTTATTACTCCTGGGCATGTCTTTTTTTTTTTTTTTAATTTAATTTTATTTTTTAAGTAATCTCTACACCCAACATGGGGCTTTGGGGCTTGAACTCACAACACCGAGATCAAGAGTCACTTCCTCATCCAACTGAGCCAGCCAGGCACCCTCCTGGACATGTTTTTATATTTTCATATCATACGTGTGTCTCCATAAATGATGAATAATCTTTGCGTGTTCTTAAAACAAATGATATCATTTGGTTTGTGTTCACTTTGAGGATCCCCAGACCGCCTCGTTTCAGCACTTCTCCAAGGACTTGGCATGTGGTCATGGTCACGGCTGGGATTTGTTACAGTCAGGAATGCAGAGCACAGTCGGCAAAGGGAAAGGCATGGGGGGTGAAGTCGGGAGGAGACCGGGCACACGCTTCCACCCATCTTCCCCCAGCAGTCAAACACAACACGCTCAGCTCCTCTACGTGGGAAGTATTGCCCGCCAGGAACCCAGGGTCTTCATCGAGGGCTGCTCACGTCAGGACCCCTGCCTGGTATGGTACCCAGACTCCAGACTCCCCAAAGGAAGCAGGTTCCAGCATAAACTGCGCTGTTTGCGCACATAGTTTTGTCATACTGAGCCTTTGTTGTCCTTTAGGGAATGGTGGGAACCCTCTGGAATCTGAGTTGCAAGCAGGTCTTTCTAAGGACAACAGGTCTAGGGTGGCTGTGTTAATGCTTTTTTGCATAGTATCCATATTGTGGCAGCTTTTTCTTTGTTTATTATTCAGCATTATGGTTTTAAGATTCATCTAGTTGATACATTAATTCTGGTGAGCTTATTGAAGTTTTACAGTATTTTACTGATGAACATTTAAATTTTCCCTATTTTCCAAAGTTGCAAATAATATATAACAACCATCCTGTTAAATGTCTTCTTGGACATCTATGCACGTATCTTGGGACTATTGTGGGTGCATGTCTTCAGCTTTGCTGGGTGCAACCACAGTACTTTCCAAACTGTGCCTGCCTTATGATTCCACCAGAATGTGTGTGAGCGCTCATTTCCTTCCCTCCTCACCAAGGCTTGGCACTGTCAGGTTTTTTACTGATCTGATTAGAACGAAAAGGGGGCCCCTTAATTACTGTGATGTATACATATACCTGGGGAGCAAGGGACGAACAGGGTGAGGATTCAGAACTGCTGGAAGCAGCCCGTGCAGGCTCAGGACAGACAGAAGAGACAGGGCAGGGGCGTCCACCCCACCCATTCCCATCTCTGGCGAGGAGGCTTTGGGTAACACTGAAACAGCATCAGAGGAAGTTGCACTTCCTGATCTATTATATTTATCCGTCATCAAATACTGCCAGTTTCTGGGTAAAAAATAATCAGGGTTTCTTCCTGTGATTCATACACTAGTCAGAAATCCTTGGCTTCCTAGAACTCCAATAAAAACTCTAAATATCTAAGTAATAATTCTTAACAGTACTTTCTTTTTTGGCTGAAGAACACCAGGAATAGGGCCAGGCACAAAGGTAGATGTTTTATAAGTCTCCGCAAGGGTATCTAAAGGGGCTCCCTTCCCTGAATGGCCGTGTCGGTGGGATGCGTGTGTGACACCCACTGACATGCTTCACAGATGTTATGGAGCGTGTGTTCTGTGCCATGCTCTCCCTGGGGAGACCGAGTCCAGAAGATGAGGTGTTCCCAGGCCCCCAGGGTGCAAAAAGCAGCAAATCAGCAGTGCCCACGCTGTCCTGGCTGGTGACCTGCCTAGGACACAGAGAACGTGAGGACACCCATAGTTTACAGGAGACCTTTTGACCAAAAAAACAATTTATTATGAGAGTAGTGTGGTGTTTTATGGGCTGAACTGTGCCCATAAATGCATATGTTGAAGTTCTAACCCCCGAGTGCCTCCGAATATGACTGTGTTTGCAGACAGGGTTTTTCTAGAGGGGATTAAGTCAAAGTGAAGTCTCCAATATGACTGGTGTCATACTGAAGAGGAGATCAGGACACACAGAGGTAGACGGGGAAGCCCGTGCGAGGGCACAGGGAGAAGACGGCCATCTGCAGCCCGGAGGAGGCGTCAGGAGGAAGCAACACTGCCAACATCTGGATCTTGGACTTCTAGTCTTCAGAATTGTGTGGAGATAAGGACATTTCCATTGTTTAAGCCACCGAGACTGTGGTACCTTGGGATGGCGTCCTGAGGAGCTAATGCACAAGGCACGATGGAGACATGAAGACAGGAATGAGCCGGCCGCAGGAAGGGCGTGCAGGGGGAGGAGAAGGTGTGGAGGAAGGGGAGTCTAGCTGGTATCCATCTCTTTTGTTGCTTATCCCACCCCCTTTTCCTTGTCTGTCCGTCACTCAGCAGAAAACACGTCTTTGGGATGTCCCATGTTTCACAGGTAGAGCTCTAGCTACCCAGAGAGAAGACTAGTGTCCTCCACCCGGCCTGAGTTTCAGAGTCCCCTAGGGCAGGACTTGGGTTGGTTCCACTTGGGTGGGGGTCCGCCCTGAACAAGCTGCAGTGCTGGGGTGAGAAAGGGCAGTGCTGGGGCAGCCATGAAGGTGACCTGGCAGGGCTAGGGCTGCCCTAGAGGCAGGAGAAGGCCTAGGAAGTCAGGGACGTGGCTGAACAGATTGCAAGGTGGTCTGAGAGGGTGGGGATGACTCCCAGAGGGGGCAAGGTCTTCTAGGGCGAGCTACGCTATGGGGTCAGGAGGAGTGAGCTCGGGTGTGTTGTGAAGGCGGTGGACACTGAATGGAGCCTGAGATGCTCCTGGGGAGTCGGGCCCAGAGCACCCCAGCCCGGCCTGGGGGTTTTAATCTTTCTTCTCAGAGCCTGACGGAAGGCGCTGAGCTGCAGAATGGCACATTCAGGGTCAGATTCCAGTTTGCTCCTTGGACCAACAGCTTCTGAATCAGGCAAGGCACTGACTAAAAATTGGATTTATAGCCACACATGAGACCTACTAAATCAGACTTCCTGGGGTAGAAGCCAGGAATCTAAATTTTTAACAAGCTCTCTAAGCAATTTGGAGACACACTGGGGATTAAGAATCATTGATCAGGTGTCTGGAGGAGTAACGTGGAAGTTGCTGGTAAAGACTTTCCCTGCCCTATCTCTTTTTCTCTCTTTGTTACTTTCGACCTTATTCTAAGTAGAGCAGTGTCTTGGTTATTTTGCAAGGTTATATTCCCTAGCTATAGAAAGTGCGCATGTGTGCACATGTGCGAGTGTACGTGTGTGTGCATAAGACTGTTTCCTACGAAACCCTTGAGCATCTGCTACATGAAGCCAAGACTGTTTCCCTGGGAAGCAGAAGGAAGCAAAACAAAACAGCTCAAGTAAAAGGATCAGAAGAGCAGAAGCATTTTCGATTAACAAGACATTGAGCAGGGCTAATTTGTAGCCCTCTGAGGTCAAAATCAGGCATGGAAGGCACAATTCAGCATGGGGAAGATAGGCAGCTCTCTTGTGGGCAGGGGCCGATTTCAGGTAGAACGAGATCCCTTCTCCTGACTTTGCTGAGGACGTCGCCCTCATTACTGGGCCTCCTGTTTAGGTGACCATATTTGGGTGAGGGCTGTTCAGGATACGGAGTGCGTTACTCACAACGCACAACACCTTGAATGTTGCTTGGCAATACATTGCCTCCACTGGCGTTGCTTCCTCACAGACCTGAGGCACGTGCATCTATGATGTGTGTTCTCTCCAGGGGCTATTGATAAGGGGACAGTAATCAGGGCTCAAGCAGTGATGGAAGGAGGAACCTGACAGTGACATCTGGGATGATATAGGACTCAGGATCATGAAAAGGTGGGCAGGAATGTGTGAAGGAGACGCGACTGCCATTCTCTGGACCAGTTCTAATCCATCTTTGGAGGATAGTGTCATCTTTTGCTGACCCAAACAACTCTTACAATTCACTCTGCTTGTCTGAGGCTGTGTGTTGAACCTGTGTCAGCTCAGTGCATTCTGTGGGCCATTTCTACTCTTTGTCCAACAAGATTACAAAAGGATTAGGGAGGAGATCTGTGTCAACTAAGCTTGGTGGCTGTGACTCCCCACAGACATCTTTGCAGCATTCAGGAATGTAATGTAAAATGCTTTGGGAACTCAAAAGCTCCAGAACGGTACCAGCAATAATTATTATTACTACTATTTTCATTGATTCTGGTCATCTGCATAAGTCTAGCAGGGAATTTTGTCAGATGCTGTTGATGTCAGTGCCCAAAGCTCTTCTCACAAGGGGAAGGCATATCTGTACCAAAATATCTACTCTGCCAAGCTGCTAGCCCTCCAGAATCAGCATGAGTTCTTGGGTTCAGACTTTTGATTCTCTATGAAAATATGTTGCCAGTGAAGAGACATGCATTCAAAAATTGGTCATTAGTACCATTGTGTACAAGAGTGGGGGAAATTGGGGTTGGTTCTGCCATCTTGGAACTCACACTTTGGTGAGCACTCACTAATAAAACAACCACACTGAAGAATATATTAGATGTGCTCTTTGGAGAAACAGAAGACACTGCACTGAGAACATGTAGTCCAGAACTGGAATTCCCTGTGAATGGCTGAAGGTCCACTTGTTGAGATGCCTACACTCTGGGAATAAATGGGCCAGGAGACCATGCTGGACCTGGGAAGACCAATTAGGTGAAAGATATGCTCTTGTAGAACAATGAGATATGTGTGGCAATTGTGAATAGTGGATTGATTTGACAGGCATTTGGCAGCTGAGACCAACAGGAACTGGTGCTGAACTGACACTGGGAGAGAAAAAGGAGACACTAAGAGTTATGCCTAGGCTGTGGCTTGTGCAGTTGGTGGGTGGTGGTGTCATTCACTGAGGAGGGGAACGTTTAGTGCCATGCTCATGATGGGAGGGTAGGGCTGGAGGTGATGAGTTCAGTGTCTGGTGTGTGATGCGTTGAGTTTGCGATCGCCTTGAGACACCTAAGGGAAGACACTAGTAAGCACTTAGACATGAGGGTCTAGAGCTCCATGGGCAGGTCTATGCCTGGAAGGTTCACTTGGGAATCTTTGGGGGATATTGCCGCCATGCTTAAAGTTGCCTCCAGCGTCTGCATCATTTATCATCATCATGTTCATTGTTTTAGTTACCAGCTCCACTGGGCCCAGAATTTCTATGAGTGAGGACCTAAGGAGGAGAGGAATATGATCTGATTTGTGTTTCTTAAAGACCACTCTGCCATGAGGAGATGGAGAAGAGGGGTGCCAGTGCAAGTGGGGAGCTCAAGTATGATGCTATTCTGATAATCTGGGTGAGAGATGTTGTGGGTGGGGATTCCTGGCAAGGCTGGGCTTAGGGAGCAGGATGGCTTTGGTTATGTTTTACAGGTGGCGCTAATAGGATTTGCTTAAGGGTGGGATGTAGTATGTGAGAAAAAGAAATCAAGAGTAATTCTTAGATGTTTTGTCTGAGCAAAACTCAGGACTATGGTGCTCCAGGGACACAAATGGGGGACACTGAAGGGGCAGCGGTTTTGGGGAGGGGTGTGTCACGTTTGAGACACCCACATTTGCATCAATTGGGGGTGTCAAGGAGAAGGCTGGCTGTTAGAGTCTATTGCTGAGGAGGAAGGATTAGCTCCTTGGGTCACTGAGGGCACGAGGGGCATCTGAAGGAAGGAGAGGGTACTAAAAATCAGGATTATAGTTGTTGAAATCTCCTTGTCCTCTGAGATGCTGACTTTGGGACTGGGAGGGGAGGTGTGGGTTTCCAATCCTAGCTCTCTCTCCCCTCCTTCCTGGCTCTGTGCACACATGATTATTCAGATAAATGAGGTTGAAATGAAGGCCAAAGCAGACTTGAATGTTTCCATTAATCCCGTTAGTTCCTTCATCCCTTGTCCTTCTAAGGTATCTGAGAGGGAGGCCAAGGGTGAGAGAGCACTGGCCTTGTCAAAAGCGTCTGCACAGAGGGGAGTGAAAACTTTCTACCAGAGCTCCATGCATGGCCCTGCCAAGTGGCCTTATTTAACTGATTAAAGGGCTGCTTGATCTTTGGGAAATCCTGGAGCTGATGAAGACACAGTCCGAATCACTCTTTCTGTACCTTAAACAGTCTGCCTGTTGGTTGCTGTGGCCAACTGCTTTTCCAGAGTCTTCTTCCCATTATCTTTAGAAATATTCTATTCTCTGTATGGACATCCCAACTCAACCACTCATACTGTCCTAACAACTGGCTTGATTCTGTCCCAGAACTCTGGATTTTCCCCGCAGGACCCATGAGAGGAGAGGGGCTTTAGGGAAAGTTCATAGAGGTGGCCAATGTGTTCTCTAGGCTGTTTCTCTTCTGTTTTCATGGACCTTAATGCACATGTTCTGTCTGATCTTTCTGGATCAAGAGGTTTTCTGTGTTGGGTACAAATGAAGTTACTTGTAAAATTGTGACCCATGCTTATTGTAAAATACGTTTTAGCTCTTGTGATAATCAGCATGTAGAGATGGCAGGGGTAGCCTGTGACCTCCTGATCAGCTGTGTTTTAATTGGTTGGGTTCCTGGATGTCAGATTTCTCTAGGGCCATGATGTAACTTCCCTGGAGGACTAGCTCTATTGACCCCTCCTGCAGGGAGCCAAGCTGGGTTTGTTCTATATCACACAAAGACATATTAGATTATATATGGTCCCAGCAAGTGGTTAACATTTCCAGGTCAGAAAACTTGCCGGCTGGGCAGAGCCCAGATCCAATGTCTCCCTTTGAAAAGAATGGAACAAGCCATGAGATGGACACCTACAGTCTACAGGAGTCTTCCTTGCATGGGCAGCACAAGAGGCCCCATTGCTCAGGTGCAGGCTGGTGCAAGGACCCTGGGGCAGACCTGGAGTGTGGTCATCAAGGTCAGGCGTTTTTCCCTCCAGGACTTGAAGAGCCTGTAGCCTTCGGGCTCTGGGCTGGGTGGTCTCTGATTGCTTCTGGTGAAGCCCCCTCCCTCTGTCTCTGAGTGGGCCATGTGGGCCTCCAGCAGCCCAAGGCCACTGCAGATGGGGAGAGTAAGTGACCAGCTTTGCTTTTGGGCCTAGTGTCCGGGACACTGTGCAACTTCCGGGATGAAAGCAGTTAGGAACAAATCCGGAAAAGATGGGGTATTTCTGCCAGTTTCCAGTCCTAATTTCCATCCAGTCTCTAAGCCGCTGGACTATTTTTAAAGCATTTTTGGTTGAGGGGAATAAATTCAGGTGTTTCACAGTTGTGATGTAAGAATCTTCTTCCCCTCCTTCCCTGTCCCCTCCTTTTTCTCCTTCCTCCTCTTCCTTTTCTTCTTCCTCCTTTTCCTTTTATGTAATCATTTACCTCTTTTCTCTGGCCACTAAATCATCTATAGAATCCTTGGAACAGGGTCTCATGGTATTTGCAGCACTGTGAGGCTGGGTGACATAAATCAAATCAAACTGGACTTGATTTTCTGCTTTATCTTTTGGGGACTTTGTTCCTATACTCTTGTGTCTGACTGATTTAAGACAAATGGTGCTATCTTTGATTGGCAAGTTCCCTACTTGAGCGTTGCTTCCCTGATTGAATAACCCGTGACCTAATACCTCTCCTGAGAAGAATTTCCCTAAAGGTCATTAACGCAATGGTATCAAAAGTCATTTTCGAAATCAAATTTATTTCCATTGCTATAAATCTTTATTTTGATCCCCACAAGAGCTTCCTGGAAATCTTTTATGTCTGTTTCAAATTCAATGCGGTAAGATTTGACATAGTTTTCAAAGGGCCTCAGAACGACAGGACCAAAACTTTGTTGGGTAGTGTTGCCCTAAAGTGCGTGCGTGCCTCAACAGGATTATTTCCTACATTTTGTCCATTTACTTTCTGGATTAATCTCATGGTGGAAGAAACTGACTGCTGATTTCTTCTGGGAAACACATAAGGAGTCCAGATTTTAATATATTCTTTCCTTCTGCCAAGAAAACTTCATGAAGTCTTGGCTTTGTGAATATATATAACCCGGATCTCGGAATTCATTTGTGGAATAGTCTAAATTCAATCCATTAAGCCAAATCCTAAAGTCCTTGTGTATGCAAAACTCTCACTAGAGTTTAAATTAATTGATAAATACTTGCATCGTTATTGCTTAAGATTATTTCAGAAAGTGCATGGGTTGCCTGCCATTTCTGAGGTGGTCAGTGATGAATGGCTACCTTTAATAAAAAAACTTACTTCATTCATGAAACACTTGCCTATTTATCATAGTTATTAGTAAAAATTGTACTAAGCAAGCCACTGGATAGATGACCCAAACCTTGTAGCAGCTAAAGAAATGACAATTGAGGGAATAATTAATCTGGTTGCTGGGAGGCTTACTTCTCCAACAAAGAGCCCGGAAGTGCAGGGCGGCTACCGTGGGCTCAGTTGGGAGCACCCCAGTGAGTCTCTTGGGAGACTCTGCCCCACCACTATACGGAGACCACTTCTTCTGAATGGACTGATTCTGTCAAACCTTAACCATTGTGAGGTATGAGGTACATGCCTATGCTCTTGGTTTTGGCATGAAATAATCTTTGCATTCTTGTCTCATCAAATGTAGTATCAGGTTTCCCAGTTATTAAATTGTACTTTTTAAAAGATTTCATTTATTTATTTTAGAGAGAGAGAGACAGCATGAGTAGGAAGGGCAGAGGGAGAGGGAGAGAGGGAGAATCTCAAGCAGCCTCCATACTGAGAGTGGAGCCCCATGTGGGGCTCAATCCCAGCACCGTGAGATCATGACCTGAATGGAAACCAAGAGTTGGACACTTAACCGACTGCGCCACCGAGGCACTCCTCACTGAATAGTATTAATAAAAAATCACAACTGGAAACACTGGAGACTCCACTTTCTGCCCCACATGCAGCCAGGAGTGGCCGTATGACAGGCTGCACTGATGGGAAATGACGCCGGCCCCCCTGGGTTTGGTCCTTCCTGAACTCGGAAGCCCCAACATCATGTGTTCCAGACTCTCTCCCATCCCTTCCCACTGATCGGAAGGTAGATGATGGAGCCACAAGGTGGAACAAACCTGGATTCCTGCAGGAGCTCGTGGTGTAGGGCGGTTGGACCGCCCGGGGCTGGAAACAACATGGTGGATTCATGAGGAACTTCCTTTTGAAGGTACTGCATTTTGGGGTTTCTCAGGTTAGAACTGATTAACATGTACTCTAATAAACACACTGAATCAGCTCCTAAGGCTTCTGTGACATAGCACCACAAACTGGGCGGCTTATACAACAGAAATTTATTATCATAGTTCTGGAGGCAAAAGGCAAAATCAAGGCGTCCGCATGGCCGTGACCTTCTGAAATTTGCAGGGGAGTCTTCCTTGCCTCTCAGGTTCTGGGGGTCCACTGGCAGTCTTTGGTGCTCCTTGGCTTGTAGATGCATCACCTCCATCTTCACCTGGTGCTTTCCCTGTATCTTCACATTGTCTTCCCTCTACACATGTTGGCTTCTGTGTCCAATTTTCCCATTTTGTATTGGTTTGGAGCCCACCCTAATGACTTCATCTTAACTTGATTACCTCTGTAAAGACCCCTCTCCAAATACGGTCACATTCTGAGGTACTGTGTGTTGGGACTCCTACATTTGTTTTTGAGAGACCCAGTTCAGTCCATAACACACACCAGTGTTTACTGAGGCCCTGCGGTGCTCCAGGCATCTCTCTGAGCGTTTACACAGATTACCTTATTTCGTTATCATGGTGACTTCATGAAGGAGGTACTCTTGCTGCCCTTCATAGGGTAATGAAACGGGGGTGCAGAGGTGAGATAATGCTCCAGGTCACACAGACTAGAGGTGAGACCTTGTGTGTGCATCCAGAGCCCTCACTGTGTGGTCTTTTCTATCTCTCACAATGGAGCTCTGGCCATCAGGAGGAAGAGAGGCAAGAGGGCAAGGCTGTCCCTGAGGATCTTATGCCCCACTGAATACTCCCTGAGGACTTGAGATATGGGACTGCTTTGCTCTGAGAGGCCATAGGGAGATTCCAATACACATGTGCCAACCGAGGTGGGTGGACCCGAGCTCCCAACTTTGGTCTTTGGGAACCCCAGGTAAGCCACAGTGAAGTTCTCCGTCTTGAGTCTGGCTGCTTCCCTGTGGCTGTGGATTTCCTTTGTAAGTGGTAGTAGGCTCTTGTGTAACATCTGGCCTCTCCTGTGGCCACCTCTGTTTCTCTGGGAGCTTCCCTTTCTGTTTCTGCCTCGCGCCCAAAGGGTCAGAGTTCAGCTTCAGGAATCCAGGCTCTTCTTTGTTTGTGGTGGAGCCACTTGGAGGTGAGTACACCATGTGGGGTATGTAGTGCGAGGTGTGACTGCAGAGTTCCACTGAGCTGGATAACAGAGAGCCGAAATGCTAATGGGCAGCAGTGGACCATTTGGGGCAAGATCCTCACTCCATGTTCTTGAGGCTACTTGGTATATTGGAAATACTCAGAGTCAGCTTGCCTCAAGAACCCACTGTAAAGATGGCATCTACTGATTATCACCCAAGGGAAGAGTTTGTTTCCCTTGTTTAGATGATGATGTTCCACCATCAAGTTGCCCACTGCCCCCATATCCCACCTTCCAGCACATAAGCTTTGAGAGCAGTTTCAATTACAAATGACATCAGATCTAAATCAGAATCTGAGGAAAGCAGGCTGCTTTTAATCAATCACTCCAGTTCACTGCGTTATGCGCCTCCTGGCAAAAAATAGATTCAGGCCATTTAATAAGATGGCTCAGCCAAGGAGTTAGCGTGACCTGTGAGTTCCCCACTCAGGAGCAGCAGGCGGGACTCTGGGAACAGCCGGCACCTGCAGGGTGGCGGGAAGTTCCGGGGGCTTCTCGGCATTGCCATTTGTGACCACGGGTTTCTGACTGATGTTTCTCGTTTACAAGGTGACCCGAGCACAGAACCTTTTAATTAGCCCACAGATCCGGCATGCTTTGTGTGGGTGACTGTCAGTTTCTCTGCCTTCTGCAGCCCTCTGTTGCCATGGCAACACTCTCCCAACAATGGATCAGGCTGCAGAGGGGCAGCAGAGAGGCAGGCAGCCCTGTGCCAGCTCCCAGCCGGATAGTAAATATTCATGATAAGACCGCGAGGTTAAAAACCGCATTGCCGATGAGTTTTAGTATTCAGGGTCAGCATTACGCAGTGCTAGGGGGGTGGAGAAAGGGAGCTTGTTTACCTTAAGGCTAAAACACAGAAGCAAAAGTACCAAACTCTCAAAAAATTACCCAGAAAGTGTGAATGCTCCTCAGCCATTGTGTCTTGCCTTTATTAATATCAAATATTTCCATGGAGCTAGAAAGAATATGGGATTATCTTTATTAACAAGTAATATTACTATAATATTGTCTTGCCTATCTATTTGTTTAATAATACTGAGTCACAAGGGAATGTGATTAAAAAGCTAAGATCCCATCAACATGTAATTAATAGTCTTCTGAGCAGTAGGGGTACATTCAAGGCGCTCTGGTCTTACGAACACATTTATACCTTCCTGTGAGGACATTTCAGTATGAACAAATCTGAGGGTCGATGCTATGTCTATGAAAAAAAAAAAAAAATCTGCTCCTCAGACACACGGCTGATATTCATCTTTCAGATAGTTCCAGAAGAGAAGTAATGGGAACCGGTCACAGGCAAATTCAGGGAAATCCTTTCTCTGTCCCCTGGTCAACTAAGGTCTTGGATTCCTGGAGGGCTATCAGGTGCTGGTTGGTCCCACGGCTGGTTGGCAGGGCAAGACTGGTGCCAATGTACAGTACAGTTTGGGCCAGAGGCTGAGAAACTGGGCTTCTTTTCACCTGAAAATTTAGTTCCATGCAGGAACCATAAATTGCCAATTGGATCCTTAGATCCTCATAGGAAAGTCATTCCATAGTAATGGGGCTGCTTCAAGATAGAGGGAAGACTTACCACATCAATACTTATGGGAGTATTTCATTAAGTGTTAAATAACTATTGTAATTACATTACCTGCAGCTTACTTGATTATTTAATTCAGCCTGTTGAGGAATTAATTACTATTTAATCAGTGCTGTCATTTAGAGGACAGACATAATCACTGAGGCTCTGTGCTGGTAATGACACACTACCTTTCTCTCGGTCTGATGTGGTCTAACAGCTGGAGGCCACGTTTCCATCAGCACGTTGGATCCTCCAGATCCAGACGAACGTTAGCTGGGTGCTGGCAGGGCACCTGCAGGGAGCCACTCAAAGTGTATCTGCAGGTCTCAGGGGGGACACTGCTGGCTGGTCCTGATGCTGTTTCTAGTGCCTCTGGATGGATGGGGAAGGAGCATCTTCCATAGTAAATGTCACAGCAGAAACTCATGAGGCTGGTCAAGGCTATGGGAGGTAGAAAAGCAAAGCCATATTTTAAAATTTCCAGTAGGCCAGTATTGCTTGAAGGGAAAAACTGATAAATTTTAAAACATTGTTCTGCAAAAGAAACTGTCAAGAGAATGAGAAGACAAGTCGCACATTAGAAGAAAATATTTGCAAAAGACACATATGATATATCCAAAATATACAAAGAACTCATAAAATTGAACAATAAGAAAAAGAACAGCCTGATTAAAAAATGGGCCAAAGACTTGAACAGACACCTCATCAAAGATGATACACAGACGGCTAACAAGCACGTAAAAAGATACTCCACATCATGTATCATCAGGGAAATGCAAATAAAGCAACAATGAGATACCACTGCACACCTGTTAGAAGGGCCAACACCCAGAGCCCTGACAACACCAAATGCTGGCAAGGACGTGGAGCAACAGGAACGCTCACTCACTGCTGGTGGGAATGCAGCATGGCGCAGCCACTTTGGAAGATGGTTTGGCAGTTTCTTACAAAACTGAACATACTTTTACCATATGTTCTGGAATTTGTGATCCTTGGTATCCACCCAAAGAAGCTGTAAATTTATGTCCACATAAAAACCTGCACATAAATGTTTATAGCAGCTTTATTCATAGTTGCCGAAACTTGGAAACAAGCAAGATGCCTTCGGTAGGTGAATGGATAAGTAAACTGTGATATATCCAGACAATGGAATATTATTCAATGCTAAAAAAAAAAAAAAGAACTATCAAGCCATGAAAAGACATGGAGGAGCCCTAGATGCATACTACTAAATGAAAGAAGCCAGTTTGAAAGGGCTGCATACTGTATGATTCCAACTATATGACATTCTGGGAAAGGTAACACTATGAGATAATAAAAACCAATGGTTGCCAGGGGCTGGGGGCCAGGGGAATAGGAGGAGCACAAAAACTGTCTAGGGCAGTGAAACAACCCTGCAGGGTACTGTAATGGCGGATACACATCATTTCACATTGTGAAAATCCATAGAGGTGCAACATCGAGAGTGAACCATAATGTAAACTATGACCCCTGATGATGGTGGTGAGTCACCGCAGGGTCATCATGCCAACATGACCGCTCTGGTGCAGGATGTTGGGGGGGGGCGGTGTGCATTATACACGTGTCGGGGCAGGGGCTGTGTGCGAACTCCATACTTCCCACGCAGTTGTTCTGCGACCCAAAAACTGCTCGTAAAATTAAGGCTTACTAATTAAAAAAAAATAATACACAAGAGAAAAGGCACGTGACTGAACAAAATTACAGTGGAGACTTCAAGATTACTGAAGTCCCTTTAATTGTGTGTAGCTACATGCTCGTGGCTCTTTGCACAGAGCCGACCAAGGCTCGGTCTGATCGTGTAAGACGGATGTATGCAGGTGAGAGGACCCAACGGTAAGCCAGCTTCTTTCCACTTCTTGTGAGGCTGCGGGAAAAATCACGATGCTGGTTGAAGGCTCTGGCCAGGTCATGATGGAGTTTTCAAGTGCTCTTGGGTTCTGTTGGTCAGCAAGATCTGGAAGAAAGATTACTGTGGAAGTTTCAAACTCGAGAAAGGAGTGCATCTTTCCACATTGTCTCTGGGCGTCCGCTCCCTGTGCGGATTGGCATGCTAAGGCCGTCATTAAATCAAGTGACACCTAGAAAGTGCTGAGGAAGTTTTTCTGTGGGAAAATTTCCAATTATATTCAATATACAGCAACCTCAATTCACCTGATTATAATGGCTATAATTCATTGAGTGCCTCCTATGTGCCAGGGATATGTTTTTTATCAAACTGAGTGGGAAAGTACCATCCTCCCTCTTGTAAATGACGAAGGGAGGCTCACAGAGGTTAAGCGACTTTCCTCAGGTGCTATGTATAGTGAAGGTAAAGTGGGGATTCCAACTCTCTGGCGAACTCCAAGGCCATGTGGTTTACAGCACGCCTCCTGTAGCCTTCCTCCTGCTCTGACTCAGCACAGGGAAATTCCAGCTCAGCCACTCAGCATTCTTTAAGCCACCTGGCAGATGTCGTTGACCATCTTCTAATAGCTAAAGCATATTAGAAGTCTATGTGGTGATGACATGAATGGGGATAGAGCCAAGCATTGAAGTCAAGGCTCTCTTGCCTTTACCTAAGAGATGCCGTTTGTCGCCAGTGGACGTTCTAGCTCTATTTCCTGCTACACCCAACTTGATAAAAGAATGTCTGATTCAGGACATCCTGGGATTCCTAACAAACCCCACAGCACTCGTCAACATGCAGAAATTCCCCCGTAGGATGCTGGAATCTTGGAACTCACATCACACCGAAGATGGGAACACTGTCTCTTTCCCGAAGCCAGAGAGCCCAGTCCCTCAACAACCCACTTTATTTTCAGCAGCTCTAAGTGTGAGGACGTTCTTCCTTTATGGTCAGCTGGAACTTCCTTCCCTGCATTTCCTCTTGTCAATAGCTGTTCTGCTTTTATAATCATACAGAATAATGCCACTATCCATCGTGGATGGATTTTTTTGGTCATAGGGTTCAAGACGTTCCTCAGGCATCCTCAGCTATGTTTTATGTGCTGAGGTGTACATCCTAACTGAGCCTTGAATTAAGAATTCAGTTTCAATCAAACTGAGGGCTTCAGAGGGGAGGGGGGTGGGGGAATGGGATAGGCTGGTGATGGGTAGTGAGGAGGGCATGTATTGCATGGTGGACTGGGTGTTATATGCAACTAATGAATCATGAAACTTTACATCAAAAACCAGAGATGTACTGTATGGTGACTAACATAATATAATAAAAAAATATTATTAGTAAAAAAAAAAAGAATTCAGTTTCATATGAGCACAGGCTAGGACCGTTTGCACAAGCTTACTTTGAGTCCTATAATTTCAACTCACCATATAGACAAAATGAGTATGGGGAGGGTGGATATGTGTACAAGACAGACAAATTCAAGGTCATCCTTAAATCAAAACACGAGAGGTCTTATTCCAGCCTCCTCCAGCTGGCCTAGACTCTCCCTAAATTCCATGCCTGTTTGACTTCTTTCTACTGTTGCCCTTTGCCTCCCAGTGGGGACCATTACACAATCTCAACCTTGGGAGACAGAAAGTGGGCAGGCTGATTTAACTTGCGCAGACATTAGTGAGAATGTGCAAAATGCCTCAACCTTGGTTTCACATTTTTAAGGGAATTCAATGAATCAAGCGGTATTTCCGCTCTAATATCTAGGTACAGAAATGCTATATGTATATTGTCTCAAGAATTAATAAGCCCAACTGCTCTCATCTTCTCTCACTCTGCCCCTTTTATCTCTAAACTGTGAGGAAATATGAAATAACTATTTTCCTTTTCAGGGAATTCATTGTGGTTTTTTAAAATGTATTTTTCTTTTCTTTCTCAAAGTATGCTCTGGAAGATAGGAAGGAAAATTCTATATGCATTAGAGCCTTCATTAATACAGAGTGTGACTTGATCTGGGAATTTCTTTGTAGGCGCAATGATACATTT
Organism: Ursus arctos; assembly: GCF_023065955.2. Classification (NCBI taxonomy): domain Eukaryota; kingdom Metazoa; phylum Chordata; class Mammalia; order Carnivora; family Ursidae; genus Ursus; species Ursus arctos. The sequence goes on along the minus strand of NW_026622819.1, from coordinate 4,677,541 downwards.
AAAGGTAAAACTAGCATTTTTTCTGCTGATGACCATCTGGTATTTGAATAGCACCTTTTATGTGGATGTAGGAAAAAAGCTTTTTCTTTAATAAGCAAAATAAACAGCTGACACGTTCCTTCCCTCTAATGGTAATTCATTGGAATACTGAATTTGTATCACCTGACATTTTTTTGTTACTGCTTTAACTCTAAGATGAATGAGGCTGCTGCCTTTGTACCCTTGAAGCCTTATGTCTTATGAGGTCCGAATTCCAGAATCATGACAGATTGGTGCAGATTACTGTAAATGCAAGTCATAAGTGCACTAGAAAAGATCTTAACAGGTGCAGAATTTGTGGTGTTGCTTAAACGCAATTAATTTCAAGATTCAAATACTGGTATTTTCTAAAAAGTTCAGAGGAAGAAAAGAGGCTTACTGCAGAATGCATAAATTAGCGGGGAACGACACAGGCAGGATCATTTTGAATGTATGATAATCTGTATTTCAGCATCTATAGTCGTCTCATATAAATGAAGGGCAATTTCCTGCCATCCCTGCAGGAAAGGCTGACATGTTTTGGCGTCTTCATTTGAAATGTGCAGGCTGTCTTCAACAGGACTTTTTACCCTAGATTTGTTAACCTATCATAATGAAAATCTATAATGCAGAGGGAGTTTCGGGTTTTGTAGCTGGGCACAGGGTGCAGTGAGATTGAGAATACATTTCCTTGGCACGGAGCATGAATTATGATTTCTATAATGGGCTGCAGTTCCCTATAAAATACTTCCTATTTATTGAAAGTAAATGTTAAATTGTTAACAGTGTATTTCTCTGCATTTCTCAAACTATTATTTTATGGCAAGAAATGAAATATGGATTGCAGTCTTAAAAGCCTTTATACTAAGCATCAATTCAAAACAGTTTGCTCGAGCAAGGCATGCATTAATGACTGGCAATGGTGTGCACCCAGCAATCCCAAAGCCCCAAATTGCAGACAGCCTGTTGGCTGTCACATTTGGCTTGGGCCACTAGCCTGTGATGTATTTGCTGGACTTGACTTAGGGGGGCTGTGAACCCAAATGATGGCCATGTCCTATGTAAGTGCAGTTGAAGTCTGTGTGACAGTTGGTAAGTCACGTGTGTGTGTGTGTGTGCACGCACATGTGCTGTGTATGACAAGCCTGTGATTCATGTTTAAGTTGTGTGGTTTCCATGGCACCCTTGTGATGCTTTTGTTTCTCCCTGTGGCAATGAGCTACATTTGTGGCTGTCACTAGTTTGAACCCTAGAACATACGTGCAAGCTGCAAGACGTGCATGCATGGGTGTGAAGGGGAGTTTTGGTGAACTGCAATGAGTCTAGGAAGAAGAAGAGTGGCAGGATCACACAGGTTGCCGCAGTGGTGCAACAGAAGGCTAATGCTGGAGATAACTGGCTAACAGATTCCATGCATATCGCCTTCAAGTGCCCTGAAGCTAAGCAGAGCCACAGAGCCAAGGATTGGTTTCCTGTGGCCACCATACAAAATAACACAGAGTAGCACCGCTGGTGGTTGCTGGCTGTCTTTGGGGATACTTGACATCCTTGCTCGTGGTCACATCACTGCAATTTCTGCCTGAGTCTTCACATGTTTTGTGTGTGTGTGTGTGTGTGTGTGTGTGTGCACTCACCTGAATTTCCTCCTTCTAAGAATAATCTTTGAGTTAGGGCCTACTCTAATCTGCCATGACCTCGTCTTAAATTGATTACAGTGATGCTCCCCTCCCACTGATACACCCACCATCACCCTCTGCTTCTACTCATGTCATAGGTTGAAATTTTAACCACCCCCCCCCCAAATTTTTAGCAGCATTTTGGAAGCAAAATTGACATGAAACATTACACATATTTAATGTACACAATTTGATGAGTTTGGAAATACACGAATACCCATGTTACCACCACACAAATCATATACATACCTATCACCTCCAAAAGTTTCCTTATGCCCCCTCCCTTTTTTGTGTAAGAACCCTTATGAGATCTACTCTTCTAACAAGTGTTTAGGTGTACAAACAGCTTTGTTGACTGCAGGTGCCATGTGTACAGGAGATCTCTAGTGTATTCATCTTGTGTAACTGAAACTTTATACCAATGGAATAATTCCCCATTTCCCTCTCCCTGAAGTCCCTAATAGCCACCATTCTGTTCTCTGCTTCTGCGTTTGACTGCTTTAGGTATCTCAAAGAAGTGGAACTGTGCAGTATTTGTCTTCTGGGACTGGCTTGTTTCACTTAGCATGATGTCTTTCAGGTTCATCCATGTTGTTGCAAATGATAGGATTTCCCTTTTAAAGGCTGAGTAATATCCCATTGTATGTATAGACCACATTTTCTTTATCCATTCATCTGTCAACTTGGGACATTTGGGTTGTTTCCATATCTTGCTTATTGTGAGTAATGCTGCAATGACCATGGGAATGCAGATATCTCTTTGAGATTCAGATTTCAGTTCTGTTGGGTATATGCCCAGAAGACCAGTGGAACAGAATAGAGAGTCCAGAAATAAATGATGCATATACGGTCAACTGCTTTTCAACCAGGGTGCCAAGAATACATAATGGGGAAAGAACAGCCTGTTCAAAAAATTGTGTTGTGAAAACTAGATATCTAATGTGAAAGAATGAAACTGGATCCTTATTTTACTCTGTACAAAAAAAAAAAAAATTCAAAATCGTTAAAGATGTAAATGAAAGACCTGAAACTAAAAATGTCCAGGAAAAATCTTCATGACAGTGGGCTTGGCAATGACTTCTGGAATATGACACCAAAAGCACAAGCAATAAAAGAAAAATTAGACAAGTGGAACTATGTTAATCTAAAAAGCTTCTGCACAGCAAAGGAAACAACAGAGTTAAAACCCAATCTATGGAATGGAAGAAAATATTTACAACCTATATATCTGATAAGGGGTTAATTTCCAAAATATACAAGGAACTCCTACAATTCAGTAGTGAAACAGAAACAAAAACAAAAAATCTAATGTTGAAAATGGGCAAAAACTGTTTTTAACTAAGGATGATGCTCCCCACTAGGGAACATATAGAAAGGTCTAGAGGCATTTTGATTATCACAACTGTGCTGGTGTTACTGGGGAACATATGCTACTGTTATCTAGTGGACGAATACCAGGGATTGTGTCAAACATCTGCTAAAAATGAATAGGATAGTCCCAACAACAAAATTTTTGGGTTCAAAATGTCAGTAGCGCCAAGGTCGAGGTATCCCAGACTACTTTTAACATCTCCCTCTGTCTCCTTTCCACACAAAACCGCCATTCCCATGAAAATTTCCTCTTTCTACAATGCCCTTCTCTCTCGGCAATAGGGTCACTTATGTTCAAAGTATTTCCTTTTATGTAGCTCCTCATCAGCGTCTGCAGAGAACTCTACTGTGAATGCCTCCATTGTAACATTGCATTGTGATATTTACTAGCATATGTATCTTGCCCACCAGACCTTAAGTTCATTCAAGCAACCAAAACCCTAATGTCTGGTAGATAATAGCCACTAAATAACTATCTGTTGAACACTAACTGAATAAAAACAAATTTAAAGGCTGAAAAAAAAATGGGCAAAGAACCTGAATAGATCGCCAAAGAAGACACACAGCACACCAGCTGGTGAATGAAAAGATGTTCAACATCACTCATCATCAGGGAAATGCAAATCAAAATTACAACAAAATGTCAGCTCATACCTGTTAGGATAGCTATTATCAAAAAGAAGATAACAAATATTGTCAAGGATGTAGAGAAATTATATGCTATTGGTAGGAACATCAAATTGTGCAGCTGCTATGAAAAGAATACAGAGATTCCTCAAAAAATTAAAAAATGTTACTACCATATGAGCCACAAAGTCAAGCTAAGGATTTGCTAACCTTGTCCACTTTCATCAAAATTGTAAATAGGCCCGGGGGTTGCCTGGGTGGCTTAGTCCGACTGAATGTCGGACTCTTGATTTTGGCTCAGATCATGATCTCAGGGTCGTGAGATCAAGCCCTGAGTAGGGCTCCACACTCAGCAGGGAGTCTGCTTGGGATTCTCTCCCTCTCCTTCTGCCCCTCGCCACTGCTCATGCTCTCCCTCCCCCGTCCCTCCCTCTCTTTCTAAAATAAATAAATAATTCTTTTAAAAAATTGTAAATAGACCGAGGCTCTTTTTCCAAATAAGGTTAAATTCACAGGTTCCTGGAGACATTAATTTTGAAGGGATACTCTTGAACCCACTCTAGGCCACATATCTTGTTCTTGCCAATGGGCTGAGGTGGAATCAATGTGTGTCACTTCTGAGCTGAGGCACTTAACAGTTGGTTGCAAGACCCTCCAGTGTCCCCTCTGCTAAGTACACTGCAGAAGCTGCATGTTCCAGGTGGGGCAATTATAGGATGGTAGAGCCTCTGCAGAAGAGAGTTACACTGGATGGTTGTCTGGACTTGCACCGGACATTGTGAGAACGAGTGAAGAACAAACGTGAGCTGTGGTAAGCCACCCAGGGGCAGAGGAGCAACTGCCCAGGTTGATGAGCTTGAGGGCCATAAGGAGCAGGTGCGGCCCACCCCCTTCTTTCAGATCTGTGTGCTTGAGGACCTGCGTCCTCTCCTCTCTTAGTCATGGGCCAAGCTCAGGGCACAGGTTCTGTCTTTGCGAGGGGAGCCCTGTGTGTCCCAGCCCTGCTAGTGATGGTGGCCAGGTGAATCTGGCTAATTCTGAGGCTAGGGATTAAGACCACTTGGCGAGATGACTGAAGCCATGGTCTTCAGTGTCGACTTAATGATAAAAAAGTACTATCTTCATATCAATCATTTCCCCTGATGTTTTCTCCTAGATGGCTTAGAATGTGGGTGAGGAAAAAAGAATGATGTTCATTAGTCCCTTCAAATCCTCCTAGAAATGTTATATCCATAAAACCAAACCAAAGTCTTGCAATAGAAATACTCGAGTAGTAAATCACTTTTAGGGTATAAAATAATATTAATAAATAATAATATTTTCATAATGCTTACTATGTGCTGGACATTGTTCCAAGCACATATGTCTGTCTGTTTCCATCCATCCATCCATCCATCCATCCATCCATCCATCCATCCTCATTTAATTCCCATGACAATCTTCAGAAGTAGGTATAGTTTCTCTCTTCGTTTATTAAAGATGACAAAACTGAGGCACGGAGTTGTAATCTTTCTGTAGTAACTAGCGTCACAGTCTACATTTAACTCTATTTTCTTCTAAAATATGAATTGTTAAAATAAAAATTCCAGTTGAATGACTAGATGAAATCAAGGAAATTGCCTACAACATAGAGGAAAGGCCAAACAGGCTATGCTGCAGGTTTGTTCAAGTAGCCTTTCCCATCTTTAGATCCAAAAGTACTTCTCACCATTCTTCTTGTAACTTGCTAGTTTCACCTGTCACATTTGAGTCTCTAGTCCATGTATGAGGTGAAGTAAAGATCCAGTTTTATTTTTCACCATATATTGAGCCAGGTTTACCAACAATCCTACTGAACAATATTTCTCCAGGATTCGTGGGTCCATTACTATCACATAAGTTCCAACATATTACCACTCTGTTTTCTTTCCTTGGTCTTTTTTGCCATTGATTGCACCAGTAACTTATGGTTATCGTTACTAGGTCTTTTTGAATGCCTTAATGATTGATTGAGATATTTCTTAGACACTTTATAAAATTGTTGTTTATGAATTAGGGATCTTGTTTTTAACATTTTTTTGGAGATGAAGTACATAATTTTTTTAGATTTACCCTGTGTTCTGCCACCTTCCGGAATACTCTTATTTGTTCTAATAGATTGTTGATTGTGTTGGCTTCTCTAGGTAGACGTTCATGACCTCTTGAAGTAATTACAGTTATATCTCTTCCTTCTCCCATTCTTATATTTATTTTTCTCCCTTATCAGGAAGTATGTTCAAGTGGAGTTGACAGTGGGATTTTTTCCTGATCTTAAACTGAATACGTGTAGGCTTTTACTTTCTGTTCTTGTTTTTTTGTTAGATTTTTATTTGCTAAGTTTTAACACCTAGTTATAATTATTCTTTGCTTGATTGGGATGCTCATTTTATTTTTTTTATCTTGTAGTCTATTGAGGCTATGTTAGTAACTCTTAAAAATAGTGAACTATTTTTGCATTCCTAGGATCAATTCTCCCTGCTAATGATGTTTTATTTTCATTAATAAGCTATTGGAGTTGGCTAGCCACTATTTTATTTAAGGATCTTTGTATCTACATTCATGAGTGAATGAGGCTGTACATCTTGTTACTTACATTGGTCTCCCTAGTTTTGGAGTGAATATATGCATGTTTAGAGCTTTGTATTTGTTCTGCGACACCTGCTTCTAGGTGTGGTGGAACACACTTAGAAAGAAAGCTAAGCCTGTTTCGGTTTGTTGTGCTTATTTTTTTTAAAGAGAGACCAATTTGCTTGAAATTTATGGATTTATGCAAGATATCTATTTTTCTTGTGCCAGTTGGCATTTTATATATTCTAGGGATGTATCAATTTGAATTAAGTTTTTAAGTTTTTACTGCATAACTAGGTTTTCAAGTTTATTACTGCATAAGGACTGACACTGACACTATTTTACATTGTTATTATTATTACTTTAAATCTCTACTGTATCTGTGATCATTTCCCCCTCTCTGTTCCACACCTTGCGCATCCTTACTTTGCATTGGATCAGTTTGCCAGTGGTCTATCTTATTAATCTTTTAATATATCAGCTTTTGATTGCATGCTCTTTTCTATGATATTTCTGTCTCTGTGCTTTTTCTAACCTTCCTGTTTATTTCCCGTATATTTCCTGTTTTTTCTTTTTCCATCTCCTAAGTTAATGCAAATATTGTTTTCTGGTGACAGTCAATGAACAGGAAGTTGAGTTAAAAGCATATTATTGAGAGTTTCCGAGGCAACCCATGGAGGAACCAGAGATCATTCTGTAGGATGACGTTGTGAACACTGTCTGGTTTCATCCTCCACCTGTACCATCCCTGGCCATGTCTCAGTGCCTCATGGTCTTGTTTCCTCATTTAGAAACTGAAATTAGAAAGATATCTATCTCATAGGGCTATTGTGCAGTTCAAATTAATTAACAGACTTTTAGGCTTAGAACAGTGCCTCAGCATAATGATGTTCAATAAGTATTAACAAAGGATGATGATGACAGTGACGATGGTGATGATTGGTTTTATTAATCAGCTCTCAAACACTGAGAGGAGACCCTCCTTACAGTTCTCCCTGTGCACTCACCAGCATCCATGTTCTCTTTGTAGGTCCACAGCTAGACTGTATTTTCCAGATCTTGCATCTACGTGGGGCCACATGACTTTGTGAGACAAAGTTAAATGAGAAATATCCAGGTCAGGGCCAGTAAATGTGGGTGTGCCGTTTCCAGGGGCCCCCTTTCCCTACTTACCAGGGGAATGCAGGGGAGAACAAGGCCCTAGAAATTGGTGTAAGATTTTATAGAAGGAGTGCATGTCCTTGACTGCATGGAACCCCTCTGCTCACACTTCATGGGTGTTGCAACAGCAAGAAGGAAACTCTCCTTGTGTGAAGGCACTGAGTTTTAAGGAAGGAGATCCATGCAACATGAAGGAGCCTTCAGAAGTCATCGAGTCCAATCACCTCCCACACTTATTGTGTACCAGCAACCTGGGGTGATTAAAAAGAAACAAATTCCAGGACTAATGTCCAGACTTCTGAATTCCACAGTGTAGGTATCAAAAGTCCTTCTAAAAAGTTTCCTTGGGGAAATTAATGAAACCAATTCACTGCATGGTATCTGGGAATCACTGACTATATATCAACTTTTGGTAGAAGTGAATATCCCCTATTCTGGGTTGTTAATGGGGTGAGGTCTAAAATTCTCCTGAAGAGACGATTTCACAGGCTAAAGCAGTTCTCTCCACGTGCTTCCTTAACATATCATGCCCTTTCATGAGTCAGTCTCGCTGTGTGTCTAATTCCCTTTTCTCCGTCAAGGGTTTGCTTAAATGTAAACTTTTGCTTCAAAGTAAACTTCTAAATGAAGTCTACTCTGACCACCCTCCTTAAAATTGTACCCAGGTCTCTGTGAAATGTCTACACATTTCATTATTCCATTGCATTTTTCACCTTCCTAATAGTTCATATAAGTTCTCATAGATTGTATCTCACCCTGGGAGGATAGGAGCTCCACAAGCAAGAATTTCCAAGTGTTCGCTGACGTGTTCAAGTGCCTAGGACACTGCTGTGCACATGGTAGAGCTTAACAAGATTTGTGGAATGGATCAGTGTATGGCTTCATGGTTCATGTGCTGTTTGCAATGCTCGGCCTCCTGTAGGCTTCTCCAAACCATCCAAAGACCTGGTTCACATTTAGGGTGAAAATAGATTGAACTACTTTTGAGTTTGGCTCTTCCCTTTCTCTATTTTTGAAGACATTTTTGGAGACTTGGGAGTAAATCCTTCTGGTCTTGACTGAACATGGTATTTCATTTTGGTTTTAACCTTCTTATTTGGAGAATAAGCTGGGTACGTATTTTGACAAGTTGGTGAAAGAAACACAATTCTATATATTCTAGTGAATTTTTTTAACATGTATTCCCCAGTATATTCTTCAATACTTGCATTTTGGGTAAAAATATTAATATTTAAGCAACTTAAACTTTGAGCTTCTAAAACTTCGAGCTGCTACTCATTTATTCATCCAGGTATTGATTTTTTGAATGCCAACTGTGTGGTCAGTGTTGTGCTGGGAGTTGAGGAAGTGTCCCCACAGCTTATGAGCAAGTGCATGTGTGTGTATATATTAGGGTTCTTTAAACAGTACATTTTAAAAATTTCTATCAACTGGTTGGTTTTGTATGATTTTGAAAGTGCTCAAGAGGGCAAGTGGTTGCACCAAATTTTAGAAGACATTAAAAATGTGTTTTATTGGCCTGAAGTCAGAATTCCTAGGCTCAGTGAATGGTTTTACTGTGACGCTTGTTGTGGCCAGATTAAGTGCCTTGACCCCTCAGAGTCGTCCTCATTGGGTATCCTTTTCTGCTTCACAGAGAAGGAGAGGAGTTGTGGGATGGGCCTTAGATCTCTAAGAGATGCTATTTCAAGTATTTTATTATACAGTCCACTAATCCTACAATAAAATCAGACAGACAGTCCATGCAAACTTGCAAAAAAATATTGTTTTGGATATTTATTAATAGAGAAAAAGAGACTAGGAATAAAAATGCCTTTAATGAAGCAATCCTTCGTAACTGCAGAATCTCCATGCACTAGAAACTCTCCAGCTCACTCTAGTCACTCGATTGTTGCTCAGATTAACCGAAAATATCTCACCTACGGCAGGAAATGACACTTCAGACCATTTTAATATGGAAACATAACTGCTTTGTCATTCCTTTTTTCATGCATTAGAATGATGGAATATTAATATTTTTCCTCATTTCTGGGAAGTTTTAAAAGTAAAGCTATTCTTGGTGAAAATGTTGGCTCCTGTTTAATGTTGCTAACCCCAGAGGGAGGGCCGGAGGACTGTGGGCAAAGTGGGAGCCAGGAAAACGTGGGGTGAGAGGGACAGGTTCTCTGGGGCTGAGTAGCCTGAGAAGGGAGGAAGATGGTATAACTTGGAGCTATGGTGATACATCGTGGGTCTCTCGACCTGCTCCCCAGTGTAATCACCCACACTCTGGCTGTGAGAACCACATGCACTGGGATTTCTAGTCTTTTCAATGACTTTATGTCCCCAATATGGCATGGAAGCCCCCAAGCAACAGAGGTCTCAAGATGTGCCTCAGACAGGAACAAAGGACATCCTCATGCTAACCAATGTGGATTTGTAGCCCATAAACAAAGAGGCCACCTAAAGCTGTGGCCAAGCATGGTTTCCTGGAGCAAAGTGACCAGGAGAGGGAAGGGCCCTGATGATAACTGGGATGGGATGACCTCTGTCTCCATCAAGATAATGACTTAGAGTTAGAAGTAACAAGATTTAAGAGACATTTAAAAAATGTTCTTTCTTAACTTCTTGAGTTTGTAGACTGAGATGAATATCTGTGTCATTGACTCATGACATCAGTTGGTGTGTCTAACAATGAGGACATCAGAGTCTGAGCCTTCCAAAGGAAAATCGATAGAACTACACCTATGCCATGAAAATCCATATACCCCATTGCCACCCGAGCGTATGGAAGCATCCAAACACTGGACATGGGGTTCCATGAGAAGCACATCAAGAATTCCTATACTACTTTGAGCAGACAAGCAGAATCTCCTGACGTGAGCTGTGGTGTGTTCCACACATGCATGGTTTGCTCGTGGGTCTGGGCACCTTACACGTGGGTGAGACTCATCCGTTGTTTGATGTGATTTGGCAGTTATTCTTGCAGGTATGAAGGCACGAGCACATTTTGACATTCTTAAAAATTAGCAATGACAACATCTTGATTGGAAGGCCCTTTTTAGTTTTTGTTTAACGTCCACGAATGGAGGCCTCAGGGAGGAAAGCAAGACTCTTACAGTGTGTGATTTTTCATACATGGACATATTAATGTGTCTTTTATCATTTTTGGCTGTTCTGTGTAGAAATTCTCTTGATCTACAAAGGCACATATACAAAATTTTTTTTTTTTTTGTCCCACAAAGCACGATTCACATTCCATGCAAAATGTAAAGGCTTTTTTTCTGGCAGGTTCTTTTGTTGCTCCACTTCCTTATTCCTCATGATGAGTCAGGTGGGGTCAGTGAGGGTGTGGGCAGGGCTGCTCCTGCAAAGGTGCTATTGATAAGCAGATAAAGCTATGTTGTTATTTCTTGGATTTGAAGACGTGGACCTTATTCATTTGACCTGAGTCCACCTTGGCAGGTAAGGGAGATGAGGTGGCAGGTTCTCCTGATCGGGCCAGCGGTACGAGCTCCATGGTTTTGAGCGATGAGCCTGTCGGCAGACCTCCACTTTGTATGGCACGTCTGTGAATGTGTAACGCACCTGTAAGGAGATCAGATGGCTAGCCAGTGTTGGGTCAGGTCAAAACTCTACCTAAAGCAAGTAATTTCTGAGGTTTTAAAGAATGAAAAGAAGCCACCTGAAAGTCCATCTATTTCACCTCTTAACAATTTAGTTGGTTATTGTAACTAAAATGAGGAGCTGAGGTAAGAGAGCAAGTCAAGATGGAAAAGTTCTTGACTGAGAAATTAGGTAAGGAAGAATCTATCAAGCTGACTGGATAGGTAGATATAAAAACCAGAGGCATTGACAGACAGGGAGGAGGGAGTCACAGCATCGCTCCCAGGGGAGCTCCTGGAACACCGTGGCTATTGGTCCTCCTGTTCCTGCCCATCACAACCGAACAGCCTAACAGCCTACAGCTCTTGACGAGTTTGGGGTCCTCCTCCACGTACCCCTCTAAGGGCCAGCCTCTGGCTCCCAAGCCTCCCCTCTGTTTGTCTGCTGTTCCCCACCCCTGTCTCTGTCTGTGGCTTTTTCAGGTTTCCAGCAAGTCTCTCAGTCCCTCTTGGTCTAGGTTTCCTTGTCTGAAAACTGAAATTAGAAAGGTATCCCCCCTCATAGGGCCATTGTGGAGTTCAAATGAATTAATAGACATTTAGGCTTAGAGCAGTGCCTTGGCGTAATGATGGTCAGTAGATGTTAGCACGTGATGAAGCTGATGCTGGTGCTGGCAGCGGCGTCAGCAGCGGTGGCGGCAGTGACGACAGTGATGATGGTGATGATCAGTACTATTAGTCAGCTCTCACATGCTGAGAGGAGACCCTCCTTACGGCTCTCCCTGTGTGCTCACCAGCGTCCATGCTCTCTTTCTAGGTCCACAACTAGACTGTATTTTCCAGATTGGGGCCACATGACTTTGTGAGACAAAGTGAGATGTGAAATATCCAGGTCAGGGCCAGTAAATGTGGGTGTGCCTTCTCCAGGGGTCCCCTTTCCCCACTCACCAGGTGAATGCAGGGGAGGACGAGGCCCTAGAAATTGCTGGCAGTTTAAATGTGTTTAGTGGTTACAGGGCATTTTAGCTTATCGTTTTCCTCTTGATTGAGTTTTAGTAGTTAGCAGTTCTGAGGAATTGGTCTATTTTCTAAGTTGTTGAATTTATGAGCATAGAATTGCATATGGTATTCTCTTGTTATAGTTCTAGTGGCTGCAGGATGTATAGTGATATCCCCTATTTGAATCCTAATATTTTTTGATTAATTTTTTTTAAAGAGAAAAGCTCCCAAGTCATAAACCTGCTTAAAATAATGCAGTGGATCCATTGTCTCTATGATAAAACTCCAGCCCATGCCTGCCGTCCTGCGCATTTCCAGCCTCCCCCTGCCTTTCCTGCTGGCCTCCCTATTCCTCAGCCTCCCTCTCCTTTGCAAACTTTTGGAAATATTTGCAGTTCAGAAGCCCCCATGTGCTCTCCTTCTCTGAACCTCCGAGGCACTACTTTCTCCATGTTTCCCCTTCTTTGCTTTAGCTCCTTGAGGATTCGTTTTGCTGCGACTTCCTTTACAAAGTCTAGAGTCCGAAGAAGCAGAGAAGAACACCGGGCGTGATCAGTCAGTCTTTCCGTGAATAGTCTTTCCCTGCTTTATCACCCGCTTTTCAAACTTTGCCCCTTGACATTGTGCCAACGGCATTGTCCTCTTTCTTGGAGGAGGTAGATGATGACAACGTCAACAGCAACCACGTATGATGAATTTTTACATGCTAAGGTCTGAGTTTCAAGTGTTTTCTATAATTTAATCATAACCCACAGGGTAGGCCTTATTATTGTTCTTATTTTGCAGCTGAGGAATTGAGGTTCGGAGTTGCTAGTTTCTCTTGCGGAATGTGCAGGTTTCTGACCTCTTGGCTCTCCGCATCCTCACTCCTCCCTGCTCCCTGGCTCTCTGACCTTGACTTCCGTTTTGGTTTGCCCACTAGGAGGCTTTGGCAGGAAGTAAAGGTATATTCTCCTGGTGTCCTCTCTGTGAGATCCCCTGGGCTGACTTCTCTCCAGGTGACGGAGCTACAGGACTCCTCCCGCAGCCTGGCATTTGCTCCCGTCCCTCTTTTCAAACCTGGGCTTGGCAACAGCTTTGCTGGGGCAAGCCCCGCTTTACAGAGCCCTGCCTTGTGGTGCTCCTATACCTAACTTTTGTAAATAATCTTTGGGTAAAGAAACTCTCCTCAAATGCCCCGCTTCCCAATGTGCCATCCAGTTCATGTTGGAACATGACAGAATAGAGCAGATGCAAGAACTGGGAATTCAGTTCTCTGACGGGCTTTCTAGACTGTGCCTCTTCCCACACACCTTTCCAGGTTCTAGCCGTGGAGACAGACTTCTGGGCCCTTGCACTGCCCGTGTTGTTCACTGAGCTGTTCCATGGGCTTGGAATTCTTCTGGGTGACAATGTAAATGTCATCAAAACAAACAAGCAAAAGTAGTACCATCACCAAATTCATATCCCTCTTTGGTCCATTTTTATTGGTACTTTAAGGGCTAAAGGCTATCAAGTAAGTTGTTTAATTGAAACCTGAAACAAGGGAGTCAACTTTTCAGCTAATTTCTTGGGTAGGACTTAATGCCAAACCCAATACACCCTCTGGATACAAAATATTCAGACAGGAAATGTGTGAAATGAAAGGGGTGGTGATCCTCAGAGTCTTGGTACTGTGACGTTACAAGCACATACAAGGAAAAGGACAGTGTTCAAAAATTAGCTGTTGTGTGGATGATTTTGGAATAATCCTGGAGTGGCTGGTAAGAACAGCGCGCCTTGTTCCCAGCCGGCTCCAGCATCCACAGCTTTTTAAAGAAATGATGGTGTTCCTCGTTTGGTACCTCTTGGATTCCCCGCATGCATCGGGAGTCCCCTGCTTCCTCTCACTTAATCTAATGACAACTGTCCAGGCAGGTGTGACTGCTCCTAGTTTGGGGAAACAAACAGCTCAGAACTGAAATGACTCATTCCGGGGGTCAGAGCCGGAAGTGATTGAGCGGCTGTCAAATCTGGGTTTCCTGAGAGTGTCTTCGTCTCTCATCTGAGGATCTTATCCAGCAAAAACCAAAAGAAGAGGCGTTCTAGAAGAAATAAATATTTAAAGAAACCCAGGGTAAGACAGGTGATAATGACATGGTTCTGCCAGGGGACAAATATCTTTCTGAAACATAAGAATGGGAAGGAACTGATGGAAACGTTGTCCATAGAGAAGCTGTTAGGAGTCGGGCGCCACCACCCGGAGCGTTAGTGGACGTCATAACAGAAGAGGGACAGTCACGAACATGCCCATTTTCTGGCCACTTCCTCTGGCATGAGTCACACATTCGGAAACCGGGGAATGTACGTTCATGAGCAATAGTGTGCGGTGCTTAGCCAGAGAAGCGGGAGCTTTGCTTTGCTTTGCACCTTACAAACAATTATGTGGGACAAATGCTTTCTGGAGGGACACTCAACTGTTCCTGAAAAAAAACTGTAGATACTTATGGGCAGTGCATTTTCATAGTGTTAGTGGTTTATTGTTCTGCATCACCAGGGCATTCTTTCTTATCCATTAGTCCTTTTCATGGGTCTTTCTGTCTTCGTGCCCCTGACAGCCCATGGACAGAAGTACCTATTTCATCCTCACTGTAACTGCTCTTGTACAAGCCTAACTGCTCAAGTCTACACTCATATTATCCTTTCTTTCTTCAGCATCAGTATCTCCTCTGGCCCTGGCTCATTCCCATCCGCCGAAGACTGTATTGTGCTCTATCTCACCTTAAAGAAAAACAGAAGATAAAATAAGAACCGCCTGAGATTCTGCGTACCCTTTTCCTCTTCATGTCTTTGCTTCTTGTTAGAGCGAAAGCCTCACCCTCTCCTGTAGGAACGTCCTGCCCTGTCCTTTCTCACCCTCCTTGACTTGGTCTTCTTCCTCTTTCCAGCCCTGTGGCTCACTCCTTGGACTGTTTTTTTCTGTCTATCCTCGTTCCTAGGTGTTCTCACCAACACCTTGCTTTTGATGCCCATTATACGCTAGTGACTCCCAAATGATCCCCCCCCCCGTTTCCGCTTGAACTTCGGACATTCCATTGTGACGGTCTCCTTGCTGTCTCTGTTTGTGTGCCTGAGAGATGTTTTGATGTGACATGTCTGTAAAGGTTCTCATTACTTTCCATTCTAAATGAGCTCTTCCCTCCATCTTCTCCTCTCAGAGGAGGGCACTTCTGCTGGTGGCCAGAAGCTCAGGCCCAAGACCCTGGGGTCCTCCTTAGTTGTCCTTCTCTCACACTCACCTCCAATCCATTAGACCTGTCTTTCAGCCATGGCTTCAAAGTACACACAAATCTGAACCTGTCTGGATCCTACCATCATGTCTACTCTGACAGAAGTCACTGGCATCTCTTACCGGGTTACCAATGCTAACTTCCTGTCTTACCTGCCTGCCTCTCCCCATACTTTACTGTGATACCTTTTACATGGCTAAAAGGTCCTTTTGAGCTGGACATATCATCATTACTCCCTTGCTCAAGGTCTTCAATGCCTTCTCAACACCTTTAGGATAAAATCTATATTCTATGGTCTACAAGACTTGAAATAGCTGGGCCCTACATGGATCCCACCAATCTACCACCCCACCCAGGTCCCTCCCTCTTCCATGCTGACCTGCAGCAGGACACGTGTTCACTGTGCTCCTCTCCTGTGCCAAGCTCTGTTCTAGGCTCTGGAGATAGGCACTTAGATTCAAGTGGGGGTGACAGACACATCTACACATAGAGTGGGTGGGATGTCTGCTGTGAAGGAAACAGCCGAAGACAAGGACCCAACGGGATGGAGGAAAGTATTTGAGCTCAGATGAGAAGGGGGCATGGGGGCACAGACCTGCTGGGAATGCGTGGGGAGCCTTGAGAAGACATGAGGAAGAGCCAACCCAGTGTGGGGCCCTAGTGGACCAGGAAGTTCCTTTTTGGACAGGCAGGTGGCACAGGGATCTCCCTTTTGGATTGTGGAAAGCCCCATGGTTCTGGAACAAAGGGTAGGTGAGAGAAAAAGAGGTTAAGGGAAGGAAACACCGGGTTATAGATAGTTTGTCAGGTGATGGGGCAGAAACGCGCAGACCATGACTTCATCCCTTAACCGGATGATGCTGTCTGTTCTTTCAGGAAGAGACTGGAGTATCACAAAACCCATAGAACTCAGAATAAATAGAAAGAATGGCTCCTCCAAGAGTTGGGATCATCATCTGAAAGACTGGCAGTTCTGATCATGCAATCTTTCATGTATTTTTCAGGCATCTTACAGTTAGTAGCTTTTCAAAAAATGTGTTATTTAGTTCCATCCCTGACTCATGGATTTTGATTGCTCATTGTTAATCAGAGCCTCATTTCATTCAACTGAATGTCAAAATAAAATAAACAGAATGGGTTTATTTGCTCCTCTTCAGTTTCATTCCCATGAAATTAAATAATGTCATCTGAAGCCAATCTACTTTCAAAGGGCCTCTTCCAAATGAATAATGTTTTTGGATGTATTTGTTTCTTTTAAAGTAATTTCTTAAACAAACAACCACTTCAAGCTTTTATGTTTTACTTATAGGTGTTTTAAATTTTTTTAAATAATGAAGCCATTAACTTTGATATACAGTTATGATTTTTATCCATATCTAGGGCTTTTTTTCATGTGAATTTTAATGGACCTTGATATTTATTTTGGGGGGTGTGGGTTAGAGAGAGTAGCTAAAAAAAGAAAGGTTTATAAAATGTACAAGACTGAAATATCATGCTCATGAACTCAACATTTATTAAGCAACTTCTGTGTTCCAGACACCGTTACAAACAAATCCCTGCTCACATGGAGCTTATATTTTTTCCCTACGAAATAATTCATTTCTTTCACAGAAAGATAAGTTATAGATAGCTTAGATACATAGACAGGTAAATGTATATATGTGTGGATGGGTGGATGGACGGGCAAATGGATGGTTGGATAGACAAATATATAGATTGGTAAATATGTAAGGTAGGTAGATAGGTAGACTGACAGCCTTCATATATTCTTTGCACTCTTCACTGTTTTCATTACCTGTAATTTGATTCTTAACCTAAGAGAGAACTCTGTGTACTACACTGAGATGTACAAAGACATGTGTGATTCAACTCAGTATGTAATTTGAGAAGCTACACAGGTCTACACAGCTAAGAATGCTCCATCTTGCCTTTGGGGACTGCCATCAGACATAGTCAGATTGGCAAGATTAGACAAGTATTGGAGTACAAATGAAACAAAGTGGGTCAGAGAAGGGCCCCAAAAGTTGGCTTTAGTTCAAGAAAGTGGCATGTCACTGCAGTTGAGTTCGGTGAGATGTGGCAAATAAGTGACTGTGAAATCTCTCTTTTAGCTCTAAGCATTTGTAGTGCATTGAATACTGTCCCCCTGGGATTCACATCCTCTTGGAACCTCAGAATATGACCTTACTGGAAATAGGGTGCTTATAGGTGTACATAAGGATCTTGAGATAAGCTTATCTTGGATTTAAGATGGGCCCTAAATCCAATGACTGGTGTCCTTATAATAACAGGAAAGACCACACGGGGAGGCAGAGAAGGTGATGTGTAGATGGGGACAGAAGTTTGAGTGATACATGTGCAAGACCAGAGAGGCCACAGATCCCTGGGCACCACCAGCAGCTGAACACATCCCTGCTGAAACACATCCCTGCTGACATCTAGATTCCAACTTCTGTCCGCAAGAACTGTGAGAGAATAAATATCTGTTTTATCAAGCCACTGGTTTTAGGAAAATAACTCAGCATTACAGAAAAGTAAGGCATTTTTTTCCCTCTCCTGACTGAGAATGGAGAGATATGTTTTGAATAGACCTTGATAATTGAAAACTGGGAGAAGCAGGGTTTGTATTAGTTTCTCATGAATAGAGGAAAGACCTGTCTGACCTTAGGGGACAAAGAACCTCTCAATGTCTCAATTTCTTCATCTGTTTAATGAGAAGAATAATAGAACTAACCTTGTAGGGTCTGCCTCAGAGCCCACCCTCTAGCCAATGTGCTGTGTTCTGCTTCTTTCTGATGGTCTCTAGTAGGACCATGTGGAGGTGGGGGTCAGTTTGCCAAAAGATGGATGCTCTTCCCAGGAAGAGACAAGCAAAACAGTAGATGTTAGCTAAATGCCACAAATATCAATCTTTCAATAAAATAAATAACATAAAATGAATATTTAAAATATCTAGACATATTAATAACATAAAAATAAATAAGTAATAATTGCTATGGTTAAGTGAAGACACACATATACATAATTTGTGAATATATATCTATTTTAATTATTTACAGCTTTTATAAAAGTGTCTCCTAATTATATACTATTCTGAACTCTTTGTCCAAGTATATGCCACAGCTACTCGAGTTAAAAACAGGAAGTTTCAGTAAATCCAGGATGAGCTAATGCTTTTGGTGACGATGGGGAAGTGATCAGGAAGAGGGGGAGTTAGTGGTAAGGGAGTGGGTGAGAGGCTTACCCATAAAAGCCAACCTGAAGAAGGGCAGGACAAGGCATGTATAAGGATGGAATTGAAATTCAGACTTAAAGAAAAGAATGGAGGGCTCTGTGTTTTTCCGTAGGACATCCGGTGTGCAGTTGGTGGGTTTCATTCTGTTTGATGGGCCAGTAGAGGAGTATGACTTACCATCATCTGACATCAGTGAGGCACTCTGATTTTTTTGATTTTGTTTTGTTTTGTTTGTTTCTGCTGCTCAAAAGCTAGAGGTGATCGGAAGTAGAACAGATTGTGTTTCCACCAGTGGGGGAAACCATGGTATTCCCAATGCCTCAGACTGACCACAGGTGAAAAGTTGTTTGACAGGCAGATGGCCGCAGCCGCTTCTGTGGGTCGGAAAGTTTGCTGCTAACACATCAGCTCTTGTTAAAGAAGCTGGAGCTTTGATCTGGCTGCCTGAGGGATGCTAATAAATAATAGAAAATGTCTCTCTTCTTTTTTCTTATCATATTAAACAGCCATCAGGAATCTGAGCCTCTCTTTGTTTTCTTGTCCTCCTTTCTTTATATTTTGATCTTGTTAAATAATTTTGAGGATCCCCTGACCCGGACGACCACAGTCAAGAGAGATGCTGGAGATTTTCACGGATGTTTCAGGCTGCTTTCCTTTTAGAAGACTGATTTCCACTACTGGAGAAGGGCTTTGTCTCAAGTCAAATCTGTTCTTAAACAGTTCTCAATATATTTTGTCTTGGATGTAGACATTGAAGCCTCTGTCAACCCTGATAGTATGTACAGATGGAATCAGTAAATGAATGAGTGAGTGATGAGGGAATGAACAGCATTATTTTGAACAAAGGGAGAGAGAGAGAGATTGGAAACTAACTTTGAGGGCAAGGAGGGGCCAACCTCCCAAAGGTCTCATAGGCCAAGTACACAGCCATGTCAAAACGAAGCGCTGGCCAGGGTGATGGAGGAAGGTAATAGGTGTAGACCTGTGAGTGCCTATACCAGGGACTGGGAGTGAGCTGTTTCCTTAGGAACACCTGGCTAAATGAATTCCTGGAAAAAACATGTTCAATTAGAAATCAAGAATAGAGAGGGATAGAATATAGATGCTGAGTAAAAAGGCAGAAGGGTCTGCTATAGGCTCTTGTTATCTTTGTTGCATATGGCATTTTTAGAGTACAGAAGTCCAGTTGTTTTTAGACATAGCTCTGCTTTCCTTCGTGGTTTCCAGGTCTAGCTTGAGAGTCTTCCTGATGCCTAAGACCCCCGAAGAGTTACTTGTATTTTATTTTAGACCACATGGTCTGAAGTTTTGTACTTAAATCTTGGGTTCATTTGAATATCGTGGGAGAGAGAGGGATCTGCACCCATCAGGGCCCCTTGGTCAGTAAACTACAGAGGTGTGGTGGGGTTGAGAGAATCAGCACCTGCTGCTCCGGCCCCCTGGGAGGAAGAACTCTGGAGCTGTTCCCAGCCTCTGCTCCATTTCGGTGATGGCTGGAGCTACAGCAGGGAGCAGTGGGGTGCAGGGTGGCAGGGTCACACTCACAGCCTGGCAATATGGCTGGAGCAGGGAGAGGGGGAAGAACTACCTTGACTTTTCTCTCTTCCTGGTCCCAAATCTGTCAGTGACTCCCTGGCCGAACCTAATGTCAAGTCAGAGGTCAGCTGAGGCGACCTTGAAGATGCAGTCCAAGGACTTCTGCCCGTGGGCCACAGAGCCGGGCAGAGGAAGGGTCTGCTGGGAATGGGGGCAATACAGAATAATCAGTAAGTGGTTTTCTGCTACTTGTGTGTGTGCTTGTCCCCAACATCACTTCTGTTCTCTACCAATAAATTCTAAGGCTTGTTTTGTGTCTGTCTATATATTTCACTAAAATGGCCAGAGCTAGACAGAATATTTGATTAAAATTTGAAGAGTGTGAGTATTGGGGTTCTTAAGTGAGTTTCTGGAAAACCGTGATGAAGGCTGAGAGAAGAGATGATGGAAAATCCTGTTGTTTTCAGGACAGCATACTTGCGTCCCTTCATTAATTCATCCGTACATCACGATGCACTGATTCCGTCTGTGTTTCTGGGGCCCCGGACGAGGGTCTCAGTGGGGCACCTACGGGGCGAGGCCGTAAAAGGGCTTAGAGCCTGAGCAGGGAGATCCTGGTCATGGTGTCCGGAAGCATTCACGATG
Organism: Ursus arctos; assembly: GCF_023065955.2. Lineage (NCBI taxonomy): Eukaryota > Metazoa > Chordata > Mammalia > Carnivora > Ursidae > Ursus > Ursus arctos. Next base: position 4,656,855 of record NW_026622819.1, on the reverse strand, counting down.
TCCATGCCTTGGTAGCCTGGGAACACTCACTACTCCTGCTCTGAGATCAGACTTCATTGGCAAATGTTGCCACCAGCCTGCATCTAAGTTCCAGCTGCTTCTGAGGCGAGGGCACTTTCTGAAGCAAAGGTGCACAGGGCTCCAGAGGCTGCCGAGGCCCCATCTGCACCCTGGGACACCCAGAGGGGTGACACGGGAAGGTGCCAGCCAGCTTCCTCATGAGAACAAGAACCAGGGAGCCTGCCTCTGAGCACCGATGTTAGCATAACCACCCTTCACGTTCTTTTAACACGATTGTCTGCTCATTTTACTCAAAATCAAATCTCTAAATGCAAAATGGGTGTTTTGGTAACATCTAGTTTAGAAATACACATTTGTCTGTGGCTTCTAGCAGGGGATGCAATGAATACATTAATGGGAATGACTGAGTGTTGGCTTCTGTCCAAGCACAGACTGAAATTTAGCAGTCATAGTTTTTTCTCCATTTTGTTTTTTAAAACCATAAGCCACTTATTATTTATTCAAAATATTTAACTTTTAGTGTAGGCATTAATTGTATTAATCTAAGAGATTGTGTTTGAGTTGGAAAGGATTATTCAGAAATATTTTGAAATCCGTTCCCCTGAAAGGCAAGTTCAGAAAATAATCTCAAAAGCTAATACCTTTATTCTGTTTGGAGTCATTATTCAACTAACTTTTAGTTAGTGGGTTAGAATTATTTTTAAAAATGGGTAATTCATTTACTAAATAAATCCCATCTTTTTTTTTTTCTTGAGGATTCTAAGAAATGAGGCAGTTCCATATTTTTCTGTGGTTAAGGATAGTTTGTCCTGGATCCAGAATGTTTACTTGGAGTGGAAGATTTCCCGGGGGAAATTTTGCAATGAGACTTTCTTCATGGAGTACAAGTGCTGGGGAAGGAACGCATGGCTAATAGGAGCCTCTCAGGTGACAATACCAAATGCAGAAACCAGTAAAGCCAACCACAGATACGGGGCTGGAAGGAGAGTAAGTGAGGGCGTTGTCTTCCTGCACACAAACGATGTGTTAGAAAAGACCTTGACACATGGAATAAATATATCTGTCAAGTCACCTAGCCCATTTCCAGAAAAAAAAAAAAAGCGGACTTTTTATAAACAGAAAAATATCGTGGGGGCAAATGGCACATCGTGATTCATCCAGAGAAGACCAAACCATCACTTAATATAAAACGCACAGACACTTACCGGAACCCATAAATATTTGATCAACACAAGAATACATCATGACTCTCTAATGTATGACAATCATGATTATGATCCAAAAGGCCCAACTTGATCTGACGATCTCATTAAAATCTTGCTAGTTAAGGGTACGAAAGGAGGGAAACCAAAGCAGCACCATCAGGAATCTCACCTGGCCTGAGGGAAAAGCAGGGAGAGCAGGTCAGATGTTCTGGAAAACAAGAGCAGTCTGATCTCTTCTTTTCACAGAAAAGCTCCTGAAAAGGATGTGCTCCCAGAAGCAGGCTGGTGCTGGGTGCTGGGCGCTGGGCGCTGGGCGCAGGTGGAAGCTGAGGGAAACAAACCCAGGGGGACTTGCCTCACGGAGCGGCCACGGCTGCAGAGCCCAGCCGCTCTCCCCGCTCCCGCCCTGCCTGGAGCCCCCACACCGTGCAGGTGCAGGTCCTCCCCTCCTCAAATCCGATTGTCTTAGCCCACATCAGAAAGGCAGTTCCCTACCCTTCTCCTCTTTGCATTTCTTCTTCTGGACATAGTTCTTTTCTATGCCATGTAGTTTCTGTTCCCAAGGGTGCCCATGAAGGCCCTGCCCCAGGGATACTGTGGGGCATAGCGTCGGAGCCGTGCAGATGCAGACTCTATCGTCTGAGTCACAGCCACTTCAGAGCAGAATGTCACTGTGGTCCCCGAGCAGGAGGAGGGGGAAGGGCTAACAGGCAGGACCGGCTCGGGTCAGGGAGAAGCTCCTGTGACCCGACACGCATTCCCCAGCAGACACTCAGTGCTTTATCAAAATCAGTTTATGTATGAGGAAAAACTCCCACAGACCACCCCATGCTTGGTGAGGTTGTTAGCTCTGCATTTTCTGGATGGATTGATTCGGGTCATCCCCAGATTGGTCCAGGTGTTCGCACTGAAATCGTGGCTCCAGGCACGTGGCAGAGATTTCTTACCCACTTCAGAAGAACCAGTGAGGGTTCCCCTGCCTGCAGCCTGCCTGCAGAGCTGGACAAGGAGGTGGGGAGAGGCACGCCAGTCCCAGGCTGGGCACACCTGGCCGAAAGCACGTGTGCAGCAAACACAGCGTGTTCACCTTTACAGTGATGTGCTATATGCGGTCCATGTAGTATATTCTAGAGCTCGGAGGCCCAGCCAAAGCTGTGCATGCATTCCTACCAGAACGCTTATCTTCTCGTTTCAATGTCCAGGAATGGAGTTTCACAGGATTTGTAGAAAGGGTGTTTATAGGTAGTGTATGAATACAAGTCTCTTCTAAGAAAACAAATAGAAAAAGAAACATTCTAATGGGATCTAATCACTTATTAACTATTATCTCTGGGCACTTGTTAATTTGACACACACACACACACACATATATATGTCAAATATATATATACACACACACATATATATATATTTCATTATTCCTTCTTTCCTCTTTTTTTCAAGGATGCTATGGACTGAATATGTCCCTCAAAACTTCCTACGTTGACACTCTGTAGAGATAGGGCACTTCGGAGGTAATTAAGGTTTAGTGAGGTCATAAGGGCACGGACTTAATCCTGGGGGACGGGTGCCCTTGTAAAAAGAGAAAGGTGGTGACTGGGCGGCTCAGTGAGTTAAGCAGCTGTTTCCTGATTTTGGCTCAGGTCATGATCTCGAGGTGCTGGGATTAAGCCCCGTGTTAGGCTGTCTGCTCAGTGTGGACTCTGCTTGAGATTCTCTCTCTCCCTCTGCCTCTGCCCCTCCCTCAACTCTCCGTCTCTCAAACAAATAAATAAATCTTAAAAAAAAAAAAAAAGAGGAAGAGAGATCTGTGTCCCTTCCAGTGCCGTGTGAGCACACAGTGAGCTGACGTCTGTGTGCAGGCCGGGAAGAGGGTCCTCACCATCCCCCCCATCCGACCCCCCGCCGCCCCGTGCTGATACCTGACCTTGGACATCCAGCCGCCAGAACGGTGGTAAAATGCATTTCTGTTGTCTGAGCCGCCCAGTCTGTGGTGTTTTGTTAGGGCAGCCTGGGCAAAGCAGCACAAACCTGGAGTGTGGTTTGTCCTGGGGAGGCTGCTCCGTGGTGACTCTGGAGGCTCCAGGGTGCGGGGAGCCCTTGCTGCTGTCGGGTGTGTCCAGGGCACTGAGTGAGTGCCAGCTGCCTGAGTGAGTGCCAGCCCGCCGGCAGTTTTCTTTACATGCCCCCCTTACCAGGTTCTTAGGGGTCCTCCCCACTCAGCTCACCCTCCTCAAATCCGATTGTCTTAGCCCACATCAGAAAGGCAGTTCCCTACCCTTCTCCTCTTTGCATTTCTTCTTCTGGACATAGTTCTTTTCTATGCCATGTAGTTTCTGTTCCCAGGGGTGCCCATGAAGGCCCTGCCCCGGGGATACTGTGGGGCACAGCGTCGGCGCCGTGCAGATGCAGACCCAAGGTGGATTGAAAAGCCTTGTCCTTCAAAATGCTTTGAACAGAAGGCTCCTCAGTTTGCCCCACGAGAGTGGTGAGACCAAAAACGGAATCAAGCGTTATCACTTGATCTCTGTGACAGATTGGATTGTGCTGGAATGCACTGAATCAAATGAGATGAAAAGACAAACCGTGCCCCGAAGGTTTGAAGCTCTGCGAAAGACATGGACGCAGAACTCTGAACAGGGTATAAATCCCCGTGGCCTTCTCGTGGGAAGTGAGTGGGTTGGGAGAGGGCCCCAGCTCCCTGGTCCCCGGGGCAAGGCCCTGCTGCATGTCCCCACCGGCTCTGCCCGTTCAGGGACGTCAGCACAGCACCTTCGGAGTCTGGACAGCTCCCCCGCCAAGCTCCTTGGGAGGCGTGTCTCAGAATCCTGCTGCCGGATCACTGCAGGTTGCCCTGCGTGGATTCTCTTTCCAGAAGGATTTGAACACTGGCCGTAGAGTATCTGATATTGAAAATGCAGTGAAACATAAAAATCTAGTCCTTTAAAATTACCTGAGGGCTAAAGAAGAGTAAACAGGAATCGGGCATTACTCCACCGAGCGCACTTCCGGCCAGGAGCCTCGTAACTAACCAGCGAGGCAGCAGCTAAGGAATCTGCAGCCCGGAGAAGGGGCATGATATGGACAAGACCACAGCATGGGTAACTGGCGGAGCTGGAGTTCGGCCGTGTGGCTGCAGAGCCCCGGCTCCCTGACACATCAGCGCTGCCAAGATGCCCGTTTGTGCCGCTGCTGGGCCAGGCGACGATGGTCAGCGGACGCCGATGGAGTGCTCCACACAATCTTCCTTCTCAAGTACGCTCTGACTTCCCTCCTCACTCCTTCCGTGGTGGTTTCTGGGAAAAGACTCACTGACACGTTGCCACTGTTCATGGTGCCCGGTTTGATTTTTCTGCTCTTGGTCGTGTGGACGATGACGTGCTGCCACGAAGACCTTTCTCGGCTGCCTGGAAGGAGGCCTTGATCTCCTCACACACTTCTACACACCCCACCTCCCCTCACCACGCCAGGAACCGAGGCGCCTTTCCGATGACCTCTGACTGATCTCACGCTTGCTTGTCCTGAGCTCAAGCCTGGGCAGCGGGGGTCCAGTTGGAGACCACACTGCCACAGTTGGCCTCTGCTGTCTGGCCACTGGCCTGGCTGGCAGGGGATCACCAGGGCTGCCCAAAGGACTGTGGAGTCTCCTGAGAGAAAAAATGCCTTGATGGAAGAGAGATGCGGCTTCAGGGCTCCAGGAGGAAGGCCTCAGCTCCTTGAGGGTTCAGGGGCTCTGACTCCACCTTGCTTTGTCATTCCAAAAAGCCCCAAGTCTGACTCTCCAAGGACTGGGTCCAAAGATGGTGGGGGTAGCTTTGAGAGTAAGAGCTTTTTTTTTTTCTTTAAAGTAGGTTCTACACCGAGCATGGAGCCCTATGGGGGCTTGAACTCACGACCCTGAGATCAAGACCTGAGCTGAGATCAAGAGTCGGACATTCAACGACGGAGCCACCCAGGTGTCCCAGGAGCTCTTTTATTGAAACAAGCAGCAGGGCTTGGGTTAGGGTAAGGCCAGGGAGGTGACCAGGCACCCAGTGCAAGAGGCAGCTTCCTTCCCGGGGCCCACCTGTGCTCGTACCACCCTGAGGGTGTGCTGGGGTCTCTCTCGCCTCCCACCAGTACCGGTTATAGGTTGAATGGTATATCTCCAAAAAGGTATGTGGAAGTCCTAATCACCGGTGCCTCAGTTCAGTGCCACCTTATTTGGAGATCAGTTCCGTACAAAGGTAATCAGTTGAAATGAGGCCAGTAGTTTGGCCTTAATCCAATACAATGGGTATCCTTCTGAAAAGGGGAGATTTGAGCACAGAGGTGCACACAGGAAGAACACCACTTGAAGGTCAAGCCAGAGATCAGGGAGATGCGTGTAAAGGCCGGGGGATGCCGAGGATTGCCAGCGAGCACCAGCAGCTGGAGAGTCCTGGAACACATTCTCCGCAGAGCCTCAGGAGGACCGGACAGTGCCTACCCCTCCATCTCCGACCTCCGTTCTCCAGAGCTGGGAGAGGGCACACTCTGTTGTTTACCCGCCCAGTGTGGGTGCTTGGTTAGGCAGCCAAGGGGACTAGGACATGGGAAGGGCAAGCGCGGCTTCGGGCGGGGCAGGTGGGGGGGGCGAGGGGAAGTGCGTCACCCACCCAGTGGGCAGGGCGTGAGGACCCCAGCCTGTGTCCTGGCACTTTCCAGACTCTGGGGGACTCTGCGGGATAGAGGCTGAGGAACAGCCATAGTGGGGGCTCATCGTGGGCCAGGCGTGGGCCCGGCAAGGAGGAGCTCAGGGCTGGGGCTCAGTGGTGCCCCAGCGTGGCTCTGGAAGCCACAATTGGGCTCCTATCGAACATAGTGTCAGGGAGGCAAAGGCCTCATGGGAACCCCTGCGAGGGTGGCCGGAGGCATGGTGGGCTGATGCCAAACTGTGGGTGTCCCTGCAGATGCACTGGGGCCCTTGGACTCAGGGGGAGCCAAGGGGCACCGGGGGGCCTTTCAGGGGCTGCATGCTTTCCAGAGTCCAGAGCAGACAGACAGAAGTGACTTGCCAAACGTATAGATTCCTTATGTGCTGTTTTTTCTTTCTGACATTGGATACAGAGGATTTTGAGTTCATCGGGGAGGTTACTGCCTGCATTGGATTGAGTTTGTCCGGTGCTGGACACCAACACACGCTAAGGTGAAGTTATGCCACGTGAGGTCTTGAGGCCTTTAGGAACGGGGACATTGACCAAAGTCAGAGACCTGAGCTCCAGGCCACGAGCCTCCCGTAACTCTGGAAACATCACACGGCCTCGCTGCGCGTTGTTCACCCAGCTACATGGCCACGCCTCTTCCTGGGTAACGTCTCACGCTTGTTACTCTGAGACTGCAGTCTGGACATTACCAAGAGATGCATCTTTGTGTCCTCAGATGGAAGTTAATTGTGACAGAAAGGCCGAGTCCTGACCAGGCAGGGGTATGAACCAGTGTGGCCGGTGCGCTGGCTGCTGTCTCCAGCCAGGGCACTCAGTGATGGGGGCCCAGCACCTTGGCTGTCCCCCCACACCTGCAGCCCAGGTGTGTGATCCCCAGAGCCTGTGGGCACGTGCAGGGTAGATCGGGGCAGGCATCTAACGGGTGGGCGGGTCGCCTGGCACGCGCAAGCCCTCTGCAATCCCAGTTTCTGGGATCACGCCACGCGTTCAAGCTGCTGTGGAAATAGCCCGTGGAGGCAGGATCACTTGTTCGCTTCCAGCGAATTCCACTTGAATTCCACTGAATGACAGGTCAGCGTGTCCCGGAATGTGAGAAAGAGTTTATGTGGCAGCACAAATCTAAAGGAATACCACTTGGATGAAACAAATCAGCTCCGTCGCTCCTTAAGCATGGGTTACTCTATTAACAGCTCACACTGGATTTTCATCTACACCCTTGGTTAAGGTCTCAATTTCCCTATCAACCAACCGAAAACCTCAAAGATCTCCCCACTGTAGGCTGTGCTGGAAATGTGATAAATGATCCCTCCTCCTTGATTCTGCGGCGACACCAGAGTCATCATTTCAATTTATCATCTGTCTCCTTGGTGTCAGAGCTGACTTGTTCGCTGCCTCCGTGTTCTTTCCGTCTGTGCTACCGGGGACGGCGTATGGCAGCAGACGGCTGGGCTGTGCTCAGGCGCTTTGACAATGAGACGTGGGCAGGACGCCTGCTGGCTGCCCGGCAAGTGGCCCGCCAGCCAGGCTCACGGGTCCTCAGAGACACCCTCCTACAACCGATAACCAGATCCTCAGTGGTAGCGAATGTGAGCATGGAAAGTCTGCTTCAAAGGTTTTCCCATGTCCTCTCTTTCCCATCCAGCCCGCCTGACTGGGACTTGAGAAGACTGGCCTCCTGCCAGTGCTTAGAGGAAGTGAAACGGGGAAAAGCAACCACACTGATGGGGGGCACGCGGGAGCTCAGGCGGAGGGTGGCCTCAGAGGGACCCGGGTGTGCAGGCCAGGGCTAGGAGGCTGCAGGCCCACAAATAGCTCCAAGGAAGCCTTTTGGCTGGTGGCATGGCCCCTCTGCTGGGAGACACATTTGGAAGCCTCTGGTGGCCAGCGGATGGAGGCCAACAGGTATGTCAAGAGCCAGGCAGAGCCCCTGGGGCCTGGGTGAGGGTCCTTTTTCTCAAGAGCCACTTTCATCTTGTCCCTTCCCAGCCAAGCAGCGTTAAAGGTTTGGGTGCCTTTGAATCAAGTGGCCGTTTTCCGGGGAGCCCCGCAAACCTCGCTCGTTGTCCCGCTCCTTCCTGCCTGCAGGCCTGAGTGTGACTGCACTCACCTCCCCTCTCCCAGAGGTTGATCACGGCTCTCGGCACGCACTGTGCCAAGCGCCCTGGGGGACCTGAACCTGCACCCCACCCCCCATCCCAGCAGCACAGCACCGCCAGGCCCCTATCCACCGGGACCAGACTGGTGCGATCCCCCCTCTGAGAGAGTATTTGCACAGTCCTGGGTTGGGGTGGGCTGCAGAGACAATGAGGATAAAAGCCCTGATGGGAGAGACCGTCTCCTGAGCTCAGTCTTGCGCCCCCCCTCTCTTGGGCTACCTCAAAATGAGTCCTGGGCCTGGAGCCCTTGTCATCAAGAGATGGAGCCCTCCCAGCTGGGCTGGACTTGGCACTGGGGCTGGGGGTGCGTGTCCTGCTTTACACTCGGTGTGTGTGCTGCCTCGCTCTGCCTGAGTGTGTGGGCTGTAGGGTACCTGGCCAGCCTCACTGCCCTCTCTGTCCCTGTGGGAAACCAGAGGGCTTGGTTCCAGGGGTCCAGCGTGGAAAGAAGAGTGTGAGGTGGCAGGTCCCTGGTCAGGTCAGCCGCCCTCCATCGGTCCTTCCTGCATCCCTCTGGCCCCTCCGCCCCTCCCCCCGAGATGCTGCATAGCTCCTCAGCACATCGGGACACAGAACAAGGACCCAGTGTCCCTTCACAAGGCTGGGTGCTGAGCTCAGTGCAGGCAAACCAATGGTTTGAGTGGGCTCCTGTGAATGGCCAGCTGGCAAAGCCCCAGCATGGGAGCAGCTCCCCCTGGGGGTCCACGGGCCCCCCTGCTGCCCTCCCCAGTGCTCCCCGGCAGCGAGGCTGGTTGAGTTCTGGGCTGCCGGCATCCAGGTGTCAGGTCAGAGGGAGCCTGAGCTTCGTCCTTCTCCAACAGAACCTCTGCTAATGGGAGGCGATCTGTCTGGGCGCCCCCAGCAGAGCCACCTCCCCCCATCAGCCGCCAGAAGTGTTAGTCTCCGAGTTCCAGCTCCTTGAGCTGCTGATGCACGGCTGTCCTTAGGGCGCCAGTCACAGCCAGGTCCTCCGGGGTTCGGACATGGGAGGGTGTCCAGGCAGCCTTGGGACTCATCCTGACTAGGTTCAGACCTGTTACTGTGTAGTTTTGCTTCAGGGCAGTGGCATCCGTGTAAATGTAATAAAGCCAGCTCCCAGCAGAGACCAGCATCCATAATGATGAAGTGCGGCGTGACAGCGGCTCTGGGAGACAGACTCCGAGGGACAGCTGTCCGCAGGGCTTTCTGCCCTGGGAGTGGTGCTCTCCAGAAGTGAGGGCTCAGGACTGGCCGTGGTGGGTGGGGAAGTGGCCGGTGCTGACTCTGAGGGTGGGTTCCACTGAGCCCCGAGTGGTCCCTCTGAGTTGTCACAGAGGGAGGCAGGGAGGAGGGTGCCTGAGCCCCTCCCTCCTTGCCGCAGCTCATTGTCACTGCTGCCCATCCCCGGGGACACTAGCCTTGGGCAGAGTGCTGTTCTCTGCAGCAAAGGGCAACACCCAGTGTGTTAAATTGCCAGCCGACTGGGGGCTTGAACATAGACATTTATTGCTTGACAGAGTGTGGAGGCTGGAAGCCCAAGGTCAAGGTGTCATAAGGGTGGTTCCTTCTGCGTCTGGAAGAATCTGTTCCAGGTTTCTCTCCTTGGCTTGTAGACATCCTGTGTCTCCTCACATCATCTCTCCTCGCTGCGCGTCTGTCTCCAAGTCCAAGTTTCTCCTTTTCATAAGGACACAGACATAACAGATTAGGGCTATGCTATTGTGATTTATAATAAGAAATATTTATTTGCTCTTTGTCTCTGGTTCTGGCACAGAACTTCTAAATCCTTTGGAATTTCTAAGTGCTGAGAGCAATAAAGGTGTCTTTTGCTATGTTAAGGACATGGCTTTTGGGAAGCACCTAAAGATGGGGCTGGTTGCCAGGAGAAAGAGCAGGTGTTTAAAGTGTCAGTCCTATGCCCTGACCTCTGGGGAGAGGAGAAGGGCTGGAGGTTGAATTGATCAATCACCAATGGCCAATGATTTAATCAGTCATGTCTGTGTAATGAATTCTCCACAAAAACCCAAAAGGATGGGGTTCCAAAGAGCTTCTGGGTGGGTGAATGCATGGGAGAGTAATGACCTAGAGAGATCATGGAAGCCCCACACCCTTTCCCCAGCCCTTGCTGTAGAGAGCAAGATGGAGTCACTCATGTCAAGCAGGGGTCCATGTCACGCAATGAGGCAAGCAGTGAGGGGACCACACCGATCAGATATCACTGAGACCAGCACCAGCTGACAATACCCCAGAACTGACAGCAAGCAGAAGCAGAGAAGGTCTGCAGGGCCCATGACTGATTAAATCTCTTTGAATAAAGGAGGATATTTGCAGCAAACTGTCAGACTCCTCAGACACTGACCTCTCTATGTCTGACCACTTCAAAAAGCCAGCTGCCGCTGCCAAAGACTCTGCCCAGTTGACCTCTGCGCAGAACTGAGATCCTTCCCTGCTTGAACGTAGTAAGTAAGTACCGAGAGCTAATGGACTGGACTGAAGCCTCAGCTTAGCTGCGAACCCACAGACTGACTTTGCTTTTCGTTCCTTATCTTCCTACCCTGTGTTCTCTCTCGTTTGTTGTGTGGCCTGTCTTGTGTTCTGCTTCGTGGGCCGTGGAAGAAGCCAAGGCCATGTGGTGAGATGTCATTGCTCTGGAATCCTGCACCTGCTTTATGATTGTGTTAACTTTGCTGTGTGACTGGGGACGACACAACGGGGCGTGTGCCTTCACAGTGTGCTCGTGACGCTTGCCCCGTGCCTCCCTTCCATCTGACTGTTCCTACGTTCTATCCTGTATAATAAACCAGTCATCTCATAAGTAACTGGTTTCCCGCGTTCTGTGGGCCACTCCAGCACATTATCACCCCGAGGACGGAGTTGTTGGAATACCCCATCTGCAGCTGGTCAGTCAGAGGCACAGGTGGCAGCCAGACTTGCGCTGGTGCGTGCGGTGGGCTGCGAGGGGGCCGTCTGTAGGGCTGAGCCGCGCACCCATGGGCTCTGCTGGTAGCTCCAGGTACATGGTGTCAGAATTGAGTTGAATTGTATGACACCCAGCCTGTGTCCTGGAATTGCTTGGATAAAACCCACACATTGGGATTGCAGTCAGATTGTGGGGCTCACCCTCACGAACCCCCTTTATATGATCTAATTCTGTCTGCAAAAACCCTGTTTCCAAATAAGGTCATATTCTGAGGTCCTGAAGGGCTGGAGCGTCAACGCATGAATTTGCAGAGGACACATTTCAACCCAGAGCACCCAGGAAGGTCACGGCTGTGACTCGTCGGGCGGCGCCGTCCCTAGCAACTGGGCGATGGGGTGTACTGACCCCAAGGAGGGCATCAAAATAGCCATCTTCCCAGCTCTGCTGAAAGCTTAGAGAACTCCTGAGTAGTCTAAATTCAGTTTTCATTACATGGCGGGACGCTGGAAGCTTTGTCAAATTAAATAAGCTATGTCTGGCCGCTCTATCTGTGTTACTGACATTTATCCTCCATCCAGGATAGAAACACCATAAAACTGCACATTAATTCAGTCAATTCTTTTTTTTTTAAGATTTTATTTATTTATTTATTTGACAGAGAGAGAGAGAGAGAGACAGCCAGCAAGAGAGGAAACACAAGCAGGGGGAGTGGGAGAGGAAGAAACAGGCTCCCAGCGGAGGAGCCCGATGTGGGGCTCGATCCCAGGACTCTGGGATCACGCCCTGAGCCGAAGGCAGACGCTTAACGACTGAGCCACCCAGGCGCCCCTAATTCAGTCAATTCTATATTTGGATTCCTGAAATTTTTTTGTCTCCCTCCCCCATTTGGACTTTTATTTATATATTTTAGATTTTTATTTATTTATCTATTAGAGAGAGAGAGCGCGCGTGTAAGCAGGGGGGAGAGGAAGAAGCAGGCTCCCCACTGAGGAAGGAGCCTGACATGGGGCTCCATCCCAGGACCGTGGCATCATGACCTGAGCAGAAGGCAGATGCTTAACTGACTGAGCCACCCAGGCGCCCCCCATTTGGACTTTTAGAATAACTTTTTGTTCTTGCATCTTAGAATACAAAATTTCAAGTCATTTATTTTATGGTTTTCTTAAACACACAAGAAAATACTTTTTTACCTGATCTTTAAAAACGATTTTTACCTTAGACATGGATTTTTTACTTTGATAAAATCTCAGATTACTGTTACCTGTATGCTATTCTCAGATCACTGTCATGTAAAATTTTCTGAGGAAGCACACTTAACACAGAGCTATTCTAGGACCTTGTTCACTGGACATTGTGTGAGGATGAGGACAAGGTCCTTGCTAGGAAACGTCACCCAAGCCCTCGCAGTAATGAGTCATAATCCAATGAAGTGACGGGAGTACTGGACGAAGAGCTGGAGTCACAGGTTCAAGTCCCTGGCTTGCTGCCCGCGGAGGACCTAGTGCCCGTTTGGTCTCTGTTTGCGTCCGGCTGGCCGTCGTGGGAGCCAGGGAGCGAGCTGGGGGTCTGCACTGACTGGAGGGACGTTCACATGTGGTCACCCAGCAGCACATGGGAAAAGCCCGTCCCCATGGCCGGTCCTTCCATTGTGCTCCTCAACGTGTCCTAGCTGCACTGTGACGTTCACGTGACAGAGCTCTCTCTTCACTTCAGTCACCAGGACCCCCACTCAGTACACAGCAGGAGGGCTGCACACAGGGAGGCTCATGCCGCGGCCTGAGGGGGTGTTAGCAAGTCTCAACGCTCCGCAAGTCACCGATGCTTCCTTGCCAGGGATCTGGTATCTCTCCCCTGGCCAGAGTTTGCCTGTTTAGAATGTTCCATTGACTTAGCAAATATCCAGGTCAAAGAAATGAGTTTTTGGGGATCCCCAAGCCCAGAAGGCTTTAATAAATGACAGGTGTTACTGGAGATGTGCCACCGGCAGTCGACAAGGGCTGTAAACATCATTCACAGATATCAAAGCTATAGTGTGTGACTGTCATTGAGGGCTTAGGAGAGGTAGTTTCCATCGAGGTAGCAAGAGGGGACTGCAGGAAGGGCAGGCCCTGAGGGGCGTCGGGGGAGGGGATCAGCGTGGAAGCAGCCGGCGCCCACGCATGAAAGAAGAGCTGGTGGAAGGGAGTGGGGCCTTCACAAATTTTCCCAGGATTCTCTTTTCTGGAATGAAAGCAGGAAACAGGGTCAGTGTACTGTTTTTGCTCAAAGCGTGAAATTGTTCATGTAGTTAGCCTCTTCATACAGTTTAGTGATAGGATAGTAACGTCTACTTCTGCGCATTTAGACATTGACCCTCATCGACTGTGACTGTGGCCACCTTAAATCTCACACCTCACCGTGGTCCCCACACCGGCAGCGCATCTCCTCTACAGCAGAAGTCGTGTGACATGGGACACCTGGCTCCAGGCCTGGCCTGTAAAGAGGGGCTCGGGGCATGTCGATGACTGTTATTAGCATTGTCGAGGTTGTGACTTTACGAAACAGTGTTTTCCCAGTGAGCAGAGCAGGGCTGTCCTGCAAATTCCCGTTCCAAACTCCCTCACAGGGAGCTGAGTGCCAGTGGAATTGTACTCGGCCCTGCACTCGGCAGAATATGCAAGGACGCTGTCTGTCTGCTGTGAGCGTGGCGCAGGGTGAGCGCTGCCTGGAGCGGGGGTCTCCTTACACACCGGGAAGGGTCACGGTTGCCACCAGCTCTGCTGCCCTGACCCCTCATGTGGCCGCGTCAAGAGGACCGACACCGCCCACAAGTGGGTACCCGTCCGTGCGAACGTGGCTGTGTGGTAATACATCTCGCTTTGGCCCCTCACTGTCATCAAAGCATTACTCACCTGGAGGCCATTCCGTCCTCCTGAAGGTGTTGTGGGGAGACCAGCGACCAGGACCCCTGGTGAGGGAGAGGGAATCTGAGACCAGCCGGGCGCCTGTGTTGTTGGGGTGTCCCGGCTTGTGTGCGGGGTGACGGCCGAGGACGTCGGTAGGACTAACCAGTGCCGTTTTTTCTTCTCCACCTTTGTATTTTAAGTGACCAGTACGGTTATCTAGGGAGTGAGCTTGTGAAATTTAAGGAAACCAACGTTTCTTTTTAAAATTTAACGTGAGATTGTAATCGCAGGTCAAAGACAAAACATTTAAAGCCATTCAGCTGCTTCTCTACCCCTGAGCCTGACTTGTCTTCACCAATCGAACCACCCATGTTCTTCTACTCCTGCCTCGGACGTGTACTCGGAACAGCTTAGTCTCCAAAGGCGCCCGGGGCCCGTGAGATCCAGGTGGTACAGACTGTCACGGAATGCCATGGAATGCCATGGAATGCCAGAAGACTTCCGCTGTGAAGGCGCAGGTCCCAGAACCGCTTGCTCCCACCTGCTCCGCGGGCTCCAGCCCCTCCTGGGGCAGCGGGCCACAGGCTGCCAGGAGGCGACGGCAACAGGGCTCCTTATGCTGGAGCGGCATGGTGTTTCGTCCTCCCCACGTCCTCTTAGACGGCCTCTGTCCAATCACCTCTCGTTGCCCCTTGGAGCTTCAAAACTGTTCTGGGTGGGGTGGCTGACTCAGGGACAATTCAGAAAATGTTTTTGAAAACCTGCTCTGGGCTGGGAGCAGCACAGGTGAGGCTCTAGCTTGAGGAGCTCAGAGCCCGAGGGCAGGATGGTGTGCACCCCCACGTGGGGAGGGAGCGGGTGGATGCGACTCCATATTGCCCCACCCTGGGATGCTGAGCAGTCCTGGCTTGAAAGCCGGCAGGCACCATCAATACTCTTTGAAGGCAACATATGTCTCATGAAGCACACGGGGCCCATGAGAGAAGGGAAACATGAATACGAGACGGGATGGAATGGAGGGGAGCCTCCGCTAGCTATGGTGATGTTGGTGGGTCTGCCTTAGCGGCGAACGGGAACCTAAACACGTGGTCTGCTTGACGAGCAATCCCTTCGGGAGCAGTGTGAGGATTTAGAGCATCGATGCTCAGAACAGAACGCACTCGAAGCAACTGGGAGTAAAGGATTCGGGTTGTATTTTAGGGGAAATGTGCGAGGCTTACGGACACTAACATGATGCGGGACTCATGGTTGCCTGAGTAGAACAGCTGTGCCAGGTAGCCATGGCAGTCCTTGGGAGATTTGATGTCTTCCACGGAGAAAGAGTTCAAAGATTCAGGTACGAACACCAACTGTATACAGAGTTTCGTTCTCAGGGTGATTTGGAGGGGAGCTTTGTGACCCAGAGGAACCAGCTCATGGAGAAGGTGAAGACATGGCTCCTGGTATCTGCTCCCTTTGGATCAACAGAAATGGTGGATATGAAGCTGCTAGCGATCCTGATCCCTTTGGTGGCAGCCTGGCTGCAATTTTCTCAGTGTTGGCACAAAAGGTATTGAGACAGCCCGGGGCACTCAAGAGAAGAAGTAACAGTCATTATAGAGTAAAATGGCCACAGTCTTCTCCAGCTGGCAGGTGTTGGCGAACTCATCGGTGAGACATTACAGAAGGTGTTCAGTCTTCGCAAGACTGATTCACGAGAATGAAAGAATGATCACTCTTAATTATTCTGTGGCTGTATTTCCCCTGCGGTTGAGCTAGAAGATTGAAAGAAAGATCTTAGGAAGAGTGATTTTCTTGAACACAAAAGAACATAGTTCAGAGAGCTAGTGCTTTAAAACTCACGATGGCAGGTGGATGCCAGATGCTGGTAGGTACCAGGCAGCTCACCATGGGGCCGGCAGTGGCTTGGATTTATGTGGCTGGATTTACAAATGGAAGCAGCCTTGTCATGCCAAGGGCCTTTACAAATCAAACATACTGCTCTGCAACTGGAGAAAGCCACCCCTTTCCCTTGGGGAAGCTGTCAGGCATCTCCCAGTCCTGTGCTTACCTGCCGACATATTTGTCCCTCACCTTCTCACTAGTGGGCTGGGCTCCTGATGCAGAGAAATGTGGCTGCTCCTTCCTTTTTGTTCTGTGGAGCTAACTACGGGATGTGTCAACAGGAAATCTGCTTCCAGCGTGATATTACCAGAAGGAATGCTAACTCTGCAGAGTGTGTGGCCCCAGGTTCTGCTCTTTTCTCGCTGTGACAAAGTTGCCTGGCCTCACTAAGACTCAGATTTCTTCCATGTAAAGTGAGAGTAGTCGTAATCACACTTATATTTAGGGTCATTAGCAGGATCCAAGAGAACATTTTCGAGAAGGTATTTTATGAACTCTTCGGAATTTGACAAGTGTGCTATTTGACTTTCTCAGTCAGAGCGTGATGGTCATGCCTTCAGCAGGACCGCATCCCCAAACCACCTGCTGCTTCTCTGAGCTCCATCCCTATGTTATAGCATCCCTCCCCATCAACATGAGCTGGAGTCATGTCAGACGGTTCCATCTCAGAAGAGACCCATGCAGGTCACAGTTACCAGGGACACGCTGGCACAGGCAGGGGTGTCCTGCTCTGGAGATCTCCAGGACAGTAGCTCCATCGGGGTCTTGCCTCTTAGGAGAGCAGTGGGCCCCAGAGACCTAGAAAGGGAGCCCAGCCTCAGTGCACACCCATGAGTTCTTGGAATGAAAACTTTTATGTGCTGGTGGTTCTCAAAGTACCCCATTGCTGAGGAGTCCACTGGTTCCTCTACTTTTCCTGTTGCTAAGGCCAAGCCTTTTACTTTTGTTGAAATAGTAGCTAAACTCTATTTTCAGGAAAATATGAGGTCACCACTTTGTGTCCCATCAGACACTACCATTGTTTCCATATAATTCGGGAAATTACGTTGGCAGGGGGATTTTAAAGAAGGCGACCTCATTAGAACTGAAATAAGCCACAGGCCACACAAACACAGTGTATAGATGGGGGGGGGGGGGGTGTGCTTATCTGAAGAGCAATATTCAGAAATAAGTGTCTCCTAAGACACATCCCTATTTCAATTTCTAGAAAGTAAGATGGTTCACTAAAATAACTGTCTTTGGAATCTGGTAATTTAGTACAAGCTCTAGATCCCAGACTCGTGTGTAGAAATGAGGTCCAGATGTCTGTCGTTTGTAGTAACTGGAAGGAATGTACGCCATGTGTGGTGCTGTGGTTTATAATAAATATATACTTGGTCTCTGTCCCTGTTCTCGCACAGAGCTCTTAAAACCCTTGGAATTTCCTAAGTGATTCCAGCAATAAAGGTGTCTTTTGTTATGTTAATGAGGTGACTTTTGGACCCAGCTGGAGGATGGGGCTGCTTGCCCAGGGGGAACCAACCAAGTGCTGAGAGGGTTGGAAGTTTCAGTCCCACCCGGGACCTCCTTGGAGGTGAGAGGTGCTGGAAGTTGCATCAGTCACCAATGGCCAATGACTCAATCAACCATTCCGATGTGATGAAGCCTCCATAAACTCCCAAAAGGATGGAGCTGGGAGGCTTTGGAGTTGGTGAGCGTGTGGAGGTTTGGGGAGAGTGGCGCACTCAGAGAGGGCATGGGAGCTCTGCACCATGTCCCCATGCCTTACTCTAGGCATCTCTTCCCTCTGGCTGTTCCTGAGTCCGTGTACTTTTATGATAAGCTGGTACTCTAGGAAGTAAAACATTTCTCTAAGTTCTGTGGGGGGCTCTAGCAAATTAAGCGAACTGAAGGAGCAGGTCGTGGGAACCTCCAGTCTGTAGCAGGCTGTGGTCAGAAGCACAGGTGGCCTTTGCTTGTGAGTGGCGCCTGATGTGTGTGTGGGGAGGCAGTCTTGGAGGACTGAGCCCTCAGCCTGTGGAATCTGATGATCTCTCCAGGTTATGAATGCCAGTTCAGAACTGAATTAAAGAGTAGGACACCTAGCTAGCGTCTGAGAATTGCTCGTTGGTGTGGAGACCCCGCAGATTGGCAACTGGGTGCAGAACCATCTTACCACGGAGACAAAGTAATTCAAGCTCCAGTGTCTGGTGATCGCAGCTACTAAGGGGGTGACTGCAGTCGAATCATTTTGCTTGTCTGGGCTATTTTTTCAGCTCAGGCTAGCATGGCTGATCTTGCCCAGGCTACCCCATGCACATGAGCCAAAGATTCACCAGTGGAGGATGGCCTTTCCCAATGCAGCTGACTTCCATTCGGTCTCTCATCTTTGCTAGGTGAGCGTGGGCTTGCTTGCAGAGTGTATGTACAGGGACACAAGGGGCTGGGTACTAGGCTTGGCGCTGCCACATTTTGTTGCCCAAGAAACATCACAAGGGTAGTTCAGATCCAAAGATTAGGGAAATAAATTCCACCTATCGAAGAAAGAGGTTAAAAAATCGTATCGCAAAGGGCAGAGATACAGGCAAGGCAATAACAGCTACTATTTTTACAAACAACTTAATGCAAAAGGTAAAACAAACCAAAATAAGCCAAGCCAGAAATGAAAACAAAACAAAAATTCAGGTCACAGTTTGGATTTGGGTGGGGAAAAATTGTCAGTCTTGGCCATGCTTCATGAATCAGTGGCTCTGGACATAGTCTGTATCCCAGAATATGGACCATGTACTTCCGCAGTTAAGAATTTAGGAGAGTTCCCTTCTTATATCTGTTCCCAGCAAGGCCTCCTGATATCCCATGGCAGAGAATGGGAAAAGAATATGGAGAGAAACGGTGGAAGTTTTCTGAGGTACAGGGGAAGTATAATCAGGCTTTACCCGTGTTCAGATTTTCTTTGCTTGCTCTGCCGGTCTGGAATAATCATATGCCAGATGCTCCTTATAACCTGCTCTCAGGAGGCTTGGAGTCCAGTATGGCCCAGAGCTGACTCAAGTGGTCTAAATTTGTTCCAGGACACCCCGGTAGGCTCAGCTTCTCCCTTGAGTTGTGAGGACTCAGGATCTCCTTGGAGACTGTTTATTCCCGTGATCATTCCTGACTTCCCCCAGGGGCAGGCTGTAGCCCAGCTGTGGGGTCTTACCAGTGTCTTCGATGCATGTTGATCTGGAACCCGCCCACGAGCCGATAGACCTTGGATGTCTTCTTCAGCACAGAACAAAGCATCTGAGGACACCCTCCTAAGTCCATGCTTTTGTGTCTCAGCTTCCTAGAATCTCGGGAAGAACAGAACCTCAGGCCGTGTCTTGTGCTGGAGTTGAATGACGCGAGTCATCGGCGGGATCCGAGATGACCTCTATTTAAGGCGGCGCAGGTCGTGGCTCTGGTAACTTAGGTTGGCATGTCCGGTTACGTACAGCTGAGCTATGGATTCACATCACGGCTTAGGATGCAAAAGAGGGAATAAAAGAAGCAGCCTTTCCCTTGTCTATCAGGACCGAGCATTCTGCTGCGGTGTAGGAACATGCTAATACGGTGAATGGCTGGATAGCAGTCAAATCCGCACACTCGGCGGACGACCGAGGAACGACATCAGAGATTTGTTTGTGCAAAACTAATAATAGGAGACGTCTTCCTCACCTTTGTCACAAAATTGCAGTGGATTAATAGTAATAAAAAAAAAAAAAAGCTGTACAACCAGGAAGAGTATGGAGGTATTTCCTTAAACCTGCGATGTTTTTAAGGCCAGGAAACTCAATTAGAATGGCCCTTTATCCCCGACGGAGGCCTCCGCAGCTCGCTCTAACACAGGAAAGCCTTTCTGCTGGGAGCCCAGGTGCCCCGTGTAGCCTGGCACTCCTCTGACTCTGCGCTGGACAAGGAGCGCGTTAACCTTCTCGCTGCTGTGCCTGTGAGCACGGAGGCTGGACACCTCCTTATCTGCTCTCACTGATGGACCAGTCAGATCCCAGAATCATCACATGGTAACCCTGCAGGTGGCCCTGGTGTTTCACTGTCCAAGGTCAAAATACTTCCCAGGCCCTGTGATGAGGCCACGTAGGCCTGCAGACTGAGGAACGGTGCATGAAAGGCAGCTGGCGACGGAGGCTCAGAAGCCCCCATAGCTGGCGCCCTTCTGGAGTCCACTGCAGCCCTAAAATGCCACAGTGAGAGCTACTCCTTTAGCAATGAGGATATCTGGACCTACTAAATAAATCGCATCTTTTAAAATGTAAGACACCAGCAGGAGAAGTTTTGATGAGATGCGAAGTATGAATGATCTTTTTTTTCTTTTTAAGTAAAAGGGTCAGAGGTTCCTGCTTCTTAGTTTCCAAAGGACACCTCTCAATGCAGCTCCAGACAAATGTCCAGCACCCACACTGCACCCGCCCACTGGGCTGTCCCTTCCTGTGGCTGGGTCATGTTTGCATTCTGCCGTGTCCCCCGCGACCCCAGCACACCCCTGCGGTGACTGATGGTGACCCCAGAACAGACCTAATGAGGTGCACCAAATGGGGACGCAGTGTGTCCAGGAAGGAGGGGGTGCCTCATTAACCGCGCGGGCTGCCTTCTGGGGCCTGAATGGCCTGATTCAGGGCATTGTGAGGGCGTCTGCGCCTGTCAGGCCCACCAGATGCCCGGCACACCCTCAGTGCGCAAGCAAAACCGTTCATCCATGTCCGTTCCTTGCCACGGTGTGCCCAGTTCCTAATTAGGCCCTGGCGGAAACCGAATGAGAAGATAAGCTCTCTCGGGCTGGGCAGGGGTGGCCCATCCCATCCTGCACAAAGGGCCAGCCTGGCAGCCTCCAGGGAGGAGTCAGGAGTGAGAGCGGGCAGGCTGGCTTTGCCAGAAATCATCCCCAGTGACGTGCCACGGCAGGAGCCGGGCTCCACACTCCTGCTTTTATCTTGCAGGCTGTGGGCTTCTGAGAAGGAGCAGAGTGGGCTCAAGGCAAAAGGATTCCGGCCTCAAGAGCAGGACCCTTCCACCATCCTGCAGGTGGGGTGTTAGACCCATTCCCCTTGTCTCCCTACCCCCAGAGCTGATGGAGCATTTTCACAGACGGCAGGATTTCAGTCCCGCAAGCCTCTGTTTCTGCCATCGGACTGGCAGGCTCTGGACCTGCACCATCTCAGTGATAAGAAATGCAAAGCAGAGAGGAACACGCTGGGAATATCGCTGTCTCTGTAATAATCTCTGTCTCTTTCTCTCTCCCCGTCTCTGAATCACATGATCTCCCTACAATCCCTTACAAACTGCTTGGGAGGAAAGATGTGACACGCGGAGTTACGCAGGTCACACCGCAAAGCGTATCCTCCTGTGATACATCTTCCGTTGGGTTCTTCTTCACTTCCCAAAGCAAAAAGTAGATTGACGTGTTGACGAATTATCACCAGTGGGACTCTGGTGGCTTCGTTGTGAATACGGCCTCCTGTCTCAGAGCTGGGGCGGTGGGTGGAGGGTTTCTGCCAGCCGTGGGGGGAGTGCATCTCCGTGGAGGGCAGGCGAGCGGAGGGTGCCAGGAGCCGGGGGCCCCAGTAGAGACAATAACTTCTGCACTACCGACATCAGAAGATGAGGACTTCTTGAAACCTCTGTGAGGCAATGAGCTGAAGAGGCTGCCAGGGCACCCCTCCAGGCCGGTCTACTCATTCATTCATTCATTCATTCATCCACTCACTCTGTTCACTCTACACACTTTTCAACCGGAGAGAGACCCTGTCCGTGAAGACCCCATGGCTTGTTCCCAGATGGTCCGCTTCTGGCCTGCAGCCCCTCCCAGCCCTCCGGGGTGACCCTGGTGGCTGTGAGGTCACAACAGGATGAGGCTCGGAAGCACCCTAATACCTGAGGCTGGGCACTTTCCGTTTTGGGTTTCCCTGCCTACGACTCTGCCCCTTCTGTCCCCGTGACTTCCACCCACTCGGATTCCCAGCACTGTGGCTGCACCAGACCCAGGACGGCGGCCTGGAGGATGGGTGGCGGACGCGGCTGGGGGCCGTCTTCCCTCCAAGTAGTCCAGGGGACACTGTGCTGTGGCCGCTGAGCAAAGCTGAGACTTGCCATCCTTGGCAAGAGGCCTGGGAGAGGCAGTGGTGGCTTCTTCGCCATGTGGCCACCCAGCAGACACACAGTTGTTCCCGGAGCAGCGGTCATCAGGGTTAGAACGGCGAGGCCCCATGGAAGTGCTCCCTAAGCAGGGCCCGCTGCCACAGGGCAAAGCCTTGGTGCTGTTACTTCGAGAGCCAACACGGAGCAAACTGGTGGTGCTTGCAGCCTGTCTCAGGCGGATAGATGCGTTTTCTCCTCTTGCTTATAAAATAGGGCAAGCCTGTTCTCCTCCTGCCTCCTGAGCGGGCCAGTCTGTGCTGGGGATAGAGGCCACAGAGACAAGCTCTGCGGTTACCAACTGTCTGGGACCTGACTGCATATTCATGAGTCTATTTGGTGTAGAATAGATGTCATTTCCTTAGCACAGCAGATGATTCCCCTTTCTTATGATGGACGAAGAATCCAATATTGATGGGATCTTACTTGGCAGCTTGCCTCTGAAAAGCCAGTTCAGAGCTATGCATCAAAGGGAGAAAAAGACAGGGTCGTTCCATTCAGCAAATGAGAAAAGGAATTTTGCTGAATCTCACAAGTTTACGTGGAGCACAGACAGCATGGATCAGAGCCCCTTCCCCCAGGGAGCCAGCGAGGGCTCCTCACCGAGAGCAGCATGCTGGCCCACTGGTGCCTTGCTGGTGGGGATGCTGCACTTGGCGAGGAACAGGCTGATTTCTTTGTGTTCAGCCACAGCCAATGATACTCAGTAAGGCGGTAACTGTGTCTTTCAAGTGATATGAGGCTGCAGCGGGGCTGGGCTGCGGCCCCAAGTGGACGCTCTGGGGGAGAGGAGAGGTCGCCCTGCCCTTGGGGCCCCTGCGCTAATGCGAACTTGCTGCTTCACCGTGCCCACCAGCGGCTCGGGAGCCCGGCCCAGGCCTCCGGGAGAGTGGGAAAGCAGCCTGGGCCCTCCCAGCTGCCTGGGCTGAGCTTTGGACTAAGGCGGAACGGCATCTCATGTACTAGGGGAAGGAATTCCAGCTCAGATCCGCAGAAAGACACATTTCCTTTAAATTTCCTTCAAAATGTTGGGAGGCTTTTTTGGGCGGGGAGGAGAGATGGAAGTTAGAAAAAAAAGGAACATTGGCAAAGGGAAAATGGATGAGGCTGTGAATGCCTCTCGTCAGGTTCTAGGGAGGCTTTGGAACAGACTCGGGATCAGCATTTTGGATTTCAGGCGGTTATTGGGACCCATGTGACTTATAACAGGTTGAATCAGTCCTCTCATTTACCCCATTCAAGCAAACTGGAATTTCTACCTTTTTGCCATAGAATGAGGATTTTTCCTTTTACTCCAAATATTGAACACATTACATCTGCTTAGTGTTCTTTCTGCTGGTAATGACTATAAAAACAGAAATATATTCTGATAGATCCTTGAGTTTTTTAAAATTACAGCTACTGGGGGCACCTGGATGCCTTCAGCTCAGGTCCATTATCTCAGGGTCCTGGGATCGAGTCCCTCATCAGCAGGGAATCTGCTTCTCCCTCAGCCTCTGCCTCTGCTCTTCCCCCCACTTGTGCTCTCTCTGTCAAATAAATAAATAAAATCATAAAAAAATTACAGTTATTGCCAATAAGTGGCATATTCCCTCACCCCCATGTTCTGCATCCATAAGGAAATCATCGCTGATTCTGTCCTTGAACTATTTCAGTTAATTAAAAAAATGTGGAGGAAGCCCATCTCTCTGGTTTGGTACTGTTAATTACAAAGGTATTCAATATGCCACTGCAAATGGCATTCTGCTAGTGCTTAATTAAAATAAATACAAAAATTTAAATGAACTAAACAGATTTTGGCACTGGTCTGTAGTTACGGGGCCAAATTTTATGCATGGATATAATACAAGCCGAGGAATAAATCTTTGCTCTTTGCTCTTAATGGATTGGCAGCTGGCCAGACGCAGGGGACGCAGCCTGCTGTTCCATCCACGGGGTCTGTAGGAACTGCCCAGCCCGCCTTCTTCATGCCCCCTCCCCTGCATTCTCCCCAGCAGGCACAGCTTTAGGGAAACCACTCCCGATCGCATGGGAGGGGTGAGGAGTGTTCCTTGAATCCAACTTCCCTCTAACAAGTCAAAATTCAAAGAGCAACATGTATTTGTTAACTTTTTATCAAGGGGCTCTGACACGGTTCACGGATATGGACTCAGTTTTGCCCAGTCCTCTGCAACGTGGGGAGCTGGGAAAAAAGACCACTCCGGTGTGACAGAGCAGGGGTGGATGAGGCAGGAGGAATGAGCGGCTTTCCTGTGGCTGGGGCCCCTCGTCCATGCATTCCCAGCCCAGGGTGCTGGTAAGAAGTCCAGGGTAAGAACTCCAGAAGCTTGCCTTTGTCTCACCCATTGGGGAGGGGCTGTGAAACAATTTGATGGTGCCGATCAAACGGGAGCGGTGTCTATTTACAGATTTCCAAGCGTCTTCGGACGCCATTTGTATACAAGCAGTCGATGCATCGGACCTTCATGGATGCCACCTGGTGGGACCTACGTGCTGAGGCTTCTGGCCGGACGTGTGTGCGTAAGTAAAAGCAACACAACTGCATTTCACTATTTTGAAATTCACCACTGCGTTTATTCTGAAACAGCCATAATTAGATCGACTTCAGAGACTATATTGAGTGCTTTGTCGTAGGAAAGGCTACACGTGATAGAAACCAACACGAGTAGCTTACAATAAAGAACTGATCCTTGGAGGTATAAGGATGGGGTCTCAGACGCCGAGGAGCAGCAGAGAAGTGGGAGGAGCAGAAAGGAAGCGGGAGCCGAGGACCTGGTGGACTGAGCATTGAACCCTCTAGGACTCTCTCTTCCAGCCCTTCCCATCCACGCCTGCCCTGGGGGGTTGTGTCTCTCCCTCCCCCAACTCGTCCTCCTCCCTCTTCCCTCTTCTTCTCTCAGAACTTCTACCTCTGCTCGTCATGGAGTACGAGAGCACCTGGCCTGCACATTTTGCTATTTTAGCCCCTGAGAGAGGCCATCCAGATGTGACCTCTGGTCCTGCATCAGGAAGCCCAGAATGTAACTTGTAGGTGCCGGAGTGGGACAGGGGCACCTGGACACAGCCATTCCTGCAAGAACCATGTGGGGAAGTGGGAGGAGGAGATCCAGCAAGGGGATGCTGCTCTCAGAAGAAGGGGGTCCCGGATGATGAAGGTGAAAGGCGCCTGTTGTATGCATGCCCACAGTGGTGCGGAGCGCAGTGCTGGGGACCAGCTGTGGAAGGGAGTGTGAAGCCCAGGGTCCGTGTAAGAACTGAGGGGTGGCATGACCCACGTGAACCAATGACTTGTATCTTTAATCCGAGACATGGCTCTGAGCCTGGATATGGGCTCCATGCGCACCCGTCACACTAGCGACGGAGTGGATACGTTTGTTCCAGGAATGCAGTAGTGTGAGATTCTCCCAGGTTACGAGGGCATCCTGCACGGGAATGACACAGCTCCTGGGACGATCGGACAACAGGAAGCTGCAAGTGTGGCACTTTGGGGACAGAGGTTCCAGCAGAGAAGAGGGCCATTGACAGGGGTGAAAGGTTTAAGAAGGGGTAAGACGAGGAGAGGTCTGACGTCACCCTGCAAGGATGCACGGCCTGCTTTGCTGACGTTCGGGTGTGTATGTGCAATGTGTCCTAGTCTCCTTGGGCAGCCATCGCGAAGCGCCGAGGCTGGGCGGCTTCAACACAGACCTTTACGTTCTCCCAGCCTCTCTCCTGGAGGCTGCAAGTCCGGGGTGGAGGGGTTGGCAGGGCTGGCTTCTCCTGAGGCCTCCTCCTGGGCGTGCAGAGGGCCACCGTCTTGTTGCCTCCCCGCAGGGTCCTCTGTCTGTGTGCTCCGGCCCCTGGCATCTCCTCTGCGCGCCCTAATCTGTCCTTGCGGGGATACCTGTCTGTCGTCATCTAACTGCCTCGTTAAAATCCTATGTCTAAATACACTCCCATTCTGAGGCACTTAGAGTCACGGCCTTGACATGTGAGTCTGGGAAACACAATTCAGGCCAAAACATGATGGAGCTGGATGTTTTTCTGGGGTCCCCTTCTAGAGGTCATTGGACCTCTCTGGGCAGGGTTTGTGCTGTATGTCAATAAGCAGTTCCAGTGAGCCTTGGTCCCTGGGATAATTAGTGGGTCCGTTGTAAATGGGACTAATTGAGGAGGGGCTGAAATGACAGATCAGGAGATGCCTCTCTCTTGTCATGGGAAGTGAAAAAGGTTCAGGTGAGGTCAGCAGAGCTGCCTTCCGGGTTGGCATGCCCTGCTGCTGGGACTGCAGAACAGCCTTGAATGGGGTCTGGTGACCATGCCAGCCTCTAGGATGCGCCCAGGGAGTGTCTGGGCAGGAACCGGAGAGCCAAGTGCTCTAAAGGGGGCCCCAGGGCCTCTGGGAGGCAGGCCAGCAGATGCAAGGTCCACTGGCATCAGAACCAGGAATTTCGTCGCTCAGATGTAAGCTTCGGGGGCAGAGAAAAGCTACAGCAGTTTATAGGGCGGGCCCCCAGGAACGCTCCACCGAGGGGTTGTATTTGGTTCTGGTGATTGGTGAGGTTGGGCCATTTTGGGGGGGGCGCAGCGGGGTTGTGAGAGCTGCCCCCCGACGATGCTGCACTGCATTGCCTGCTGACCTCTGGCTTCTCACAGCTTGGTTAGAGTGCTCTCCCGGGCGACCCTCACACCCTGCTTTGTTCCACTTCTAAGGCAGGTACCCTCCCTGTGCAGAGGGGAGTAACACTCGTGTTCACAGCCGGCTTGGCGCGGAGCTGCAGTAAACCCAACGCCGTTTCTGAGGGATGTGTAATTAGTGCCAATTTTCACAGGAAGCTTCTTAGCACTGATTAAAAGCACTGGAGGCAATGGTGAGAATTACCAGGACTTTCCTTTCCCGCTCCCAGAGCTGCTCATTAGACCCGGGGAGGAACCGACTGCTGTCAACATCCTTGATGTGAGACTCACAAACGGGGGCCACGGAGAGCCCGCTCAGCTTGCACTAATGGGGAGAATCACGAGGCTGACATTTGAATCTCAGATTCACTCTGCCGTCCTCCTCACACGGCGCTTGTCCACACGCACCTGCTGGCCAGACCCAGCCGAGCGCTCTGCATTGGGCTGCCTGAATTTCCCTTCCATTTCCCCCGTAGTTATTGGGTATTTCCTGACCACCTAAACACACTTAAATAAATTGTATCATTGTAGGGAACTTAGTAATTTCATAACACCTGAATAACATCTAAGTATGGCTATAAAAATCGCAGGAGTGAAAATCGCAGAAATTAGTGGTGGAACCTGTAATTAAAACAGAAAATATACATTCATCTAATGTATTGACACGTGATTAAACTGAAACATAAAGATGAAATATTTCATCTTTTCTACCTCTGTTGCCCCGCTAGTTAAGAAACCTTAATTGGATAACTGCCTGCTTACCAAATGTGCGAGACCCGGTCTCTAGCAGCACAGAGAAGCACCTGACATGCATGCCACAGCTGGAGTACTTCGCTGTGCGTGTGAGAGAGCCGTCGGTGCGGTGGCCCAGGCCGTGTGGGCTGCAGGCATCCAGGGGCACGCACGGGGCAGGAAGGAGGGAGGACCTTTCGGCCTGTGGGGCCCTGTGAGGAGAGTGGCAATGGTGACCATCTGGGGAGGGAGGGTCGGGGCTCTGGGGGAATGGGATCTCCTTCTGGCCAAAGGGGGACTGGCAGAGGAAGGGCAGAGCCTGGAGCTCGGGGAATGCTGAGGTCACCCAGTGGAGGAAGAGGTAAGGGGTCTGGATGACAGTGGTGTCAGGAGGCATGGAGGGAAGGGACAGGTGACATGCATTTCAAAGGGAGAGTCAAGAGACTGTGCTTTGGGTTAGATCTTGGCTGTGTTTGTGGTAGAACTTCAAAGCTTCTGGAAACCGCTCTTGTGAGAGTCGCCACCCACCTCCTCAGCGTTAGTTTAAAATGGCCTTTAGAACCTTCCTGTCATTCCACTTTTTCCCTACAGTTCACATTCTTGACCTCTTGGGTCTTGCTCATATGGTGACATTGGAACATAGAACTGAAGGAAAGGAGGGGGTGAGCCAGGACAGCATATCTGATGGATGCAGTGATATTTCAAATCACTGAGAAATTTAGAGGAGGTTTATTCTGGGGAGAGGTCTCTTCTCTGAGGTATCAGGTTCCCCCACATCTCTCCCCAAATGTCAGGTGAATTATTTGTCTCTCTTGCCTGTCCTTTTCTTTCCTTCTGATGGTTTTCTCTATATACCGCACGATCCTTACAGTGTGGTTTAAGGGTGGCAGATGGGTTAATTTATCCAGATAGCTGGTATAAATTTCCTTTGCTAATATGTGTGGAAATCTGGCTTCTGAATAAGAAAAGTTCCAGAGATCTCTGTATATGTTGGGGAGGCTTTTTGAGTAACAGGCCTTACTTTTGAGTAAATGAATAGATGGTGGATTTGGGGTAAGGTTTAATTCACCTGTCTGTCCATCCATCCATCCATCCACCCATCCATCCATGCGTCTATCTTATCTACTTTGCCTGGAGGAGTCTGGAATGTTGGAGCTCTGTTTTCACCAAAATCTGGGGGTTAGGGGCAGGGAATTGGAGGGCGAACTCAGGCAGACATTGCACAATTGGACGCTCGATCCCTCCATCCTCCATCCCTTCTTCTGTTGTTTTCCTTCCATATCTATCCACAGTGCCTGCCACCGCTGGGTCTAGAGCTTCTCCTAGGTTCTGAGCATGACGGTTTATCTCCCTCTTCTGGGCATAACATAAGATTGGAAGCCAGACCTCCTGGGCATCCATCCTGGCTTCCATGCTCCCATGCCCTATGACCCTGGGCAAGTTGCGTGACCCCTCTGTTCCTCCGTCTTCTCAGCTACAAACAGAGAGAGTAACTGTGCTGATCTTTCAGGGCTGTTGTGAGCTCTGGATGTGAGAATATGTGTGTCAAAGGTCCCACTGGGCATAGACATGACCCTCACTTGGTGCATGTCCCTGATACGGTCATTGCCATCACTGTCATTAGTGCCGTCATGGTCCTTACCCTCTGCTCTATTTCCTCTCTCTGGATTTCAGGTTATCACTTTTCAAGTTTCCTGAAATTTGGTGAAATTTCTCACTTGTTGACCAGTCTTTTCCTGTTCTCTTTGCCAGTATGAGTTCATTCCTCCATCCTCTGTTTCACTCTCTCTCTCTCTAGTAATCATTTTACTCTAACTCTAACTTTATTGGTGTCTCAGCAGGAAGAGGAGAGACAAATGGGTGCTCGGTCACCTTTTCTCTTCTTGTTTTTGAGAGTTCCAAATCACCTAAGATGATGGGGTCCATTATATTTAAAAGACAAAATAGCTTTCCTTTGTGGCAGTCTGATGCCCAGGGCACTGAACTCTTTAATAACTGAACCCTTACTCAACAGTTCAATAGGCTCCCCTCACTGCGTGTCTGAGCTTTATGAAGGCAGTCACCTGTTGTCAGCTGTTTGTCTGTATTGTCTTGAAACTTAGTTTAGCATCTCTCCAGGAGCCCAAAGCATTTTCTACAGTATAGCCTTTTCATTACTAACTTGAAGGCTATATTACATTACTAACTGCCGTTACAAATAATACCTCTGCACGAAGTGGGAGCAGGTAGCAGGTGGTCACCTGTCATGATGCAGCAGGTGTGTCATGACTCCCATTCACAGAGAAAGGAATTTCATGGCAGCAACCCATTCCTTATTCCATAACTTTTAGCTGAGAATGAGAAATGGTCATTCTGGCTACTGATTGGCCGAATATTGGTGAGACTTCGTAAGAGAAAGGCAGGTTAGGACCCGCAGGTGCTCAGCACCACACCATAACCACACTGGATACAGACACATGTGAATGAGACTCACTTCATTCCCAGATCATGGCTGAGACCTCTCCTCACCACTCCATCATGGTTGCCTCCCCCGCGGCGTTCCATCCCTCAGCCGTGCACAGGGACCTCACCTGCACCCGGCGCACAGCGGATGGGGCTGCTTAGCTCTCCTGGTGGTGAGGCCTGCAGTTACCAGGTCAGGATCTTGCCCTGTGTGTCGGCAGCAGGATGTCTGTCCACATGCATGCTTCCTCTGAACTCCCCATCCAGGATACGTCTATGTAAAAACTGCTTACTGTCCGGTGATGAACATCTGTTGAGGGGATGGCCTTCTTCCATGAGTTGGGTGGTTAATGGGGAAAGATGGTGCCGAGGAGCTGAATATCTTGCTTTCCCTAAACAGATAAGCAGTGAATCAGCAGAGAGCGTGTGCACCTGTGTCTTGTTTGTTATCTATTCTCGAATGACAAAGTGACCCAATATAATAGTGATCGTTCATCATCTCCCCTGGTTTCTCTGGTCAGGAATTCAGCATAGTCCAGGAGGTTCCTGGCTTGGGGTCCCTCATGGGATGACAGTCGGACAGTTTCTGTGGTGGGGTCATCTCCAAGGCTTCTTTGCTCGCATGTGTGCTGCCTGGGTGGGGGGCACCCCAACAGCTGGGGGTCTCAGGCGTCCGTGGTCTCTTGACATGGTCTTTCTAGCATGGGCTAGCTCATTCCCTGCTTGGGGGATTAGGATTCCAAAGCTCCTCTCGTGAAGGAGAGAGGGAGAGAACGAGAGAGAGGGAGAGAGAGCCAAGCGCAACCCTTTCTACCTTTTGTGACCCGGCCCCGGAAGTCACCCATGCCTTCCCTGCCGTGCTTTATTTTCTGATGCATTTGGGAAAACACACCCAGGTACAGAGAGAAAGGAGAATAGATCCAACTCTCGATGAAGCAGGAGGCTCTGAAAGAGGTTGCAGAACTCGAAATATTGCTGCAGTCATTTTAGGAAAACATAATCCACTTACCTTGAGGTCTTTTTTCCTTTTATTGACAAAGGTAAATTTTCTTTAAAAAAACATTGCTCACTGCTGTTTGTCAGAACAGCATATGCCTTGGTCATGTGTCCCTCCCCCTGGACCACCAGCCTCATGAGATGACGTGGCTCCCTCTGCTATGGGGTGACTTCAGGCTCCCTCTGCTATGGGGTGACTTCAGGCTCCCTCTGCTATGGGGTGACTTCAGGCTCCCTCTGCTATTGGAGTGACTTCAGGCTCCCTCTGCTATGGGGGTGACTTCAGGCTCCCTCTGCTATGGGGGTGACTTCAGGCTCCCTCTGCTATGGGGGTGACTTCAGGCTCCCTCTGCTATGGGGGTGACTTCAGGCTCCCTCTGCTATGGGGGTGACTTCAGGCTCCCTCTGCTATGGGGGTGACTTCAGGCTCCCTCTGCTATGGGGGTGACTTCAGGCAGCCCCTGGGTCAGCATCAGCCTCGCGATCTCTGAAGTCAAGGTGAAAACGCTGGTCTCAGTAGCTGGCAGGAAAGCCGGGTGGCATCCCAGGAGAGAACAGAGGAACCCCATGTGAACACACAGCCTGGACACGGTTTCTGCATACTTCGTAGAGGACCGTCCTTTACAACACTCTGGATTGGTCCAGAGGCTCTGAAGGTGTTGACTAAAAACGGCTTCCTCTTGCTCCCTGTGTATCGGTGGAATGAAAAATGAATAATCCTGGCAAGAATGAAGTCGGTCCTATGGCCTGTGTCCCTGTTTCCACAGGATGGACACCTGCTGTCACCTATCTGCATAGCTCAGCCAGGGGCCTGTGATGGACAGGGCAGGGACTCCAGGGGCCATTGGGAAATCAACTGCTTGGAACTACAGAGTTGGTACAACCATTGTCTAGTTATGATACCTGAAACTTGAGCCCTTCATAGCCCACACTCCCAGCCTGTGGTTCCAGAAATCTCCAAGGCTCTCTGTGTTGATCTGTCCTGGGCCGGAGCCCTGGGGCTTTGCTGGAGTGGGAGTGGAAGGGAGGGGTGGTTGAGAGGTGACTGGCAGGAGCTGCAAGGTTGCAGGGTGGGGCTGCCGTTGGGGAGGGGGAAGGGATACTAGAGGGAGAAGGGGAACAAAATCGAGATGCAGGAAGTCCTCTGTGACCAGGGAGGGGACAGGCAGCACTTTTGCTGGCTGGCCACAGATGGCTGGTGGGTACCTGGGGACTCCCTTCCAGAAAGCTGGGTCCATGGGATGTGCCAGGGTCATTTTCAACCTGTCCCACAGGAGAAGCATAGAGAGATGACCTGGGCCACCTACCATCCCAGAGTTAAGGGACAGCCTCTGATTTTGACGGGGAAAGTCAGGAGTGTGGTGGAATGGGGATTCCGGTCTCTGGCCTTGAGGGGGGCCTTGCTGCCTAGTGGAGACCATTGGGTGGCGGGCTGCCTCCCAGGTGGAATCCTAAGGGGCATGACTGGAAAGCCTAGCCCCACCGGCTGCTGTTCCTCCAGGCTGTAGGAGGGATGGATGTCGCTGGCTGCTGGCTAAGGGGCATGTCCTTGCTGGGACTGTCCTGGGAGCTCTGGGTCTCCGTCCACCTCGTTGGAAGCTTCCATTTCCAATCCAGGGGTTGGGGGCTTGATCAGCTCTGCAGGTGAGAGAGAACCTCTTCCTTTGGCTTGAGCTATTCAGTGCCAGCACTTTCTGCCCCAGGGATCTCCCCATCCTAGAGCAACTCCTGACCTGTCAATACAAGCAGAGCTGGCCCAGGCTCTGCTGGGAGGGGCTCACAGTGCAGCTTCTCACGAGGAGAAGCATCCAGCACATTGGTTTCCAGGGACCAAATCTAATGTAGTTTTCTGATCTTGGACTGATCTCCTAGTCTGCATTTTGAGATGAAGGGAAACACAGGTGTGGTATTCTGATGCCATCCCCTCCTTCCCAGGGGGATATCAGGGCCAGCCCTTCTTGTCTGGGCTGTGCCCACACGCACGCACCCACCGCTGGGCTGCGACACCAGCGGGATCGGGCGGGGGGGCGGTGGGGCAGGCGGGCTGATTCTAGATTTCAGCTCCAAACTTGAAATGGAGAAGAAAGAACCCTGAATATTTGTTTCTGTCATATTTGCAAAAAGCAAAAAAAAAAGAAAAAGAAAGAAAATTCTCATATCATGCTTGCACACAAGCACATGCATAGTGTTATTATTTTCTGCTTGATTTATGGAGTGGTTGCTAGAGGACACATGGTACTTCTCGGTTCCGTGAATTTTCCACACAATTACTGTTGCAACACTTCGTGATGTGCTTTCGCTTTTCTTTATTTTTATTTTTTTTAGGATTGAGATCTCAGAGATGAGAGAACCGTAGACCTGAGGCTCGGGGTCTCATCTTTTCTTCCCTGTCCTCTCGGAGGGGTGGGAAGGGGTGAAGACGGAACCGGGGGAGGCCTCCCTGGGCAGCAGCATGTGAACCCCACCTACTCCTCCATTTTCTGCTGTTCGCCCCAAATGCATTTCTATACACTGAAGCCGGAGACTTGCATTTTTTCAGAGAGAAAAGAAAAGCTGCATGCCTGGCATTTCCTCCAGTTTCTGGAGTGTGTGCATCCCTCAGCATGTGGGACATGGGCCCAGCTGGCCTTGCTCTGACACCTGAGCCTGACATAGGGTGCAGGCAGGTAGTTGTCAGTGGCCAGAGGGGAACACTCAGGGTCTTCTCGAAGCCTGGGAAAACATTGCGTGCTTCCTGTTCAGGGCAATGTGGCTGCCCCCCCCCCCAACTGTTTCCTCCCCAGGCATGTGAGCCTAGGGGAGAGGCCAGGAGGAGAGGCTGGCAGGCTCCTGCAGGGGGCAGAGTGGGAGGTGGGCTGGGGCAGGAGGGCCTAGGTGTTTGCTACATGGAGGAGGCGGCATTGGGAGAGTGGGGTTGGCATTTGGTCAGACTTCACAGCTCATTCTGAGCGTTCTGGGTATCCAGGGGGGTTTCAGTCTGCTCTCCCCCTCCAGCAGGTCCACAGGGGTCAGCGGTCCACACCACCCACCAGCCTCAGAAAATCAGAGAAACAGCTTCCACGCGGAAGAAGCTCGTGAAAGGCCAGCACGCACACCATGTTCTGTTAGCAGACGAATGCCTCCTGCTAGGGTCTTTTCCAGTTCTGGAATCCAGTCCCAGATGGGGGATGGATTTCTATTCCAAGGACGGCATCTACACTTTTCAAAGTGAGCTGGTCACCTTTGCCCGCTCTGTCAACCCACCCACTCCTTTGGATTTCTGGGCTGGACTCTGTGTGTCCCCGCCCCTGGGGAAGCCACGGGGACTCCACATCCTGTGTCCCTCTCAAGGGTCTGTCGGGTAGTAGGTGAGAGTCCAGGAAAGTAAATTGTTCCCAGCAGGGAGTGCAGCATACCAAATCAAGTGCCAGATTTCAATTTTCTAATGGGCTGTGTAACCACAAAATGACGTCATCCTGCCCCGAATAGTAATTAATCAAAGACTAAAAGATCCTCTCCTCCGGTTAAACAAAAGGACCCGGACAAGTGAGGAGGCTCCCGTTAGAGCAGGTGCTCCCTCCTGGTGTGCAGGGGATGCTCTTCGTCAGGCCCCGGCGGCTCTAGCCCTGGGATGTGGAGCGAGCAGCACCTCGCTGCCCACAGATGCCACTGGGCACGGGCTGGAGGCCACAGCTCCCGAGCCCACGTGGGACACGGAGATGGAGGCAGAGGTGGTTAAACAAATGGAAAGAGGAGTCATGGCCGGTAGACAGGGCAGTTGAGACAGGGTCCCAGCCCTTCTCAAGAGGAGATGCAGAGGCAGCTGATGGGAAGGGCTGGCTTCTGTACGAGCTGCACAGGCCACGTCCCCTGTGCTCCCCTAAGAGCAGTGCTGCCCTCAGTATGGGAAGGAGAAGGGGGAGCACGGAGGAAGCAAAGCCAGGGCAGGGTGTGGGTCACCCTGGAAGAGATGATGGCGGCTGCAGGCGGAGAAGCTAAGGAGAGGTGCACCTGCAGCTGCCTTCTGGAAAGCAGGGGACCAGGCTCCAGCTGACCCTGCTGAGGCAGCAGAACCGTCTGGGCATCAGCATCCAGGGTGGAGCAGAACCTGGCGCTTCCACTTCCTGGCTGTGTGATCTCTGGCAGGTGGCAGAATCACCCTCTGCCTCGGTCTACTCACCTATAAATTGAGGATTATTAATAGGAACACTACAATAACTCTCTAATAGGTAGAGATCGAGAAGGAGCACCTGTCTCCCTGCTGCGGCTGCTCCCCCTGCCATTCCCACTGCCACACCTGCCTCGCCGGCGCATTCCAGAGACGTCCTGCTGCCTACACCTAGCGAATTGGGGGGAAGAAAAGGAAGAAAGAAAAAATGTATCTAGAGCAGTGGTTCGCGAGTTCTCTGTCCCTTAGAATCTGCTGTAAATATTCTGAAAGTTCCAGAGCTGGACTAGTCCCCCCACCAATGAAATCCCAGTCTCTGGGTTTGGGATTCAAACATCAGTGGTTTTGAAGCTCCTCGGGTGACTGCAGGGAACGATTGCCCTAGGCGGTCTGTTAGAGCAGAGGAGAGCCAGTAGCTGGTATGTCCTCAGCTCTTTGGTAGGACTATGTTTTCCTGGTGCCCTGGAAACTGCTAACCTCATTTCTCGACATTCCTTAAGGCATAGGATGCCACAACCTGACAGCCAGACTCGACTGTGCAACAGTTGCAACTCAGGTCCTAATTAAACTGGAGCAGGGCCCGTGGCCACCTTACAGTATCTTTACTGCAAGAGAGCAATTTTGTTCTTGTCCTCCTCTGTGTCTTCCCCCTTGATCCAGCCTTTTCCTGGGGGACCTTTGTTGCAGCTGGATCCAAGAATCACATAATCTCCTGTGATAGTGACCTTCCCACTAATGTTTGAAGCTCCCTTTGATAACAGGAGATTCAAAAGAGAACGAACCATTTCAAAATGGACTTACCAAGACCCAATAAGGGTTTCTCATTGCACATTAATTCTAAATGCCTTCCCTCCTCTGGCTTGGGAAGGAATTCATCACCAGTGGCAGTGGAGCTGAGCCCTACCCCACACAATTCATTACCCTCCCGACCAGCCAGGCCATCTTCCGTGTTGTTTTCTTCCAAGTGGCAGCGTCTCCTCTATACCGAGCTGATCATTTCCCTCCGGCTATTCTGCCACGGATTTATCCACATCAGATCTTCTCTCCTTTGTATCTGTCCACTTCTGAAATTTAGATTTATCTGTTTTGTTACCGAATGAGAAATGGCCCCTGTCAATGTTGCTTAGATGAGTTTGTGGGTAGGAGTCACAAATCATCGGATGCCGCAGAGCCCTGCCTGCCTTCAGTGTGGAGGCTTGGGGTCCCCTGGGGGAGGGGTCCCAGCATTGCGCTTACACGTGTGTCCCCAGGCTCACCCCGTGTGAGACTGACACATAGGATTTTATTGCCCAGCATTTATATCTGAAGACATTGCAGGATCAAGTGTGTTGTTATCTGTTCTCTCCCCCATCCAAATTTCTTTCCATCTTAAGATCACATGCATGCCTATCACCTTGTATTTGTGCAAGACATGCCCATCATTTTTACCGGAGATCCTGTACCCATCTTGTTTGTTGCGTCGGCTCAAACCTCTGCACACGGGCACCTCGGGGGTAGCAGGTTTGTGCTGCCTCTTGCCATGTTGCCGTGTGAACGTAGGGCCAGCTGAGCCATGCTTCCAGCCTCTCTCCTCTTGCCTTCCTGGCCATGGCAACAATTCATGCTTTTGTCCACGTTTGTTCCATTAGCCTCGTGTGTCCTTCTGCTAGAGACGTGCGTGTGTGGGGTTGGCCATCCTGGGCCACGGCTTCAGATGCTGTGCAAATGACGCTCTGGCCCTCCTGGGGGCCGTGGGGCTTTCCTCGTAGAAAAATACCTGATCACATGGACTCACTTCTCGGATCTTTGCATTTTTCTGCCCAGAGATCTAGAGACCCTGGTTAATGGCGCTCCGGGAAAGCAGCGGTCATTACTATAAAATAGAAAATAACTGTGGGGGGCTCAGTGGCTCAGTGGCTCAGTCAGTGAAGCATCTGCCGTTGGCTTGGGTCATGATCTCAGGGCCCTGGGATAGAGCCCCGCATCACATCAGGCTCCCTGCTCAATGGGGAGTCTGCTGCTCCCTCTTCCCCTCCACTCACCCCTCCTTGGCTGTGTCTCTTTGTCTCAAATAAATAAATAAAATCTTTAAAAAAGAAAAAAAACCTAAAAAATGGATCCCTCATGGTTGAGGGAGGTGGAGCGGGACAGGGGAGCGGAGGGGCATTTTTCTGTTCTGTAATGTTGTGTAAAGAAGCGTCACAAGTAAAAGCAAGCACCCACACAACTATGCAGGTAGAGGAAGGTAAAAGGAGGCTGGACGTCACCCACGACCACCACAGTGTTGCAGTAACTCCCTTCTACTTCACTTCGGAGAACCCCAAATAGCTCTCTGTTGCTCCCCAAACCTTGACAATCTCAAGTTTGAACCTGGGGGGGGGGGGAGTTCTGTCCTCTGGGAATCTGGGCTGCAGTCAGGTGACAAGACCACACAGCTGCCGCCAGCCTGGCTCCCGAGCTCCAGACCCTCTCTGGGCAGGGAGACTTGTGGTCCCTCCGCGGGTCCCCCGTCCATGAGCCCTGGAGGCAGTCTGCACCTGTCTTTGCAAGCATGTTCTGCTTCCTGGCTGCACTGACTCACTAGGTGGTCCTGTTAGGTCCCAGGCTTGTCTTTTGTCTGTCTGGCTCTCCCTCATCGCCTGCTTGCCTTATGAGAAACGGGCTCCCTTTCTTACTGGTCCAGACTGATGTTACCAGCTGACACACAGTATTTTAAGAGAATGTCACCGAGAATGTCGAGAATGTTGCTCCTTTCTGTGGTTCTGGCTCTTAGTTAGCAGGGTTATATTTTATCCTCTTATTTACTGGGTGCATCATAAGCATTTCTGTTACATAAACGCAAAATACTGAAACATTTATAAATGTAACCATGATAACAAATTTACACAAATATCATGGTCTATTCTCTATGTACTTAATAATTCTTTTCTCTATGTTTACTATGTATCTACCATTAACGTTTTAGACCTGTCAAGATAGAGAGAATTTGAGGCTGGAAAAATGACACTATAAACAAGTCCCATCGATTTCTCTTACTTTGATCTGGAAGGATGATGATAACCAAATGTTTGAGAGGGGACTGGCCTTAAATATGACAAAGGCATAATTCAAAACTAGGACAGATCTTGACTAAACGTGTAAATAAAGGGGAGCAGAAGCATGGATGATTTGAAACAATGGATAATAAAAACGATTTTATGCTTTAGATTGAAATACTTATTTTGCATTTGCAATCAGAGCATGTTTCTCACACTGTTCTATTTAAAGTGGCTTATTGACCCCACTGTGACTGAAGATGCCAGGGGGTAGGGACAGCCCAAGGGGGTTGTGGGAATAATCTGGAGGATGAGTGACGTTTGTCTGGGAGGGACAGCAGCACTGTTGTCACCATGCTCAGACACAGTTGTACCATCTTGGTATATTAGAGTACCATCCAGAACCACCCCTCCAACCTGCCTCCCACCCCCCTTGTCCTCACATCCCTGCACTTTTCTCTTGACCAGTGGAACATCGGTAGAACCAATGTGGGCAAAGACTTGGAAAACACCTGTGCCATGGGGCTGGCCCCCTGGCCCTTCCACCATTGCTGTGAGAGGGACATCTGGCTCAGGAGGGGGAGGAGGGACACATGGAGCACACACCTGTGCCACGCCCAGCTGGGACCCACAGGTGTGTAAGCCAAAAAAATGCTTATTGTTACCTGAGTTCCGATTTTTGTGCTGGTTGTACAGTATTATTATGACCATAGATGCCTGATAATATCTACTGTCAATGGGGCTTTCTCTTAAAAATAGACCAGGACGCAGACACAAACCCATCATCATCTTCCTTCCTTCCCTCCTTCCTCACCCCTGCATGACCCCAGCTTTCTTCCAGGGTGTTAGGCACCTGATGTGGAGGAGATATGGAAACAACCAGCAGGATACTCTTCCTGCCGTGAGGAATACAATCTTGGTGCATGCTGGGATCCGGGGCTGGAGGGCACTTAGTAAGCGAGGAGGCAGTGCCACCGAGCATCCAGGGGTCCAACGGGCATCACCCTGGTCCACCTGTCAGCAGTGTGGGCTGGAGTCAATTACTTGGTGTCTCTAAGCCCCAATTTTTTTTTCCTGTAAAATAGCAATAATTATACTAATCTCATGGGGCTTTTGTGAGAATTAAATGAGCCAAGGTAGGTGCATGTGAAGCCCTCAGCCCCGTCCTGGCCTGCAGAAAGTACTGGGCATGGCAGGTGGTGAATACTGACAACAGAACACGCTGCCGCTGGCCGAGGGGG
Source organism: Ursus arctos (assembly GCF_023065955.2). NCBI lineage: Eukaryota > Metazoa > Chordata > Mammalia > Carnivora > Ursidae > Ursus > Ursus arctos. The sequence goes on along the minus strand of NW_026622819.1, from coordinate 4,617,745 downwards.
ACCAGCTGAGTGCGGTCACCTGCCCGCTGTGTGGAAAGGACGGAGACTGACTGTCGCTGAGGCCACAGGACGCCAGGTATTTTGGTCTGAAGAGTTCCTTGTCCGCTGTGAATTGGAGACCTTTGATGTTTTCTTGCACAATGGCAGCTCTGTCTGCAGCGTGTTTTCCTGAACCCCCAGAGACATGTCAGTGCGGGTGAGTTCCACAACTGCCTTTGGATCCTGCACGTGTAATGTTTCCTTACAGGAGTCTGGAGCCAGCATGCATTTATTTTTAAACCTGTTACTTGGAGGGTAGTTAGCCCCAGGGAATACTATAAGCCAGTCCAGCCTGCCTCCCAGGATGAGGTGAACGTGAACTTGTGTGGGCCACCTACTGTCTTTTAGACATAAAAGCAGAAGCGGAGAGGCATGTGGTGGCCAGTGCGTGAGCTCGCTCTCTTAAGGAGGGTTTCTGGCTTATCTGTGTTTTGAGGAAGCCACCTTGCTTTATGGTGACATTGGAAATAGCTATAAACTATAAACGCTCTGAGTCTTGGCTTATGGCAAGTGGAAACACCATTAGGGTTACTAGATCTTTCTACGTCTTTGTTCACTCTTTGTTGGTTCATCGGTGTAAAGAGAGAACACGGTCTGCGTTTGCTTCATAAAGTAATCCATTTAAGGCAAAGCTTTCTCTATAGCAGGCAACACGGACCATGAAATGTTCCCTGACCTCGAGGGGCTACCCTCAGTCCTATGTTCCAGGTTGCATTTCCCAGGAAGCAGTTCTGAGAAGGAGATTTGTGTACAAAAGTGAATTGGGAAGTGCTTTTGGGTTGCACACCTGACGGGGAGGGAGGGCAGCCGGAAGGGGCAGAATGGAGAGCTGAGCTGTCACGTGGGCATAAGAAAGGCCTCAGTTAATTCCTGGGTGGGGCGGAGGATGGGGGGTGGGGGCTCTGGAGCTGAGAAGGTCCCTTTCAGTGTTCCCCTACTGGTGTGAGGAGGCTGGGCCTTTGAATGGCATATGAATTTGGGCGAGGCGGCGCTCTTCAACCAAGAGCAAATTCCAAAGCCGTCCTTAGCTGAGAGCGGCCAGCAGCACAGGGATGAGGGCTGAGCTGTTCACTGCCGTCCACTCCATTACGGCGCATGCTTGAGTACTAGAGTGTCCACAGGGAAGCTCTAGGGGACCTCCAACCCAGAAGGGACTCTCCCAGGAAAGGCTCAATGAAGCCCAGCTTCCAAGGTGGATCTAGGACCATGGAAACCGTCTTGTACATCGTATGTCCCAGGGGCGTGATCTGCTGGCGGTGTCAGAGCCTCGAAGGCACAGAGGACAAGTTTGGGTAAAAGTGGGGAGCAGTTCTGTCTGCTGGGAAAGTGGAGGTGAAGAGACAGTGGGAAAGTGAGCGATAGTCATCCCCACGGCTCAGACTGGGTTATAGAGAGGGGTGAGACCAGGTGAGAGGCACCCGGCTGAGACCAGGTTAGCGAGAGGCATGTGAGGTCGGCTCAGCTTTCGGACTTCTTTCTCAAGACTACGGATATATGTCATTGTTCCAGACTGAAGTGGTGCGAGCACAGCAGAACCTCAGCCCCTGCAGAGGGGAGAGGTAGAGGGACGAGCTACCTGGTGGATCTAGAAGCGAAAGCCTCGTTAAACAGGGTAAAATAGCTGGACCAGCTGGGTCGGGTGGAAGGGCGCTCCACGGAGGAGTGTCTCAAGTGCCAGACTGAGCAGTTTGGAGTTAATATTTGATCCCCAAGGAGCCCTGGTCTAGGTTTTGGGATCTGGAGAGCCACGAAAGAGCATGAGCGAGAATGGTGTGGGGGTATCAGCACCTGTCCAAACAAGCTGGTCAGAAAGCTCCAGCACTACTCCAGCTACGGGTCAGCAAGTGCTTTTCAAGAGTCTGCTTGAGCGCCACGAGGGTGTTGAAGACTGTATCCCAGACCCTGCCTTGACAGAACACGCCATTTTATAAAGTGTTTTCACCGTATCTCCTGAAGTCATGATGAATTATATACGAAATAGGTGTGGATTGCAGATAAATATGTCTGGTCTGAAAGGAATTGGCAATGCCGTCCTGGCACAATGACTGATTAGTGGCTTTTGTTTTGGAGACTGATTTTTTTTTTTCTCACGTTGAATATGGAAGCGAATATGATGAAACCCAATGAAATGGAAAGATGTGCTTTCCATTCATCTGTAGACTGGGGCAGCCAATATCAATTACCATCATTAATTAGGGTTAATCAATTAAATCATTAATTTCTTGAGTCATCGGCAATAAAAAGCATAACCATGTATATTTGCCAGAATGATTTGCAATCTCAGTGAAAACAGTAATTCAGCAATTAAATACAAAGAAACTCCATTAATTTGCATTGCTTTTACTTACCAAAGCAGTTAATTACAAACATTAGTTAGAAATGGATACAAATCAAAGTATGAGTGGCGGCAAGGAAGGATATGACAAAGTCCTTGCGAAAAAGCAAATCGATGATATTAACATTAAGGTAATTTATTTTATGGCGAAACAAGCGTTCTCATGCTGCTTATCTCATGCAAATACTAGAAAGAATAGCTCATGATAATAATTGGAAAGCTCTGTACAAAGGCAAACTTCCATTTAAATACTTGAAAAAGTAACAATGATCACTTACTGTTTTTGAAAGCAAAACTTTAAGCCAAGAGAAAACTATTGGCAGTATTAAACAAATCAAAATTATCATTTAAATTACTTCCCATTGCACACACTTTATACTGAAAGCCGCCCACATCATAGGAAGCAAGTTAGCGTCGCGCATGAAGAGGGCCTTAGGCTCTCAGGCGTTCATCGTGCCCCGGGACCCTGGCTGTGAAGGGCTAGCACTGGATTCTGTGAACCCAACCCCAAGAAAGTGTGCTCCTCTCTGGACAAAATATGGAAACTGTTTGTAGGGCAGAAGCACAAGCAGGTGGGAACTGCAGGGGCCTCCGGCCTTTAGTAGGAAACTGCACTTACGGGGGTAAGAAGTCTGTGACCCTACTGGGACAGGTGCATCACAGACTGAAAGGAGATGGGCCTTTCCCTAACCAAGGCAGAAACAATGAAAACTTTAACATTTGAAATGAACACACATTTTTAACATAAAAATTAAAAACCTATGTCAATTCTAAGAATCACAAACCAAATAAATAGAAATGATGGTTTTAATTAAATAATTCCTATGTTGTAAATATTTTTATTTACTTAGCGTGTCTTCCCATATCCCTGTGAGATAGGGATACCTCTCCGCAGTCGACAGATGAGAGAATCGAGGCTTGGGGAGGTAGATGGTTCTCCGGCTACTGAGCAGCAAAGCTGAGATGCATACCTTCCCAGTGAGACTCCTGAACCTGGAGCTTAACCAGGACACTGTTCAAAAAATAACAAGCTTTATAAATCACTGAAGAAAGACAGTTCGAAGACAAATGGCAAAAATCTGAGTAGCGAATCCAGAGAAGAGCACGTCCAAGTGATTCGTAAGCATTTGCAAGATCAAGTTCAGGAGCAGCAGGGAATGCAGATTAAGGTAAAGGGACCGAGCTTGCCTGCGAACCTCAGGGAGGCAGGCACGGGCTTCAAGGCTGTGCAGAGAGAATGCAGGAAAACGGCGTTTCTGGCAAGATGGGAACTGGGATCTCCCTGGGCAAGGGCTATTACAGTCGGCAATACCACGTCGGTCTCCCCAGCCATTTCCCTCGTGGGAACCCATTTCACTGAGAGGAATGCAAGACTTTTGCAGGCACATCTGGAAGAAGATATAATTTCCAGATGGCAAAAATGATAACCATTTAATTGCCCATCAGTAGGGAAAGTGCTGGAAGGCTGAGCAACCCATGATGCACCTGCCGTTATCCTCTGAATGTAGCAGAAGTGCCATCGGACCACTGGGAAGATTTCTAGGAAGTATCGGTGAGCTGGAAGTCGAGCGGCAGAGTAGCACGCGTGGCATCTTCATTTCTGTAAAAGGAACCGTGTGCATGTGTACACATTTGTGTGACAAGTGAGAATGTGTACAGTGTTGTGACAGGGGTCCTTAGGTGGGAGGCAGGGAGAGGGCTTCCACGCCCTGGAGTGGGGAGGGGAAGGAAGATAAGAAGAGGAAAACGTAAGGAAAAAGAAAGAGCTTGCACTTTAGAATAATAATGTATCCAATTTATGTAAAGTAAGGCTGTGAGTCTGTGAAGAAATGTACAAACGTATAGTGTTAGATCTCTATCTACCCCCCCCTTCTCCGTGCACTGACCACAAGGGATGCCCGCAATAAAGGAACAAGAAACGTGGTGTGGACGAATGCATGTAACAGGATCGTAGTTTGTTAACAAGAAACACCGCTTCCCTATCCACGTGCACATCTGCTGTGGCCGAGGCTGGAGGCTGGTGTCCCACGACTGGGTGAGGGCAGGCAAGGCAGAAGAACAGCCTTTCATTGTCTTATTCCATTCAAAATGTAGAAACATTCCCTTTTAATTGCAAAACCGAGACACACATTTCAAAAGATCCAAAGGTCAATACCCGCATTTCAAAGTCACACCCATAGCACGTCCCCTGTGAGTCAGCTCCTGTCCCTCAGTCAAATGCCCCTTGGTGATCTTGGATAACTGCAGATAGACACCCCCACGGCTCCCTTGGCCAAAGCCCGTAATTTTGGTGTCCCCGAATGATGCCCTGTGTGACCCTGTGACTGCAGAGCCCTGAGCCCTGCCCCACATGGCTGTGGCGGGCTGTCTGGTCTTACCAGGCTCAGGGTAGGACCTGTGAACTCCAGGCAACTGAGGTGAAAGTACGGAGGCTCGCTAGCCAGAGAAAGGCACCAACTGAGAAGAGCTGGTCGTCTGGGATGCTGAAGGCTGAAATGCACTTGCACTGGGTCCAGCTGGTATCCTAGAGCACGTGGAAGGAAAGATGATATGCTTCCGATTACTTAAAGTGCCAGAAGGACATTGATGTGTTTAAAGATAGAAGTTTACTTTTTAATAAAAGAAGCTCTGGCCAGAAAAGTGTGGAAATGCTGTCACTCCTAAAAAAACGAAAAAATTTGCTGTTAGTCTCCCTGTCCTCTTAGGCACGTGCATTCCGAACATCAGATTCCTCCTCTTCTCAGCAAGTGACTGTCTCTGAAATTTGGGGGACGCAGGAAGAACTCCTGACGTCCCAGCCTTGGAGACCCTGGGGTGGGCACAGTCCTGAGAGGGATGACATGAAAAGGACAGCCCCACCCGTTCCCACAGCTCTTGGCGTGGCCGCGGGCCAGTCCTCGTGCCTGGGGACCAGAGCCCATCTGCTCGTACTTCTGCAGCCTGTAGGAACAAGGCCACACACGACCTTTCAAGGTCAGGTAGGGATGTTCAGTCTAAATATTAAATTGGTATTGAAGAAGAAATGGTGTCTGATTAATAAGACACCTTCCCTTCCCCCGTGTGCTTGCTGGACTCATGAAGGCACCATAGCACCCCAATTCCTGCTTCCTGTCTCACCCAGCAAGGCACCGCTGACTTCTCTAGTGAGCCCGCGTTCCATGTCCAGAGCGCCGTAGGCAATAGCCCGAGGCACGAGGTACTGAATACAAGCTGTTACCTATTCATATATATGGAGTATTTTTTTTTAATATTTTATTTATTTAAGGTAGAGAGAGAGCAAGAGAGCAGAAACAGGGGAACAGAGGGAGAGGGGAAAGTAGACTTCCTGCTGAGTAGGGAGCCCAATGTGGGGCTCGATCCCAGGACCCCAGGATCATGACCTGGGCCGAAGGCAGATGCTTAGCTGACCGAGCTACCCCAGCACCCCAAAACACAGAGTTTTATAACTAGATCTTATTTTCACTTGGCACAAAAAGTTCAGCATGTTACTTAATACACAGAAGACTGTCACACGTGTACACACATGTACATACACCCACATGCACATACACACACACACTCATACTTCTCTTACTGTGCATGTCAATTCTGATTCCAGACACCGTAGCCCCTTCCTACGCTGCTCTGTGAATGTCGAAGCAAAGACACCCAGCAGACATCGCCTGCTCCTCTCCCAGGACTGACCAGACACCCCGGCCAACTGTTAACATTGCCCCCCATAGTCATTCTCTCTTTGAAGGTGAAGCAGACGCTCCCCACCCTGCTCTTTCTCCTGCGCCATTACCAGGCGGTGGAGAAGGCGCCGACTGCCTCTGCCGTGGAAATCAGACAGATGGAAGACAGAGGCTCGGAATCACCACTGGGGAACAGTAGTTTACACTTTGTGTGTGGGGCTGCCTGTGGAGACATCTTTCGGGGTTTTCCACTCTAAAGACCAATGGGACCTCTGCTTTTGAGATAAAGGGGGAAGTTAGCTGCCTTCAACTTTCCTTCTGCTCTCCGTTGGGGAATCCTGTAATTTGCATTTTAGATGTAAATTCATGTAAATCAGCACTTATTTTCAGATGAAATCCTACCATTGAGAACAATCTGGAGTCATTCTCTAATGCCAGCATGCATTTGATCCCCATATAATTTCTTGGCATATGGATGAAGGCTGCAATAAGGGTGGCACGCTCACAATTGGGCATGCAAGACAATGGACCCTTATTTTGCCACAAGGACAGGGAAATCTAATTGTAACGCCTTTTTTAGCGTCTGAGACAAAGCCGGGCTGAATGCCAGTTCTGCTAATTGGCTGGAGTGTGGGCCATCCGGTACCAACTTTTGGGGTCAGTTATATTTTCTTTTCGCCTTCAGTCCAGAGAAAGCTCTTCCCACTGGCCTGTTCATTGTCGGTCAATGTATTCAGTTTCAGTAAAGCAAGAGAATGTATAAAAACCAACCCAAATTAACTACCCTTTTCAGGCAGACCTTACCCAGGCTGCGTCCTTGCAAATGATGGATGTATCTCATTCTGGTGATCATATCTGTACACATAGGAAAGCCCTGAGCAGAAGTCTTATGAAGGAAGGGGTTGCAATACTCAAGTCTTTGGGAAAATAGGTGCTGATAGGACATACCAGGTTGCAGTTCTTCTTGGGAATTGAGAAAATAAACAAAAGGTAGAGAATGTTCTTCTGAAGGCTGAAGAGCATGGGCTAGCTAAAGACACAATACATAGATGGGTCACATTCCACAGATCTGCCGTTACATAGATTTAGATAAACATCAGAAAAAAAAGTCATGAGCCTGAAATGGTACATCATTGGGAAAAGCCTAGATTATAAGGCAGAGTATCAATATAGACAGAGTGTGAAGAGGCTCCTTGTGTGTTCTTGTAAGGAATGTGTGCTGGAAATCACCCTGAGCAAGACGAGGTGATGGTCAGAACGGGACGTTCGCGGTGGGTACAGAGTCCTTGGTGCCTCACTGGCGGATGGAATGAAGCGGGCAGCATCTCCGATGACTCTGCGGAGGGTAAGGGGGCCGAGAGTAGATGGCACACACTCTCTCGATAATACCAGGAGAAATAATTCTAATGATGGGGGAAAAAAATCAAGACTTTTTTTTATCCCTTACAACTCTTGTAAATCTATTATTATTGTTAAACTACTTTATATGGATGGATGGTTCTTGCTGATTTTTCGCTTTTCTTCTGTTTTGGGAGATTTCGGCGGGGGCTGGTTTGAAGCTGAGAGTTTGCTGTCACCTTTCGCTGTCATTCTGTTGAGGGGTCTCGGTGAGGTGGCCGGCTGACCCCCCTGGGTGAGGAGGCAACAACCTCCGCGCATCTGTAGGGACCCGCCAGCATCTCTCAGGCCGGGAGTCAGATGGCAGGGAAGGAGCAGGTGGGGCGCAATTAGCACAAAGAACCAGCTCATTAGTGGCGAGGGGAGTCTGCCGGGAAGCTGAGCGGGCAGCAGCCCCTTCAAAGGAAAGAGACAAGGAATTAGTGACGAATCGTTATTAAAATGCAGACAGAAAGGCTTCGGCTAAATCATGGTACTCATTCCCATAATGAGAGGCCAACAAATAGAAACGCCCCGCCCGAGAGTCCACAAATAGAGCACGAGGGGCAATTGAGATAGCGAGGGTCCTGCAGAGAGTAGTGACAAGGCTTTAGCACTTGAAGAACTGTGAATTCGAGGGAAAGATGGAATAGGAAGATTTAGTCGAGTGACGGAATAACCATTTTCAAGAATAAAAGGGGCTGCTCTGCTGAGATGGCCACCAGCTGTCCCTTCCTTCCAGTGAGGCTGGCACAAAGGCAGGGAGAAGAGGGGCCCGCAGGAGGGGGTGGCATGGAGGGAAGGGGGTGGGACCGTATTGGGAGGGTGAACAAGGCAGCTCTAAAAGTCATGGGCCCTGGAGATAGGGTGGACCTGAAAAATAGCCTGATTTTAGCAAACTCCTGACCTCTAGGAGGGCTCACTGGGGAAACTGGAGGCTCCTGACAGGGGGCAGGGCACCCCCTGGAGGTTAAGGCTGTCAAGATGCAGGACCCCCAGGGGTGGGGGTTGTGGCTGTCAGAGCCCCCAGGGCTGGCACAGCTGTGGTGGCCGGAGGCACAGCACAGACCTCCCCATGTCCCACTACGGGTGAAGCCCTGACCTAACGCCAGGGTTTTCACCTGTGTTTCCACCTCCTTCCCGCCCCACTTCCAGGACAATGTCCGGTTCAATTCACCCCGCCCGTTTCTACCAGCCCAGCTCCCTGCGAACACACTTGCTGGTAAGTCTGCAATGTCAGCAGCCTCCAGCAAATCGAAAAAACCAAACAAATGCCTTAGTCGAGTGGGAAAAAATGGAGCCACAGACCCATTTTCGGGATCACTTTTGAAGGAACAAGTGTGGAGTCTCGGATTCTAGAGGTGATGGTTGCTGATTATAGTTGAAATAATCTCTCTCAAATCTTTTGAGACAGGCTGTAAATTCAGCTCATGGAATGCTGCAGTCTCCGCCTCAGAGAGGCCGTGGTTAGCGGAGGGTCCCTCCTGGGTCTTGACAGCCACTGCTTTCTCCCAGCACTCTTCTTGGCTCAGAATACTGTTTGTTTTGGAGCAATATCACGGAGAATGAAGCCTCACTTCCCGCACCTCTGATGAGGAGGGGCAGAGAGTAAACCCGGCCAGCGCTGGTCTCTCCTCTGTCATCCTCCTATAAATCTGAGTCCATCACTGCTCTGCTTTGGTCGCTAACAGCACCAGACCCGCTCGGCGATTCTCTCAGGCATGGCCACGCTTGCTTCATGCAGGGCACGGCAACGATCAATAGATTCATCTCTGAGCTGCGCGTGCAATTCGATGACAGACACGATGTCCGAGCCACACACGTGCTTCATTGGCTGATTTTGTTTGTTTCACTGGAAAAGTTGCAAGGTCTGGCATGGTTCGCCATCTAGGGAGAGATGAGCCTATGACCTGACATCCCTTCATCCACTGGGACGAGGAGGGAGGAGGTCACTGCCCTGCTGCTCCTACATCTTAGACATGTTGTGAGGACCTACAGGTTTGTCCAGAAAAAGCACTTTGGTCAATTAAAAAAATTAAAATATAGTTTACATATCATAAATTTCACCACTTTAAAGCATTATTTTTTTAGTATATTCACAAGGTGTGCAACCATAGCTGTTATTTAATTCCAGAATGTTCGCACCCCTTCAAAACGAAATCCACTGCGTCTTCATGGTCGCTCTCCACCTCCTTCCTCTCCAGCCCCTGGCAATCCCTGACCTATCTGCTGTCTCTGTAGAGCTGCCCACTCAGGGCATTTCACGGAAGCGCAATCGCACATTACATAACCTTTTGTGTCGGGCATCTTTCAGTTCGCATAAAGCTTTCGAGCTTTTTATGGCTGACTAACACTCCATTTTATGGATAGACCACATTTTGTTTATCCATTCATCAATTGGTGGAAATTTGGGTTGTTTCTACTGTTTGCCACCGTTGGTTTCTTATGAATAATATGGTTTTGAACTTACGTATAGACGTCTTTGCATGAACACGTTTTCAGTTCTCTCGGATGTGTACCTAAGAGTAGAATTGCTGGGTCATATGGGAATCCTATGTCTAACTTCAGAAGAACTGCCCGATGCTTTCCACAGTGTGTGCGACACTCTGCGCTCCCAGCAGCAATTTGGAGGGTTCTCCTTTCTCTACATCCTTGCCAATGCTTGTCTTTTCCCTTCTCCGATTATGGCCATCCAAAGTGGGTGTGAAGTCGTACCTCATTTCAGTTTTGATTTGCAGTTCCTTAACTATTAATGATGTTGAACATATCTGTGTGTGTGTGTGTACTTGTTGGTCATTTTGGACAAAGGTCTCCTTTGGAAAAACGTCTATTCAAAATTTTTGCGCGTGTCGTAATTGGGCCATTTGTCTTTTTTATCATGGAGTTTTAAATGTTCTTTATATATGTTGGATACAAGATCCATATCATGATTTGACCCAGACACATGATTTGAAAATATTTTCTCCCATCCTCTGGATTATCTTTTTACTTCCTTTGTAGTGTCTTTTGATGTATGTAAGTTTTTAATTTTCATGAAAGCTTAGCCGATGTTAATCAAAAGACTTAGGTCTGTGTTTCTGAACTTATTTTCAATATCAAACCACTAAGAAATAAATTCTAATTTATTTAATGAAATAAATTAAATATTAAGGAGTGAATTTTGGTCAAGTAGCATTGAGCTTTGAAGGGCCACAAACCATTCAACATATAAGATTTATTTTCCTTCAGGGGCCCCTGGGTGGCTCAGTTAGTTAAGGGTCTGCCTTCAGCTCAGGTCACGATCTCAGGATCCTGGGATCGAGCCCCGCCTCAGCCTCTCCACTCAGTGGAGAGTCTGCTTCTTCCTCACTCTTTTTCTCTCTTTCTCTCTCCCTCTCTCAAGGAAATAAATAAAATCTTAAAAAAAGATTTATTTTCTTCCAACAATCAGTTGTCGCCTTGGGGAGCACCACTGCCACCCCAGTTCCACGAGAATGCAGGAATGAGGTCAGAGCTATCGCTCTTTACCTACGCTTGGGTGAGGCTGGGAAAGAGACTCGAGTCCACCGTCTGTGCGAGTTAACCTGATTGGGTGCCCCAGACCCTGTCCCAGCCCGGACACGTTCTCTACCTCCTTGGGCTATATTTGATCTTTCTCGGCTAAACCTTTATAGAGTGAATGTAAAGGTGCCAGTCATTTATTCTTCCTGCCCTGTGCAGTCTTGGACCTCGGACTGCTAACAGTGCCTCAGAACATTTCCAACAGTTATTCAATTTACACGTTTATTGCTTAATCATACAGCCTGAGTTTATAGCTGGGTTTCTATCTGCCAGTCCTGGCTTGCTTACATGGTCACATAATACATGTTGCTGGCACTGGATAAACACTTGGAATCTCATAAATCTTACTTCCTCCAACTTGATTTGAAGGTTCCATGCTGACAATGTCTTGAAGACCTTTTTTTATTCCATTGCAAAGTCTAGCATGGTGTTGTACACCAGCGTGGATTTGACACCGACTGACTCCTTGACATTTGCGTGTTTCTTTTTTTTTTTTTTTTAAAGATTTTATTTATTTATTTGACAGAGATAGAGACAGCCAGTGAGAGAGGGAACACGAGCAGGGGGAGTGGGAGAGGAAGAAGCAGGCTTCCAGCGGAGGAGCCTGACGTGGGGCTCGATCCCAGAACGCCGGGATCACTCCCTGAGCCAAAGGCAGACGCTCAACGACTGAGCCACCCAGGTGCCCCTGTGTGTTTCTTCATCTAAAAGAAGTGATGCGTGTGCTTTGTTAGAATAACTTCCCAATGGTTTTATTTTGCTATGTATCACTGGCCACATATGGGTGGCATTCATGGAGTTGGGGTTACCTGCTATCAGATACCTGAGATAGACCCTGGACACCTAGGCTGGAACCAGGACAAAAAGTGTTTTCCCAAAGTGTTGGAAACCATGGTAGGTAGAAGCTAGGTGACTTAAGGGAGAAAAGCAGAGGTCAGGACCAACCTAGCTATATTTATATCAGACATGTGGATCCCTAGGAGGCTGTGAACAGGAAGTCAGGTGAGTGATGTGGAGCCCTGGGGACCACCATGAGGTGGGAGAGCAGTATAAGGCAGGTTAAAGTGAAACAGCCCTCGAGTAAGCTGGGAACCGCCCGGCCCAGTAAGGTAGGTGGCCCAGTGGGGTTTGAAGGTGTAGCCACTCCAGGAGACAGACAGTTACAGCATCGTGAGCAATCAGGGCCAATGAGCAGACTTAGGACTGCTCTACCCTGTCCTAGAGACACCAGCCCCAAATCTACACTGACATCCTGGGGGAGAAGGGGCTATGGTTCAACTAGGCCTTTTTGCTATACTTAGTTAGAAAACTTTTAAAGAGAGAGGCCGATGGATACATACACGTATAAACTCTAGGTGGTAGCTGTCACTTCATATGGGGCTCCGAAGGGCCTCATTTCTATAATGACAAAACTTTATTTTTTCTCTGAATTCTCCTACAATGTCTATGAACTGAAATCATGTAAGTGCTGTGAACCTTCACCTCTAATATCTGTCCTTGCGGACTTGGTCCAAGGGGCCATGAGACTGGGGATTTCTTAAGGAACAAGGCTTATGGGCTGGCTCCTTTAATCTTCATCAGAGGTGAAGTGCTTTTCTCCCTTCTCTCTCTCCAGTAACTTCTAAAGACTTCATTATTGGGTGTCTCACTTGCTTTTTTCCTCTAGGAAGAGAGTGCTTGGGACCATTGGTGGGAGCAGATAATGGAGTTATTCATTCATATCTTTGTAGCCCAGGATCCTCAGAAGGCTTTAGTAAGAGCCTAACACAAAAGGAAGCTAGAGTAAGAGACCCAGATGTCTTCATGGCATGTCCACGAAGGTCTGCATCCAGTGGGATCGGATCTGGTGTATCCATTCATGCTCAACCAGCTCCAGCTGGCCTCAAGCCACATCCAAGCTCAGGACAGCTAGATTGCAGGACTATTCTGAGAAACTCCAGAACTTCAAGGACAGGATGCTGGTCTTCTCCCTGGAAACTCTAGATGCTGGATTGCTGGGACAAGAGTAGACTCATGTAGCCAGCAGTGTGCCTTTGAGAACAGCCATGCCGCGCTCTGAGTACTGGCGAGTCTGGACTGCCTAGAAGCTCAGAACCTGTTCTTTATGTAGCGAACAGTGTAGGGTTGTTCTGGGGTTGGGCTGTGGGGTTTCCCTGGTGAGTAACCCAGGAAATATGCACTTTTCCAGAAGAATCTTGAGATGTCCTGATTGTCTTATTGCTCTTGGAGTACTCAGAGGCCTCAAAGAGGGCTGAGTTCACTACCATGGTGGGAGAGTCTGAAACCCCCAGATGACCCAGATATGCACGGATTTCTAGAAGCAAAGGTGGGTACACATCGACCCCTTGCTTGGGAATAGACAAGAGGAGTCTAAACATGTAAGAATCTGACTTCTGCACCTGGTTTTGTTGACAGTGCAAGAGGTAGCTTCTGCTGAACTGATCATAGACACATAGGCACTTGGATGTTGCTAGGTGAGAGTCTGAGATGTGACCAAATCCAAGCTAATAACTGAAATGAGTGTTCTGGATAATCTATGACTTTCTGTTTGTTATCTCCCTATCCTGATTCCTCAGATAATTAAACACGGCCTTCCCAAGTAGCCTGTCATTGCAAAGCCTGCTCTTCTGCAGGAAGCATTTTGTTTCCAAAGAAGGAAGAAAGGCAAAATTTGATGTAAGGTGTAGTTAGAACTCACATTTCATGGCTTCATCCTCTCCTCCTTCCCTGTTCCCTCCTCCTGCTCCTCTTTCACTTCCTCTTCTTCTTGGTTGTACCAAATAATACTTTATTTCTTAACTTTAAAAGTAGGTATTATCCTCAACTAGAGAAAATCAGAAGATTTATGGCCTCAAAACCACTGTAAATCATATTTTCTTCTTGGACTGAGTTTTTTTTTGGCAACAAATATCTCAATTTTGACTCTCTCTGCACATTGAGAATAAGTTGGGTTTTCTTAAATAATTTCTTAAAACTTTTAGTTATGTAGGGGAGGACATACTCTTATCCGTGAGGTATACATATGCCCAAGATATGGAAATCCATAGTAAGGATGCTTTAAAACTAGTCGTCTGTGGTGCTCACAGGAGCTTACAATATATTTACCCTCTTTTTTTCCATGGAAGACAACTTGCAGGTGCACCTTTATAAAAAGTTAACATTCCAGATTAAGTGAGTATTTTGTATGAGATGATAGTTAAAAGAATGGACTCTTCATTAAATACTTATCATTTATTATATGGAAAATACCTTGTTAAGGATCACTAAGACTACAAAGTTACATGACCTTGTGTCTCTGATCACAGACAGCTCATTATCTAGTGAGTCAAGATTAAAACATGCACAAGAAACTGCAACCAAATCACTGTGACACAGTCTTGTAAGGAAGGAGAGATGACATAGTTTGGCATTTCAGACGTGGGGTAACTTAACTTGGCTGATTCAAGTGCAGGTCACATTTAAATGAGATTATAAAAAAATAAGCAGAATTTAAGAAAACAGAAATGAGGGATGACGTTCAGGAGGTGTGTATGTGCAGAGGTAGAGGGGCAGCAAAAGGAGGGACCAGCATCCGATCATAACTGATGGCAGCACAGAACACACTAGGTGCATGGCAGGATGTGGCCAGACTCCCAGTGTTTGCTCTGGGCAATGGCCACCCTTGATCATTTCTGAGCACTGAAGTGATACACTCATGGGAGAAATGATCTGAGAATGGATGAATCAGAGGCAGAGTGATGGTTTAGAAGCATCTTATGGGAGTTCAGGAATGAGAGATTAAAGATGTGACGGTCCAGAGGGTGGATGGCGGGAATGGAAAGGAAGGGATAGAAAATGCAAACTTAACCATACAAAGAAAACTTCCTAAGACCTGGTGATCGATTGGCTATAGAGGGAGGCAGGAAAGGAGAGGAAAGAACCAAAAAGAACTCGAGGGTTTTATGTCTGCGTGATTAGAAACATGATTAAACGTGAAGTCGGAAGGAGGATATGGTTTGTGAGAGAAAATTATTGTGTGTGTTCACAGATGATGAATTCCGGGAGCTAAAGGTCCAATAAGCAGATGCAAAAGGTGCATGGTGAGGGATGGGTAAGTAGCAAAAGTGGATTTAGGGAGATGCCTTTTTGCAGGTGCACTAAAAGCTACAAGTGTGAGTGAGATCATGGGAAGGAAGACAGTGAAGAATAATAATTTGGGGAAAGCTTGTTCTCCAATGCGATGGGATTCCCATGAGTGAACTCTTCCCATCGTAAGAGTTACAAGAGTCTGGGTCCCACTTGGGCAACTCATGGCACTTCCAGTTCAATATGCTCAAACCAAATTCATCACGTCCATTTGGTCTCCTCTTTTTTGTCATCCTCTGGCCTTATCTCAGTTGTGGTGCCAATAACAAGTGAGCTAGCAAATGGGAAATCTTGGAAACCCTCTTTTCACTGTCTTTATCCTGTCTTTTAGTAAATTGTGAGTACTTAAATGAAATATAGTTAAATTTAGGATTAGTGGGACTTTTTTTTTTTTTGGTCTTGTTAAAACAGGAAGCTCTTCTCTAGCCAAAGTCATGAATATGTTCTTCTATATAATTGCCTACGTGTTTTATCCTTTACCTTTAACATTCATGCCATTAATCTACCTGCAGATGTTTCTGACATATGGTGTATGAAGTAGTACTCTGATTTCATCTATGCTTTTCCAGGTGGATCACTATCTCAACAGTATTTATCAAAAGGACACCTCCACTAGTCTTAACTGTCACTCTAGATTTAAGCCAAGCGTTCATGCATGTACAAGATTTCATTCTTTGTTATGGCTGAGTAATATATATATATATATGATGGACCCTTGGGTTACTTCCATATCTTGCCTATCGTAAATTGCTGCAGTAAATACGGGTGTGTATACATCTTTTCAAATCAGTGTTTTTCTTTTCTTTGGGAAATACCCACTAGTGGAATTACTGGTTCATATGGAATTCTATTTTTAATATTTTGAAGAACCGCCACACTGTTTTCCACGGTGGCTGCACCAGTTTGCATTTCCACAAACAACATAATCTTATAAGAACATGGATGAATCTAGAGATACTGATATTAATACTAGGTGAAATAAGTCAGTAAGAGAAAGATAAACGCCATATGATTTCTTTCATATGGGAAACTGAAGAAACAAAACAAAGAAAAAAGAGACAAACTAGCAAATAGACTCTTAAATATATAGAACAAACTGATGGTTTACCAGGGAGGTGGTGGGGATGGGTGAAATAGCTTATGGGGATTAAGGATCCTCATGATGGGCACTGAGTAATGTATGAAATTGTTGAATTGCTATACTGTACGTCTGAAAGTAATTAACACTCTATGTTAAGTATACTTGAATAAAAGAAAAAGAAATTTTCACCCATCAAATTAAAAGCACATCACCTCCATTTCTAGGTCTTATATTTTCCCTTTCTTTGTAATTCTTGCCTTACTGGTGGCTAACCCTCCACTGCAAAGTTGAAAGCAATGTGCAGTATGAGGCATTTTTGTTTTGTTCCTGATCTCAAAAGATGTCAACGTTTTAACCATTAAATATGCTTTGCATAATTTTTTTTTGTAGAATCTCTTTATTAGACTGAGGAAAATCTCTTCTATTCTTAATTTATGAGGCAATTTGTAATTTTTATCATGAAAATCTTTATCAAGTGGTATTTCTGCATCTGTGACTTTTCGTTTGTTCTAGTAATGTTTTGGATTACATTGACTGGTTTCCCACAATCAAACCAGCCTTGCATTGCGCAGTTAAAGCTAACTTAGTAATGACATGTATACTTTTTGCTGGATTCAGTTTGTCCATATTCTGTTCAGACTTTTTACATATACGTTCAAGAGAGATTGGCCTATGAGTTTCTTTTGCCTATTGTTCTTGTCAGATTTTTCATTAATGCTATACTTGTCTCAGAAAATGGGGGCGTCTGGGTGGCACAGCGGTTGGGCGTCTGCCTTCGGCTCAGGGCGTGATCCCGGCATTATGGCATCGAGCCCCACATCAGGCTCTTCTGCTGGGAGCCTGCTTCTTCCTCTCCCACTCCCCCTGCTTGTGTTCCCTCTCTCGCTGGCTCTCTCTCTCTCTGTCGAATAAATAAATAAAATCTTTAAAAAAAAAAAAGAAAGAAAACGACATGAGACATTTCCTGTTCTTTAAATGAATTTATTTACATTTTGATTTTTCTTTTTAATGCTCGAGTAAAAGTTGTGAGTTAAGACACTTGGACCTAATGTTTTCCTTAGGAGGAGAAATTTTAGTTCTTTATTATGGAAAAATTGTGTTGACATTTAATTCATTTACCAGGCTTACTGGCATACTTGGGTTTAAATGTAATATCTTACTTTGTGATTTGGATTTTCCCCACCTGTTCTATAAATTTTTGTCTCTTCTTATGACTTCCTTTAGATTCACTAAGTATTTTTCAATTCTGTCTTTCCTCTTCACTGGTTTAAAGTCATGCACTTTGCTGTTGTGCTCTTAATTCTTATCCCAGAAATTGCACCATGCCTACTCAACTTACCACTTCTAAAATAATCATGTTTACCCTCTTTTGGGGTAATGGAAGGAATGTAGAGCACTTTAACTCTTTTATCCTCTCCTGCTTTATTTACTACCACTGTTGTTTTTTAAGATTTTACTTTGTTTTAGTTCTTCAGAGATATATTTACACAGTAGATTTTATTAGGTTTATACATATCTTGCAACTTTATCTGTACTTACTTTCTTCTTGTATTTCGAACCTTCTATCTGGGAAAATTTTGACTCTACCTGAATTACACCCTAATTTCTTTTACTGTGCTGTTCCCAGTGCTTTTGCTTTTTGTTGTTGTGTAAAGAGTATTTATTTAGCCCTTATTCTTGAAAGATATGCTCACTGGGAATTATTTCTCCCCCCTCATTGCAGTGTCAGTTCCATGTCTTCTGGCTTTCGTGGCTGTTAGCAAGAAGTCAGTTGTTACTCTCATTCACTGGAAAGACTTTCTCCATTTCTCTTTCTACACACACTGTGTATATATGTAGATGTATTTTTTCTAGCTGTTTTTAGGATTTTACCTCTTTGGAGTTTTTAAAGTTTTATAATCTTAGTGTGGATTTATATCATTTTTTTCTGCCTGAAATTGATGACACTTTTGAGCCTGAATAGACAGGAAAATTATGACCTACCCACTTGTGAAGCTAGGGAGAGTTATGGGAAATGACATCACAAAGAAAGGAGCAGATTCAGAAGGTGTGTGTTGGGGGGGGAGGGACAGAAGATGGAATCATGATGTTAGTGCCACATGCTTAGAAAAGGAGCCTTGGTGATGGTGGGAGGGTAGGGGAGTAAATTCAGGGCTGATGGTGGTCACACCTGAGTGGAGCTCAGCCCCTCCGGGAAATGTGAGTAAATGACCTTTCTTCTCAACATCTCACTGAATGCTGAGTACAGAGGTTAAAAAGGAGAACCCCACAGCATGAGTTTTCTAATACGATTCTTGAAGTTATAACCAATGTCAGAACTCAAGAATAGGCCTGTGACGTCACAATTGTAATCTGACTTTTTCCTGAAATTAAAAAGAATTTGGCTTTTCCATTTTATCATATGATCTGAGCACGTTTTTTGGAAATTAGTATAAAAATGAGAACTTCAAATAAGTGAAATCAATTTTCTTCATATAACATAAAATATAGTCACCTTATGATTGTTAAATACCTTTGAGTCATACATTTTTTAAGAACACAAGTAATGAAAAGTAGCTTTCATTCTAGTAGCTTACTGCCCTGATTAATTAATTATGCTTAAAGACAGCTTGGTAAGCACTATAGTGCCATCGATCTCCAGGATATATACAAGGCAGTGAAAGTGTACCCACGGGGAGCAATTTTAATACATCAATCCATACAGCCCCTGTTGTTGCCAGCCCGTATTTGACTTCCCAGAATGTCGGCATTCTGACCTGTGTTCCATTTGTCTGCGCTCTGATGATTGACTATTTTCCTATTTAATCTGGAAGAAATAAGAGGCTTGGGGCTTTCACAGTCTGTCAAGTTTCTCCCTGTCGACTATCCTTATCTCTTCATTCACTTATATTTCCCAGGCCCCTAAGAGAAAAATTCCCCGAAGCCATTAGCTCCCAGACAGACAAATGTTCTCAAAGGTCATGCTCCAGCAATGAGGGGGAGCTTGGTGACCCTTTCACCCCACAGATCCCCAGGCTGGCTCGGCTAACCAGGCTGGCAGCATCCTTTCTTCCCATCTTTCTTGCTCTTCCTTGGGTTGATCTCTTTCTTCTGAAACTCTACTTGCTGTCAGGATGTCAATCCCAGGTCCCTGATACTGGCGGACAAGGAAGGCCTGTGTAGACCCAAACCCACCAGGAACCACGTAATAAGGCTTTTTTGCCACAAGGGTATCCCAGCGGATCAGCTACTCACAGCCTTACATCTGACACAGATTTATCTCTGGATGTATGTCTGTGTGTATATGCATGTATGTAAGTATGTGCATGTGTGCATATAAATCTGTGTATATGTATGTAAGCATGTGTGCATGTGTGCATGTGAAGGTGTGTGTATGTATGAATGCTTGTGTGCGGTGTGCATGTGAATGTGTGTATGTATGTAAGCATGTGTGCATGTATGCATGTGAAGGTGTGTGTATGTAAGCTTGTGTGCATGTGAATGTGTGTATATATATGTATGCTTGTGTGCATGTGTGCATGTGAATGTGTGTGTATATATGTAAGCTTGTGTGCATGTGTGCATGTGAATGTGTGTGTATGTAGGCATGCTTGTGTGCATGTGAAGGTGTATATATGCATGTATGTAAATATGTGCATGTGTGCATATAAATCTGTGTATATGTATGTAAGCATGTGTGCATGTGTGCATGTGAAGGTGTGTGTATGTAAGCTTGTGTGCATGTGAATGTGTGTATATATATGTATGCTTGTGTGCTTGTGTGCATGTGAAGGTGTGTATATATATGTATGCTTGTGTGCTTGTGTGCATGTGAAGGTGTGTATATGCACGTATGCTTGTGTGCAGTGTGCATGTGAAGGTGTGTGTATGTAAGCTTGTGTGCATGTGAAGGTGTGTATATGCACGTATGCTTGTGTGCAGTGTGCATGTGAAGGTGTGTGTATGTATGTAAGCATGTGTGCATGTGTGCATGTGAAGGTGTGTGTATGTAAGCTTGTGTGCATGTGAATGTGTGTATATATATGTATGCTTGTGTGCTTGTGTGCATGTGAAGGTGTGTATATGTATGAATGCTTGTGTGCAGTGTGCATGTGAAGGTGTGTGTATGTAGGCATGCTTGTGTGCATGTGTGCATGTGAATGTGTGTATGTATGTAAGCTTGTGTGCTTGTGTGCATGTGAAGGTGTGTATATGTATGAATGCTTGTGTGCATGTGTGCATGTGAATGTGTGTGTATGTATGTAAGCTTGTCTGCATGTGTGCATGTGAATGTGTATGTAGGCATGCTTGTGTGCATGTGAAGGTGTGTATATGTATGAATGCTTGTGTGCGGTGTGCATGTGAATGTGTGTGTATGTAGGCATGCTTGTGTGCATGTGAAGGTGTGTATATGTATGAATGCTTGTGTGCGGTGTGCATGTGAATGTGTGTGTATGTAGGCATGCTTGTGTGCACGTGAATGTGTGTATGTATGTAAGCTTGTGTGCATGTGAATGTGTGTGCATGTAGGCATGCTTGTGTGCATGTGTGCATGTGAATGTGTGTATGTATGTAAGCTTGTGTGCAGTGTGCATGTGAAGGTGTGTGCATGTAGGCATGCTTGTGTGCATGTGTGCATGCATGCATTTGTCTGGCTGTCTGTTTTGCAGTCAGACGGCTGATGTGAAAGGATTAGCCTCACATTGTCGCCTGCTCCTCTGTTAGAGGACCAGAAACACCAGTCAGGCTTAGGTGCTCCGTTTCTAGCCATGGAAAATAATGATGAGGGCAGCTCTGCCTGGAGCTCACAGAAGGCTCGAAGGATTCAGGGCAATAAGCGGGAAAGAGCCCTGGACCATGTTGGTCCTGGCTTTGCTCCTGACTGGTTGGATGTCCTGGGGACCAGTTTTACCACGTGTACATTGGAGATGATTCTTCCCTTTTGGAGTTGCTGCAAGAACTAGATAAGATCATGTATGATCGGCACTTGCCCAGCACTTGTCCCTCCTGTGTCCCTTAAATTCATATGTTGACCCCTGAATCCAAATGTGATGATAGAATTACTAGTAGGGGGCGGGGCCTTTGGTGGGTGATCGGGTCATGAGGGTGGGGCCCCAATGAGTGGGATCAGTGCCCTGATAAGAGGAGAGGAGAGCAGGCTCTCGCCCAGCTCTTACCACCTCGTGAGGACAGTGAGAAGTCTGCAGACAGAAGAGGGTCCTCACCTGACCCCAGACAGCCAGCCCCCCAGCCTCTGGAGTTGTGAGAGATACATGTGTGTCGTTACACCCCTCCCAGCTCTGCTCCTGTGTTCCAGCAGCCTGTGTGGACTGAGCAATGTAGTCACGGTTTAATGTGAGGGAGCTGTCTTCCTAGGTGGGAAGCAAGGACACGGGTACAGGTGGTCTCCACATTTCTCTCTAGCGCTTACGTAATATGACTTTAACACTGTTGAATCGGAGTTCACATGTCTGTATGTACCAACATGGCTTGGACAAATATACCTGGATTGTGTCTCGAAATTTTCTTCAGTATCTCAAAGGAAGCTCCAAAGACAGAGAGGTGGTAGCCAAGCTGCCTGAGGGTTCCTTCCCGCTGTCCGTGTAAGGCGTTGCTCACCCAGGACCCGGACCCACGACAGTCCGTTGCTGACACAGGATGATGAGCTGGAGAGAGGGGCTGTTTGTTCGATACCTACGATAGGCTGCACATCCTCACACAGCCTCATCTGACCATAGCCCCCCCTTGTCCAAAACCCTCCAGGGCAGGTGTGATCCAGTTCTCTCTGTGCACATGAACACAGCGAAGAGACGCCGCATGGGGAGAAAGTGATAGAGCAAGAGTTTGAGACCTGTTCTGCCAACTCTGAAGCCGATGTTCGTTCTTCTCAAGTATGCTCAGAGTACCAAGTCAGCATGCCGTGGAGAGGAAGGATGCAGCAGAGTACCCTGGGGAGGAGGGTGATGGAGTCAGGGACTCAGAGGTGAGGAAGAGTGTGCAGGGGTGTGCTCCCTGGGGAGGAGGGTGATGGAATCAGTAGCCCAGAGAAGAAGGGTGTAGGGGTGGGCTCCTTGGGGAGGAGGGTGATGGAGTCAGGGGCACGGAAATGGCCTCAATGGTGTACGGGTTTAGGACCCTGTTGGCAGCAATGAGTGGTTGATGGTCTGGGTTTATGCCTTGAGACAGAAACAAACAGAAGTTGGAAATTCTGTGGCTTTTCAAGGCTGAGGGTTCAGCACACTCAGAAGTCAGGAAATCAAGAGAGTGTCTGCCTCCTCGCCAGCCTCTGTTAGTGTCTCTCATCTCCTTTGCACAGATAGTGCTGTTCGCTGTTGTGGTTTAATTGCTATAAACGAGCGGGTCCCAGATAGAGTCTGTCATGGTCCTACAGACTGAGAAGAGAAGGCTGTCGTGTCTCTAGGACTTACACGTGCAGAAAACAAAGGGAAATTGTGGCAGTCACACAAATATCCTGTTTTAAGGTCACCAATACAGAAAGAGTAAATAATTCTGGCGTTTCTTTGACTTCGTGCTTGCATAGATACTAAGGATGGCTTTATTACTCGTTCATTCACTATAGACTAGAGAGCTCGGGCGGCAGAACAGAAGTGAAAGCAGAAGACGATTTGATTTACGAATATTCAACTTCAACATTTCAAGAAAATATCTGCTAACCGATCAAAGGTAAGTCCGTCCTAGCAAAATAGTGGTGGAACCAACGTTAAGAAGCCCCACTTGTGGCTTGGAATGCCGGTGTCCTCTCGGTTTTTACGAAAGGATTTATTTAGCGGGCTTCCTATCAGAAGAACATTCCACCTTCTCCTAGGTTATTAACTTAATTTCACGTGTTATAATTTAAATCCTATTTTTCTGGTCTTTATTTGATTGAGAACAGCAAACTGACTTTACTAGGGCTCTATATCCTGTGTGGCCCCTGCCCCCGCTTCTGAGGCCAGCAGGTTTCTAGCTGCTGTCCTTCGGTTAGGGCGTTTCTTTCCCTCAGCCCTGTCACTGGACGTCGTCTGTGTGACAGAGCATAGCCGACTTGTCCCTTGTGATCCAAGGTTGGCTAATGAGCCTGGTCACTGAGTAGAAGGCTTTGTTTTTCTGCTTAATAAATTGCTGTTCTTTCAGAATTAGTCCTTGGATTATGATGTAATTAATGAAAGCAGTTCATACTTACCCATTCGTAAATATCTGTCTGAAGGGGAAGTAATCAAAGGGCCAGGATCTGAGTTTGGAGTGGCCCAGACCTGGGTGTAGACCTAGGTATAGACCTGGGTGTAGACCTTGGCCCTCCCTGCCTGCTGAGACTTTCTGAATCCGGGTGGGTTGTTGTGATCGAGGTATCGTCTCACCCTCCGGACTTTGCGGGCCCGCGCTCTGCAAACCGCCCCTCTGCTCTGCCAGTTTCTCCCTGTGACGCTCTGCCAAAGATAATAGTGGGGGGAGACCTCCAGGCTGGAAGACCGGGGGCCCAGGCCTCGCGGTGAGCCCGTCCTGGCAACACACCTTCACCTCAGCTCTGCCTGTTCGTTCCAGTTTCCAGTTCTACCTCCTTTCCCCAAGCCAGACCCCATGCACCCCTCAGAGACAGAAGCACCCCACTTCTAAGCTTTGGGTGTTGGTGTCATGAGGCCCCACCTTCAAACTCCAGAGCTGTGCACACCTGTGGTCCCGGTTCTGACATCCTCATCCGAATCTCTGAGTCTCTAAATTCTAATGGTCTTAGGCTGCCCTTGGATCCTCCACCCCTGGGAAGGTAGCTGCTTCCTGCATGATTCTTTCTCCGTGATAGGATATTTTGGTACGTTTTCAATGACAAATACCTACTTAACTCATTATCTGTGTTAAATTCTCTCTGTTAAAATAACTGATGTGGTTTCTATATTCCTGAACGAACCCCAGCTAATAGTGTCAAGCTCTTTATATAGAGAACGGCAACCAGAATGAATACCTATTGCTATGGGCTGAATTGTGTCACCTCCAAATTCACACGACGTCCTAACCCCCAGTACCTTAGAACGTGGACATATTTGGAAAAAGGTCATTGCAGATGTAATCAGCTAAGCTGAGCGGAGGTCATACTGGAGTCGAGTGGGCCCTGATCCGATATGACAGGCATCCCTATAGGAAGAGGAGATTAGGACATCATCTGATGACTGAGCAGAGACTGGAGTGATGTGTCTACAAGGCAGGAACCGCCGAGTGTTGCCAGATGTCAGCAGAAGCACGAGAGAGGTGTGGAGCAATTCTTCCCCTGAGTGCTTAGAAGGAACCAGTCCTACTGACACCCTGATTTTGGACTTCCAGCCTCCAGCACGGTGAGATGATAAATTCTGTGGTTTTAAGCCCCCCCAGTTAGTGGTCCTTGGTTGCAGCAGTTTTGGGAGTATGCCTACCTTACAGAATGCTCGTGGAGAATAAATAACCACTGGAGAGTGCCAGGCTCCATGCCTGACATGGGACCATTCTTGCTGAAAGACACCTGTTCTCATCGCTATGGATGTGACTATTATAGCTCATTCTTGCAGGCTGTGCTTGGCCTGCTCTCGGTCTTTGACTCAGCTGCGAGGAGCCTTGCAGCAGGAGCAGGCTTTGGGGGTTACCTGTGAGCTGCTCCTTAATGATCCATAAGCAGAGGGACCTCTCCAAAGGGCCATCCCAAGTCCCACGCTTCCCGAGGATCAGCTGAGGCCACTGTGACAGTGATGCTGGCAGTTCACCTTCTCCCTCGGCACAGTCCCTCATCCCTCACGCTCCCAGGAGTGCTCCCCAAAACCACTGGGCAACACTCCGTCTCAAAGCTCGTCTCTCCAGTAAATCCAGTCCCTTAAAATACATACAAAGCCTGCATTTAGGTTTTTCAAAGTGAAATTTGCACAAGGACAGGATCCATGGCGGCGGGGGGGCGGGGGGGGGGGACTGACTCTACAGAAATTCTTGTGATTTTATGTAATGATTAGTTCACCTAATGGCTCCACACTGTTTGTTCAGCAATGTGAGCAAATTGCTGCTTCCATTGCCTGCTTGGCCTCGACTTCAGAAGCATTAGAATTCTATTTAAGAAACAGCAGAGGGGCGCCTGGGTGGCACAGCGGTTAAGCGTCTGCCTTCGGCTCAGGGCGTGATCCCGGCACTCTGGGATCGAGCCCCACATCAGGCTCCTCTGCTGGGAGCCTGCTTCTTCCTCTCCCACTCCCCCTGCTTGTGCTCCCTCTCTCGCTGGCTGTCTCTATCTCTGTCGAATAAATAAATAAAATCTTTAAAAAAAAAAATAAAAGAAACAGCAGATTCTCGGTCTGTGGTTCTTGGCGGATTTAAAGGTCATGTTCTCAGTTGTAAACTTGCCTGGGGATGGTCTCAGCTAGCGGACGTACGCACCCATCTAAGACTGCACAGTCCAAGGAGATTCCGTGATGCAACGGGGTCAATGCTGTTTGCTGAAAACACAGATGACACTCTATCTGGACACAGGTGCCCTTTGGGTTGTAGTGGAAGACAGTACAGTCTAAGTGACAAATGATTAAAGCATCCATGGTTTTGTTCTGTTATTTGTTCTATTTTAAAGTTGCATTTAAGGTCATTTGTGATTTGAAAAAGCATTTGAATGGTTTGGAGTTCCAGATTTCCCCCCTAGTAGAATGACTGCTTTCTCCCGCCCATCTTTGTACTCATTTGCACTGTCATTCTCAGGGACAATGCTAGAGCTTGCAAGTCAATGTAGCAATTGCTACCTTTCAGGAAGAAGTGTGGGGCATTCACTGTTTCCCTTACAGATGGGCTAGTGAACAGAATCCACAGACATTCTTATCATCCAAGACCAAGAAAAGCGAGGGATTCTCAAATATGCATGTTTCTCACCCAACTTTGTCTTGTTTCTTTCTGAATGGGATGCTAGAAACGTGTTAGAGTTAGAAGCATCGTGCACAGCACTGGCTACCGAACCTTTCCAGCAGAAGCCTTTAGTAATGTCACTGATTTGGGGGGGATTTCAGGAGGTGGTTGTACTCTTAATAAACACTAATTGAGGAAATACATTATGATAAAAGATATGAATTCAGTAACATCTTGAAATGAGTTTGTATTTTATGAATCGCAGTAGTAGTTATGCAGTTGAAAAATACAGCGTGTGTGTGTGTGTGTGTGTGTGTGTGTGTGTGTGTGTGTTTATTCAGATCACTGCAAGGGCATGGTTGATGGAGGAACTCCTTCGCTGCCCCAGGAGTCTGAGGCCTCAGGATGGCAAAGGAGGAGGGACCGTGGCTGTCCCCCGTCCTGGCTTCCCCTCACTGGCGAGGCAGGTGACTTGGACAATTCCATCTTTCAGTTGTTGCTTCCTCCTCCCCTGCAGCACAGAGCGCTGGCTTGACCAGATCTGTTCTTTTCAGTGTGACCTCCTGTGGTTTGTTCGAAGTTTCAGGTGCATGGCCTCTCGCATACAGCAATTTTCCAATGCCGAGGGACCGTTTCCACCTGCTGCGTGAATAAACTGCTGACCGCCCTCCTCTCTGCTCCAGGATAACTAATGAGCATAGCAGCAGGGATCAGGAGCTCCTGTGAACATTCAATTAAGCAAGGAAGCTTCTGTCTGTGTGGCGGTAACGGCCAGTGCCTGGTCCCCAGGAGGGTCTTCAGCCCACAATTCCTTGGCTTGGCTGGTGGTCACTGATGAGGCCATTAATCATCTGTCCATGCCAGCTCATTTTATACCTCCTCTGGGAACCCACGGTCTTGTGTTCTATTTCTCTGATTTCCTCGCTGCCACGTGTATGCATTTGACCATCCAAATTGCACCTCATTGGAGTCAGAGATGTGATTTCCTGTTGTAGAATAAGGTCAACTGGCTCTGCTTTCCTTGATGGCTGGCTGGCGGCTGCAGGTCCTTTATGGAATCAGCAATGGCGTCAGAAGGACTATAGACACTTCCAACCCAAGGTTTCCCTCTTAAAAATATCTGGACTTCGTGTTCAAGATAAAACATTCTTATCCGGTTCACGCCAACAGTGAAGAAGTTTTATTGGTGTGTTCCCTAGAGCTTACCTCCGAAACCTTGATCAAATCTGTCATAGAGCAATTTATGATTTTTTCCAATTACATACTTTTTATTAAACTGTATAATATTTTTTATAAAATTACTTATGCTGGGATAAATTTTATTTTGTGAAAATTGTATGTTCAGGGTTTGATCCATCAGTAATTTATTGTACATATGATATTTACCCAATTAGCCTTCTGTCACTGAAAGTTATTGTTTGTGGCCATTATTTCTGCTAAGTTCAGTTTTAGAGATCTAATTTTTATAAATAATAGCAATAATGATAGCAATAATAAATATAAATTTAGTGAAATAAATTTTGTGCATTTTTTTTTTCTGCCAACACAAAAGAAGATTTTTAGCAAGTCTTCTCAGGTAGTAAAGAATTTCTTAATTGACCAGCTGTGGGCAATATTGTTATTAATTCAACTCTTCGTATTCTTCTAGAAAATTAAAAAAATACACAATAACATTTAAAATAACATAGATACGAAAGATCTAGGGATAAGTTTAACAAATATGTGGAAGATCTGTGTACTAAAAACCCCAAAAAGTTTTGCTGAAAGAAATTAAAGGTAACTGATATACAATGAAGATGTAAACTAGATTTGTGGGGCACGAACTTAAACATTGCTAGGATGTTAGTCCTTTCCAAACGGATTTATAACGTTTGTATCCCAAACTTCAGCAGGATAAATAAATAATAAAATACATACTTATGTAATCTTAATTGGAATTACAACAAATTCTTAGATTTGGGGAGAAAGTTGACATCATACTATATCAAGTCTTTTAATCCATAAGAAAGTAGAGCCTACTATTTATTTAAGTTTTCTTTCTTTCTTTTTCTTCTTTTTCCAGTAGCAATTTTGTGGTTTTCTGCCTTGAGGTCTTATGGTTTTGAGATTATTGTAAATAATATCTGAAAATTTTTTTTTAATTTTCTAATCATCTGCTGCGGGTAGCCAGCAAATTACAGACATGAGAAATTTTCTAGCTATATTTTTGTTGTTATAATCCAGTTATATTCTAAAGTCATCAGCAAACATGTTCTGGATTCCTCCTTTGAAATTTATTGAAACCTGCCTTATGATTCAATATATGGCCAACTCCTATAAATGTTCCAGGTGTGCTTGAAAGCTAACATGCATATTTTATTGACGTGTGTGTATGTGTTTTAAATTGTTGGTAGTACGAGCAAAACACTTGCAAAAGGCCGATCCCAGCAGAAACCATCTTGAAGAAGAGCGAACCGCCATGTACTGAATGGTGAGAACTCTTTTAAAGCTTAAGTAATGCATAATATAGTAAAAAATTATTATTAAAAAAAATAAATAAATATTGAGACATTTAAAAAACATAATAAAGCTTGAGTAATGCAGACAATGTGGTACAATGGACCAGACCGAAGAGAGCAGAGACACACCCGCAAGTATGGACAGGCTGGCTTTCTGGCAAGGTGACCATGAAATATGGTCTGGGAAAGAATAGTCTTTTCAATAAGTGGTGTGGATACATTGGAGATCCATAGGGAAAGAAATGAAACCTGACCCCTAAATCAAATCTTATAAAAATTTACGTATGGTTCAAAGACCTAAATGTGAGAAGTAAAATAATAAATCATGAGAAATAATACAAGGAAACAGCTGTCCTTAGGGCAGGCAAGGTTTCTTAAACAGGATACTATAAATACTAACCATTACATGAAAGATCCATAGATGGTACTAAGTAAAGATTAAGAAATTTTGTTCAACAAAAGACACCAGTGAGAGAGTAGGAAAGAAAAACACAGGGAGAAGGTATTGTTAAGACTCGGATCCAGAATATATAAAGAAATCTTACAAAGTAATAAGCCGAAGACCAATAACTGAAGTTATTGGGTTCAAGTCTTGCATAGGCACTTTAGAAAGGGGTGAAGGATATCTAAATGACCATTGGACTGATAAATTCATTTGGGAAATGGAACTCAGACCCACAATATGGTCCTGCACCACACTCCCCTGAAATGACTGAAATGGGAGAATCCTAAGTGTTGACAAGCATGTGGAAAATACATCCTTCCTCAGATACTGTTGGTGGGAGTGGAAACGGTCACAAGAATTTGAACACTGGTTCCTTGACAGCATCTTTCAAGTGTCATTAGGGCATCTACCTGCACATGCCCCGTGACCCAGAAACCTCTGAACCAGGGGGAAATCAGCACAGCAGAAATGAGAATCTATATGCACGAAGACATCTAAAGGAATGTTCATAGCGGCCTTGTCTACACCGGCTAAAAACCGGAAACACCTTACAAGTCCACCAACAACAGATTGGATAAATTGGTGCGTAGCCACACAATGTAACCTGGAACAGCGAAGCTCCAGGCACACACAGGACTCTGGATGACACAATTAGACGTGGAAGTGCACGCAGTGCAGGAACTGGGTTGTACTAATTAAAAAATCAAAACAAGTAAAGTGACTCTATGGGCTGGAAGGCAGCGGATGGTGAACTTTAGGGGGCGTAAGTCATGGCAGGGACACCAGGGCGGCTTTTGGGGTGCTGGCCATGTTGAGTCTCTCGACTGGGGTGGTCCTCACGATGGGTATGGTCACTGTGTAAATGCCTGTCCAGGGCACACCAACGATCTGCTCACTTTTCAGCATGTAGTGTGTACTTCAGGCAAATTTTTATAAATAAGCACAAAGAAATGACATAAAAATATAAGTAAATAAAACATGTGAGAACGTTCACCTGCCCCGAGTCCGCCAGGAGCAACCATCCTGCGGCCCGCCACACAACCTCTTTAGCCCCTCCAGGCTACCCTGCAAATCCTATAAGCTGTTCCCTAAATCTAGAATTCTCTTCTTCTGGTGGGTATTTGCCTTCTTGAGGCTGACTCAGTCTTTGAGACTCAGCTTAAATACTGTGTCCTCCAGGAAGAATTCAGCAATGTCTCCCTGCTAGTTCCCACACTTTGATTTCTTAGTTGTACTAACCATGTTTTTATTTTCTTATGATGCCGCCTTAGGGGGTAGCAGGCCAGGGAGAGAAGGCTCCTCCCAGGGCTGGCTAATTCTTAGAAACAGCAAATGACTCCCCTAGGAGCATGGTTTTCATATGCAAATGACACAATCCAAAGCCCAAAGTCTTAATTACCTTCTCTCTGGGAGGTTTATACTCAGGAGGCAATATTCTGCTAAATCACCCCCGGGGGCCAGGTAGTGGACAACCTGGGACCACCCCTACACCCTGGAGCCCAGAGAGACTCAGGGCAGACAGGATAGTAATTTTCCCCCAGAAACAAGGTCTTCACTAGCATCCCAGAGCAGAGGAGTTATTATGACCGCTAAAGGTGCAAGTTTGGGACAAAATGATACTCACAAAATTATTGTATTGGATCTTGAATTAAAAGCTATTATAAGAAAGTCTGATTTCTTTCTCTTAACCTTTATATCAAAAAGATCTCTGATTTGTCAAGAATCTAATTCAGAAAACTCTAGGTGTGAGAGCATTTTTCAGTTTGCACGCGTTGGACCTCCTGAGAACACAGGTGCAATTTCATTCCGGTCGTGTCTCCAGAACCTAGCCTGGCGTCTGGAACGCCGTGGTACTGAGCGAACGCTAGCCCGCTTGACCGTCTGTGTCCACAGTAGCTGCTGAGCTGGGTCCCAGGGAAGATGTTCAGGAGAATCTAATAAGATACTGGAAAGTTGAAGAGTTAAGGAACACCCCTCCCCCCAGGCACACCGATCTGTGTCTCTGCCTCTCTCGCGCACACACACACATACACACACGTGCACACACGTGCACACCTGCTTTGGACCCAACTTCTAAACCTCAGCACCGGTGAGCAATGCGCAGTCTGGTCTGGAAGACCCCCAGGGCATGGCCGCGTTGGCTGAGAGCTCTTGGATTCTTTTCTTCACTCCAAGGCAATGAGGTTGGACTGGAAGTTAGCTGCTCCACATAAACTATGTAATCATAGTGAAAACAGTCTTACATTTCCCTCCAGCTCTTGAAATGCATCACAGACTTGCCACCTCTCGGGCAAGGCTGAACTTCCTCTCGTTGAGCTAAACCTTTCACAGGTATTAACAAAAGTCTCCCACCCTTCTCCCAGGAGGTGTCCGTCTTGCACAGAACTGCACTAGAAATGTACTGTCTTATTTTAACATTTTGAAAAGAGATTCTTGCAGTTATTGTGCACATGTGTTCTGAGTCTGCCATGAAATTGACAGTGTGTCTGCGGTAGTGACTTTCCATCAGGGAACTCGGCCTCCCCGGAATGCTGCTTCCCTGGGGCGGACAGCTGATGGGAAAGCTGGCCCGGAGCGCCAAGACGCCTGCCCACAGGTGGGCCTGAGCTTCTGCGCGGCTGCTCCCCATGAATCATACACGCGGGAGGTCCCTGGGGAACCAAGCCCCGGGCTCTGATCCACACACGCTTCCTCTCAGCTGCTTTGGAAGTGGTGCCACCAAAGGAACTGGGGTTCAGGATTGCTGCTGGGGAGCAAAGTGGAGTTACAGAGACAAACATCAAATCACACCTCTGCGCAACCTGGGGGCGATGACTCGCCCTCTCTGAGTCTAGGGGGTAGGAGCAATGATCCCTCCATCTCAGGCACCTGAGAGTGTCAGGTGCCTGACACTCTATAGACAGGCTCTTGTCCTTGACCCTCCTTGGAGACGCCATGCCGGAAGCCCTGCTGCCACAGCGTCCACAGTGCCCGGCACCCCTGCAGGTGACGGAGAGGTTTGGGCAGATCTGGCGTCCGACCGAATGCCAGACAGACACGGTCAGAGCCTCTCAGCTTCTGGAGGGGATGCATTGGGGCATTGGGGGGGGGCTCACAAGGTGACTGAGCAGGTGATGGAGAGGGGCCCCTCAGGGAGAAATCGCTCTCTTTCCCCCTGGACGAGGCAGCGAGAAGTGAGAGATAATCATGGCGCAGTGGTGATGAATTCGAAAGTCAGGACCTCTCGGGGGAGCACGGAAAGCAGGGCTGTGCCTGAGTTATTGATCACTCCGGGTTTATCCTGCATGATATTACGGTAATGAGAACCAGAGGAATAAAAGTGATTTACAGGTAATTATGGGCAGAGACTCGATAATCTTCCCATCTTTAATTTGAGGCAGTAGGATGGACGATTTCTGCCTTGGCAAGTTGATGCAGGCTCAGCGCACCCAGCGAGGCCGGCAGTCTGGATGGGGTGTGGGGGATTGGGGGGGGTGTGGGGGATTGGGGGGGTGTGGGGATCGGGGATTGGGGGAGTTGGGGCAGGGGTGAGGGAGGTTGGTGGGTGGGGGAGTTGGGGGTGGGGCTGTAGGGGGTGTGGGGGTATAGGGTTGAGGGGAGTAGGGGTGTGGGGGTGTTGGGGGACTTGGGGCTGGGAGTGTGGAGACCGGGGGAGTTGGGGTATGATTGTAGGGGTGTGGGGGGCTGGAGGGACTATGGGGATGTTGGGGGTATAGGGGTGTGGGAGATGTAGGGGTGGAGGTGGGGTTAGAGTGGGGGTGAAGGGGAGGGCAGAGCTGCCCCCATCATGGGCTCCCCCAGGTGCTCGCTCGTCCCCAAGTGCACCAGAGACACACCCACCAGCTCGCGCAGGACGGGGATTCCGGGGGCTCGGGGTGGCAGGTAGTCGCTGCGAGCTGTGTGCGCACCTCAGAGCTGACCATCCAGATTCTCTTGGGAAGTTGCTGCCCTCATGTGATCTTAGGTGTCACTCAGCCCCTTGACCCCACTGACTTTGCCCTTTGCCCTTCATTCCCAGGCACAGAACTCTTTGTTTCTGAAGTGGAGGCAAGGTGCAAAACAGGGCCTCGCGTGAGTGTGCACGCGTGTGTGGTTGTGTGGTTGTGAGTGTGTGTGTGCACTATGTTGTATGCAGTGTGTTCCCATCGATTGTTCGTGTAGCTGGAAAAACCCGCACCTCCCCTGAAGCTTACAAAAATGGGAGTTTTGTTGTAGAAATGAAATCAATGTTAGACTTAATAAGGGAAGGAAAGACTCCACAGTCCAGCGAACAAGTTCCACGGGCCTCAAAGCAGCCTTGACCCTCACAAGCTCAGGGGTCTCCTCCATGACCACTCCTGTCTTCAGGCCTTGGGTTTGCCTTGTCTTTCTCTCCAAAGAGATGCGCTTCTCATCCATCCAGCCCCGTCCACCAACCCATAAATGACCCTAACTTTCCCAGGCAGAACGGGTACTGTACCCCAGGGCATACCCTTACATCACCCCAAATTCTTCTTGGGTCCCTCAGTTAAGGAATAGAAGACGCCGGGTGGATTGAAGTTCCAGCTTCCTTCACCAAATTGGATTAAACCTTTGGTTAGAGATAACCAGACTATATGGGACGAGGGATGTCCTGGAACTTTCCCTGCACTTGGTCATGTCAATAGCTCATAAATCACTGTGTTCTTCCTAAAGCGTGCTCTTGAGGGTGGGCCAGAGATCCCATGGACGAACAGAACCAAGGAGACATTCTGTTCAGTCTTCTGGAAGCTGGGACACAGGATCACAGAACAAAGCAGGAAGATGGGCTCCATCCCAAAGACAAAGGTGACAGCGCACGTTTCTTCCCCCTCAGGCTTGGGAAAGCCTTGGGGTTTGGGATTGGAGCCCTGAACATATAAGGAGAAATGGGTTTTCTTCAAGAAACAGGTTAAAAATACAGATAGTCGGTGAGGGGAGATAAAGCTCCCTGTTTTTTTGGTATGTTCTCCAAGCAGCCTTTACACATGTATTTCAAAATAGGAGTATCTCCAATTAGCAGGAAAACAGTGATGCATTACTTATATTTAAAAAATGTTACAACAAGAATTGTGCATAAATCAATACTTGAGTAAGAATTTGACTTTACAACAGAATGTCTATTTTTTTGTTTGGTTTTTCTTAACATTGTAAACTTTAGTGTTAAATGTTTTTTAATGATCTCAAAGGATTTATTTAACGAGAATGCTCTGTTTTGCTTGCTTAGGGCATAAATCCAGGGTCCTTTTGTCTTGACATTTTGGACTGCTTTCTATGAAAAGGACGTGGATTTCTCCCCAGAGCCTGGTGTGTTTAATTAATGAAAATGGTTGTGAACCAAATAACGTAGGGCTCACTCTTTCCTGAAAAGCACACGAGGTCGGCCGCCCTGATGTCTCCAGATCAAAGAACAAAACAGAACAAAACAGTGGAGGGTACATCCCAGGTTACGGAGACGTCCATTTCACCGGAAACGTCCCGTCGTGTTTGAGTGTTTGGTAACGCAGTGCCGGTCTTGTCACTTTACTTTTCCTAAGCACCCGGTCAGCGGAGTAATCGGTAACAGAGACTGATAGAACACATGCGTGTTGTGTGCGTTAGTTTGCCTAAATGAGACTGACCGCACGGTGGTTACTGACCCCAAGATATTTTGTCGAAGCCGTTTGATGAACAGAAATGCCAGTGAAACCAACTGCCCCTTGAGGGACAAGCAGGACCCGAGTCTCATCTCATTACGGAAAGCGGTTTTGTTTATTTTGTTTTCTGTGAAGTTCAGCACCAAGCAGTTTCATACTGAGCAGGAGCAGGAGCATCACGCCGGCATCAGCGTATCAGGGAATCCCGTCTTTTCCACTGGAAGTGAGTAGCTTGGAAGGAAGAGCATATGGGACGCGTGACTTTAAGTGGGCTTTCTCTCCCCTACACCCGGAGTTCATCTTGTCCGATTCTAGAGCCAGATCCCTTCCCTCCCCTCTGGGTCAGGCACCAGCCACATCAAAGGTGTTTTCCAACCTAAACCAGCGGAGGCCTTCTGGAAGGCTTGCAGAGAAACACAGGCTGCTCTGAATGTCAAGAGTGGGAACAAACCTCCATAAATTAATTTTATCTTTTCATTGCAGGGTGTGTGTCGGGTGCGAATGTGCAGAGAAGCTCATTTGACATCTTAACGAGTCTGGGAAGAGGAGCATTCCCTGTGTCTCGGAGTCTTCCTGTTAATGTGCTCTAGTCTCTTGCAAATCGTGAAGTCATTCAGATTTTTAAAAATAGTTTATTCTAGCTTGTAAAATTCAGAAAATTGAAAAGGGACAACCTCAAAGGAATGTGCTTAACCCACTTGGATTACAAATGGACATAATATCATCACTACACGTGTCTTTCCTTCTGGACAACCCCAGCAAAGCCAGAGTTGCTTGTCCAGCTCTTTCTTTATGAGGCAGCAATCTGCTTTGTGGCCTTCTCTGTCCTGGCCAAGGCCCCACTCCACAGACACCCCCTTGCGGCCATGGCCTCAAGTCCCTGGGGAAGGCGGTGTGTGCAGAGTCCCTAGAGGATTGTTACGCACTTGAGCTGGGGAGGAGAGGGTCCGAGGGCACACGCGGGGGCCCCTGCTCCCTCCAGCTCTGCTTCGCCGCCACCATCCTCTCCAGCCTCACCTAGTCTGGCCCGAGAATAGCAAGGTAGAAGGAGGACTCAGCATGCTCCCCCACGTCCTGCCCCTCACAAAGGAGCAGGATTCCAGTAACACTGTCCGGAGGAGATGAGCATGTGCCTCCACTTCCGGGATGGAGCGTGCCTCCCAGCAGCAAACCCAGGTTCGCTTCCAACGGGAGCGGACCCCTGCCTTCCCCATGCCATCTCTCCAGCCTTCCCCATGCCATCTCTCCAGCCTTCCGTGGGCAGCATTTGCTAACCCTCGACAGCCCTGATTGGTGACAGGGATGAGGCTGTCCCCACTAGCCCGTAGGGGTGTCTTCCTAACTTCATGGCCCATTCATAAGGTCATGGTCTGTGGCAATGAGGGGAAGTTAGAGACAGGGTATGTGGAGCCAAGAAGCACCTCTTCCAAAGGCCCAGGTTTGTGGGGCCACGTGTGGCTGCTGTGGAGGAAGGCCTGCCAGTGAAATCCTCTCCAGCCTCCCCTCATTTCATATGCACACATTGGCCTGGCCCCGAGAGGGTGGCCCTAGCAGGGACTCACTAGCTCTCCAGCAGATATTAGCTGGGGGGTGTGGGTCTGCTGTTCGGTGTCTGGTGGAGAAGGGAGTGTGCGGTGTGGCACGGGTGTGCACTGCACTCTCGTGAGCAGCCTGACTCTGCTCGGATTTCTGCTCCTTCTACCATCTCCCCTTGCACTTGGGAGACACGCTCACACCACTCACCCCGGCATCCCTGACATCTCCGTGCAGGGCTGGGGGCCCTGGGTGTGGAGCAGGCTGCTTGATTCACCCTTAGCCAGCGCGGGGTGGCGGGGGGGGAGATGGGGAGATGGGGGGACAGCTGTCTTGCCCTTCATTTTTAGGAAATAAATTACTTTTCTCAAATTCAATGAACTTGTACAAGAGATAAAGAGAAACCAGCGCAACCCCGCTGTGCCGACGCAGGTTCCGCTGTGCCCTTTCCACGTTACAAAAACCACCCGAGATGCTGAGGGGAGCCCGGCTTAACCTAAAGTAGGGGCTCTTGTGTCACATCAGTTAAGAGGCAGAATTGTTCACAAGGAAGATCTCTACAAGTTACCCTTTGATGCCGACGAGGTCGGTTTCTGCACAGCAAAAGGCAGTGACTGAAGGAGGGATAAGGTCAGAACAGCAGCAGGTAAGCCCAGCCTCCAAGGGAGCGGAGTAGCAGCTCGGTTTCTACTGGCGCCGGGATTCCGAAACTCAAAGCAGCAGCAGCGGTCTGCGGTCTGCGGACGAGCTCGCAGTGGACTGAAGGTGGGGAGGAAACAGAACAAGAAAGCCAGCACAGACCTTTGGTGCTTTATTCTGAGAAAGAAAGAAGCAGCCCTGTGCACGTGAAGCTGGCCTGATCGACCAGCCAGGCCTTGGTGTTCCCCCGCCGGATACGAATCTTCCAGAATGGCTGCATTACAGCGGTTGTTTTGTGCCCACGACGGTGCCAGAAATAACAAGACCATTATCATATGATTTCTCTCATCTGTGGAACATAAGAACTAGGAAGATCGGTAGGGGAAGAAAGGGATAAAGAAGGGGGGGTAATGAGAAGGGGGAATGAAGCATGAGAGACTACGGACTCTGAGAAACAAACTGAGGGCTTCAGAGGGGAGGGAGGTGGGAGAATGGGATAGGCTGGTGATGGGTAGTAAGGAGGGCACGTATTGCATGGTGCACTGGGTGTTATACGCAACCAATGAATCATCGAACTTTGCATCAGAAACCAGGGATGTACTGTATGGTAACTAACATAATTAAAAAAAAAAGAAAGAAAGAAAGAAAGAAAGAAATAACAAGACCACTCCATAACCATGTCTGAGCACAGACACCAACATGAATGCTGTCCAACCATGGACGTGACCACAGAGCCCCCAGCCCCTGCTGATAGGTGTGACTGAGCTTGAATAATTATAGGGCTGGCCATGTTGCATTCCTTCTGCCATCTGCATAAGCTTTCTGAAGGCACCCATCATAGAATTACTGCATCCTGACAGCATTCAGTCTAGAACAAAGTCCAACTTTCTTGAAACTTCCCCAGGATCACCCAACAAATCTCAAATCCTATAAATCCATTCTAATCTCCTCTTTCTGAGAAACCCCACAGCTCCCCATGGTGCCCGTTCTCCCTTGTTGCAACAATCAGTAACCCAATTCTGCTCATTCCTGATGAATTTCGGCTGGAGAGCACTCACCATGCATTTCACAAATATTCATGTGACACCTGTCATCCATCACACATTGTGTCTAGTGCGCCGTCTTGGCTAGACACGATCTGTCATCATTGTTGGCTCACGGTCTACAGAAAAGTAGCAAAGGGGACAAGCGGAGGAGTGGAAGAGGTGGCAGCAATGGGACTGAGCTGGTCTGTGAGAGCACTCAGAGAAAGTGATGCCATTTCTGAGACTTACGTATGGGTAGGTGTTAGCTAGATAAACAGTACAGGGCAGCGGTTCCCCAGCAGGAGGGCCGGCAAGGGTGAAGACCTGAAAGTAGAACGTCGGCTGAAGGTTGTATGTGAGTATTGTATGGCTGGATGCTGGACGGTGCGTGCAAAGCCCATGAGGCAGGAGCCGGCAGGAGAGCCATTGTCCCTGTGAGGCACATCACCCAGCACCATTGTTAGTGATTTGTAACCCCAAGACCCAATTGTTTCTCCAAAGCAGATCTTTCCCAAGCTTGCCTTCCCGGGATAACCAATCAACTGAGATTGATCATCTTCAATTGTTGACGTGCTAGTTCGTTAACGCAACGCTAGGTTCTTCAGGGAAATCCAGAAAAATCTCTGTACCCGGTGAAGGTTAAACATCTGATCCTGTGGGCATTACTCTGTCATTACCTGATTCCTTATCACCTTCTCAGCATCCATCTTTTTTAGTTAATAACATACTTTCAAAAAATCAAGGACCACTCCAATGTCTTCCCATGTTTCCGTCACCTTTACAACCGCACGTGTGGACAGTGCTGCTGTGCGCCTGGCATTGTCATAAACTCTGATCCTCAAAGCATCCTAGAAAGTAGGCGCTCCCATGTTCCCCATTTTACAGAGGAGGAAACGAGGCAAACGGAGGTGAAGTAACTTGCCCGAGGCTACACGCCAGTGGCCACATGGGGACTTGCCCGGACAGTATAGCTGCAGAGGCCATGTGGCTGACGTTAATAACACCCGGTCCTCTACGTCCTGTCCCCTGAACACACACTGAACATACAAACAAGTTCAAGGATGTTGAGGTAACGTTTTGAATGACAGCTCCATAGCGCTGTCATTACGACTCACACCTGGGACCTCTGGAAATACCATCCTTCCAGGTGGCCTTCAGATGGTCCTTGACAACCCGTCAGGGTTTATTTTTTTACGAGTGACATCATGTTGTTGTGCTTGATCGATGAAGCCTTCCTCTCCGTCTTCAACTCTAGGGCTGTATGAGGAGCAAGATTCCTGAGGCGACTCTCAGACCCGGTGATTCTCCCCCACCCCAGCTCCATCCGAGCACAGGACAAGCATGGCGGAGCCAGTCCACTCAGCGTCATTCCCAGAATGCTCGGAAACCTAACGGGAGGTTTCTGTTTGAGTCGAAATGCTCTAGGTACCAACACTTTCTTTGTACCAAATTATAGACACGTTGCTTTTGAATTTCGCTTCTGATGCTGAATGTATTTTTTCTTTTCTTTTTTTTAAGATTTTATTTATTTATTTGAGATAGAGAGAGAGTGAGAGCACAAGCCAGGGGGCAGAGAGAGAGGGAGAAGCAGGCTCCCCACTGAGCAGGGAGCCCGATGATGCAGGGCTCAATCCCAGGATCCTGGGATCATGACCAGAGCCAAAGGCAGACGCTTCGCCGACTGAGTCACCCAGATGCTCCTGAATCTATTTTTTTCTGAATGCTGGACCTGAAGCCCATTACTAAGAAGTCAGCTTCCACCCAATTCCCTTCTGTAAAATCTGATTTCAAAATTATGTGATAAATGATAAGAGAAGGAGAAAGGCATGGTTGAAATATGTATACATCTTATTAAATAAATATGAATTTAACAGTATGTATTGATTAAAGGAATAAGAGTCTATGTCACCAAATGGAGCCGCCAATCCACGGGAGACACCGGTCAGCTCTCGGTAGCAGGCGCCCCAATCAATCCCAGCTCTGAACTCACTCTGTAATATTAACAAAGGACTTTCATCCCACTGTGTGTACTGCTACAGGCTGCATCCCACCTCCCAAGTCTCTGAGAGCATTAACTGAATCACCCTGGGAATTTACAACGTAAGGCCCTGCACGTAAGTACGCCTGTGGTGGGTTTTACATTTTGTTGTTGTTGTCGTCGTTGTTATTTGAAATGAGAGCAGGTAGGGTAGTGTGGAAGGTCCGTGGTAGGATTTAATTTGTAGATTTTTTATCTTTGCTGCCTCGCGGGCAGGTTTGAGAGCAACAGGCTGATAGCAGAACCTTTGGGTAGAACTTGAGCTGCATTTAGGGGAAAAAAGCATCTAAGCCAATTCAATGGTGTAATCATAATATATCAGTCCACAAAGTATAGGATTCTATTAACTCAGCAGCTTACTTCCGGCATAGTTTAAAGTTTGACGAATCCATGTGCGTGGCAAGGAGGTGGGGAGACACATTTGAAGGGGCCACTGAGGGTCTAGGCCATTTCTTGGCTCTCAGACGTCAGACGTACCTGACTCATCCCAAGTGAGTAGCTGCCTCTGGTCCCAAAAGCACAATTTTTTTTTTTTTCATTTGTCAGAAATGTTCTTTGTGGGGCACGTGGGTGGCTCAGATGGTTAAGGGTCTGGCTTCGGCTCAGGGCATGATCCCCAGGGTCCTGGGATCAAGCCCCGCATCGGGCTCCCTGCTCAGTGGGGAGTCTGCTTCTCCCTCCCCTCTGCCTGCTGCTCTCCCTGCTCGTGCTCTCACCTCTCTCTCTACCAAATAAATAAATAAAATCATTTAAAAAATGTTCTTCATGAATTGTGCTCCACATCTCGAAACAGGAGACGAGAATATATTTGTACATCCATTCCCTTTTCCTGCAACATTACGGTGAACACATGGCCAGTGCCTCCTGGTCCTGAGAGGAGGCGGGTGGTCGTTCATTTTTTCCCCCTATCTCTGGACAGGAGGGTGACAAGACACAAGATCTCCTTCTCCTGAGGCATCCCTGCTCCAGGCCTCTGTGATATTCTAAACCCCCTCTGATCTCACACCTCTAAACGTGAGAGTCTTTCCAAGATAAAATCCAGACTCCGCAGTGAGGCCCAGCACTCTTCATGCCCAGCTCTCCTGGCCTCTGGGAGCCTCGTCTCTCCCTGGTCCTCCTGGGAACTTCATCTCAGACGGGCTAAGCTCGGTGAGGCTCTAGCGCAGATCAAGACCTGGGTCCTTCTTTTCTCCACCACGAGTGGCCTGTGTTCTCTTCTCCTCAGTCATCAACACACAGCCCAGCTACACCTCCACTGAATGCCTTCTCTGTCCTCCCCGCACTGCCGGGCAGGTGCCAGGATGGCTATGTTCGGTTCCTTCCTCCCAGGGGTAGCTGTCGGTTTTCGCCTGTGGCCTTCTTAGACCTGGAGTCAGAGCACAGCCGATGCCCCATATCTCTGCAGCTTCCCTCCCTGACCCGAGCTGAGGCCAGGCCGGCTAACCAGTAAGGCAGAAATGTGGACAGTGGAGCAAGTCAGCAAGGGGCTGGTGACAGGAGACAAAGTGGCTTGTGTTCTATGTGCTTTCAAAGACAGGGCAGGGGTGCTCCTTGCCGACATGCGAGTGGGAGCCAGGAGGAGTGCTCCAGCCCTCTGCGAGCCTGCATTTTACTGCCTGCCAACAACGGGAGGACCAAGGAGGAGTCCTCCCCGGTCCTCCCGTTGTTTCTCTCCACTTCCCTGCCCTTCTTCTCTCCTCCAGAGGCTCGGGGCCTCCAGGGAAGTTGGCAGGAAGTGGAGGGGAGGCTTAGAAAGACACGCCAGGGAGGCATGTGAGTGCCCGTCCTAGGCTGGCGGTGCGGGAAGCCGACCCCAGGAGACCATGGGCAGAGGCAGCCCCCTGCGGGGGCATCACGTTCAGGAGCTGTGCACCCTAGCTGTCCTTCCAAAAGGGCTGAGCAGAGCTGCAGAATTCAGGGGCAAAGCC
The DNA here is from genome assembly GCF_023065955.2 of Ursus arctos. Classification (NCBI taxonomy): domain Eukaryota; kingdom Metazoa; phylum Chordata; class Mammalia; order Carnivora; family Ursidae; genus Ursus; species Ursus arctos. The sequence goes on along the minus strand of NW_026622819.1, from coordinate 4,576,019 downwards.
TCTGCACCAGAGACCAGCCAGAGTGGAAAGCACCGTCCAGGTGTGCTGAAGGCTGTGTCTGTGGTTGCCGCCTTGGAGAGGGACTGAATTTATTAGGAAATATTTACCGGCACCTTCCATGTGCCATACTCGAGGTGCTTGGGAAACATCAGTGAGTGACTCAGACAAGGGTCCCTGTCTTCCGGGGTCTTACGCTCCAGCAGAGAAACATGGACAATTAAAGGAGACATAATAAATGAAAAAATTAGTCTGTATTTCAGAAGATGATCAGTCCTATGGAAAAAGACAGAAATATAGCAGAATAAAAGGGGAGCAGATGCTTGGTCCGTAGGCACTGAATGAGAACTCCCTGATGAATGAATGAATGAATCAATGAATGGATGAATCAATCAATCAATCAATGCCCACAGACTCTTTAACATTACCCGATGTGAAATGCACCGTCTGTACAAGCTTCTGCCTTCACCTGCGTCCGTCTGTGCTGTGTGTCTCCAGCATCCAGCGCAGAAGGGTTCGGTAAATACCAGAGGAATAGACCAACTCGAGCTTTAGGCCCCAGGTGAGGGCTGTTTCATATTCTCAAGTGGACGATGACATCTAGACTTGGTCTGGAATTCTAAGTGTCCCCCGAGGTCTGTCCTGATCAATTCCGGAGCCCTCGTGCCCCCAGCAGCTGGATGATAAAACACAGCCCGGCCAGTATTGGGCACTTTGACGCACTCTCTTATTAATCGGTTCCTTCTGCGAATATTTATCATCTCCTTTAGGATTTCAGGCTAGCTTAGACCCTGGTCTTTTTTGTCCTTGAAAAAGAACAGGGAGGGGCTTTTCCAACTGGCTCCCGCGGTGGTAGGGTGCGGATAGAGGATGTGCAGATAAATCCTCGCGATCTCACCCGGGGGACAAACTCCTAGCAGGATTAAGAAGAGATTGTAGATGTCCTTTGAAAAGTGAGGTGTAGATAAACACGGGGGGTGATTATCTATGACTCCTCACCGTCCTCCCGAGGGTTCTGGGACTGCCTTCGCCTGTTTAGCTCTTGGCTGTTAGCTCTGGCTGCGGGAGGCAGAGGACCTGGTACACGGCTGCCGTTTCTCAGCACGGACGTGGCTCAGAGAGGCCCCTTGGTTGGCCTAAGGCCCCCAGCCAGCTGGTGGCAAAGACAGGCTTGGAACACACAGTGCTGAGGGTAGGCAAGGCCTCCCAGAGAAGGGCCCCCTGGAGCCTGGAGGGCAGGCAGAGGGAACAGGCCTCAGGCTCGGGGAGAAGGGAAAGGCCGAGAACCCGGCAGGTCGTCAGGGACTCAGAGGCCTGCACACAGGACGCAGCAGAGAGCCCGCAGCGGGAGCTCGGGGCGGGGTCCCTGCCAGGCTGGGGGCGCTGACCTCCCCCTCGCTGAGGTCCCGGGGTCCAGCTGTCCAGCAGGGGGCACAGCACTGGCCACTGACTATCCCCTGACTCCCCTGGAGGATCCGAGGGGAAGCCAAAGAAACGATCCCTCGTGCCGTGTACCTAAGTGGGAAAGGCTGCCTCTGACATCTTTTCATCGTCACTGATCTTACGGCCCATTTACAATCCAAATGTGTCTTCCTGGGACGAAGCACTGTCTCCTCACTTATTTCTAACAGTGGAGCAGTCGGAATGTGGCACACCTTCTATTCTTTCTTCTAAACGGCCATGCCGTACATGAAACGGCATATGAAACATACACGCGTGTTTGTGCGTATCATACACAAGCATAATAATACGCGAGGCCTGTTTTCTCACTAAAAACCCAATCTGCAAGGGGACGTAGAGTTAAAACTGCCTCAGGCCCCGAGGAAAACCGTCCTTGTTACCGGCGCCTCTCAGAGACCACCTTCTCTACGTGGACAATTTCTGTCACTGGAATTTCTCTCGATAAGACCTTCAGTATCCACAGGAAGTGCCCAGTAAATGACAGAGCACCGTGCATGGTAAGGCCAGCGGAGTCGACGGCGTGCGTGCGGCAGGACTCGGTGTGGGCACGGGGTTATCACAAAGGGGATGACGCTGGAAGTCTGACGCACGCGTCCTGACACCCTGGGCTCGGGGCCGTGGGAGCGGGCACACGCACAGAGCGGCCCTTGCTGCCAGCTGTGAGGGAAGAGTTGGTGTTCGTGATGGAAGGACTTCGTGTATTTACAGAGCTCCGGGAGCCGACGTGGGTCCTCCCAACCAATCACCTTGCGCTGGCAGGTGGGGAAGCGGGGGCCAGGGAGGCTGGGGGCTCCTGTAAGGCCCCACCCTGGGCAGAGACAACCAGGGTCCACCCACCACTCTCCCTGCCCTGGGTCACCGACATCTTTTCGTGTCAGGGCTGAAGGCTTGGAACCGTGATAGTACAGAGGTGGGGAGACGACATGCCGTGAATCTACCACATCCTAGCAAGGTGGGCGAGGGTTGGGGACCGTCCGGCAGCTTCAGCTCTCTGTCCCCCTAGTGCAGACGCTCCTTGCAGGCACGAGCATGGTGCCTCAGAATGACACGGTGGCACGGAGGACGTGCTCACTCTCCAGCTGGGATCCAGGCCCTGGCCCTGGAAAAGCTTGATTTGACCTAATGAGGTGGGAGACGAACATAAGCTGTTTCCCTCCCAAAGCAGCGGCGCGTCCCTGTTACAACAGAGGGAGCGATCAACACCAGCCCGGAAGAATCTCTGGCAGTTGCTACCCCATCAGCCTTGAAATTGCTCACAGCCCAAGGGCGTGAACTGCAGAGATAAAGCTGTCTTGAAACACGCATGGCCCCATGGATGGCTGCCTATTTAAACTCTTCTCAATTTTTAACTCTTTTCTTTTCTTTTCGCTGTGTGTTTTTTTCTAGTTAAGTGATCTGGCCAGGCTCCAAACACGGCATTGCTTTTGGGGAGCAGGAGAAGCCATGAGCTAAAAGCCGCTGCTGGCAAAGAGCTGGACCCCCCCGGCTGGCTGCTGGATGATTGTGGACTGAGTCCTCATGAGGGGGTGAAGCCCACCGGGCCCTGGTGGTTGGGTTCTCAGATGCCCCAGCACTGAGCGGAAGGCTGGGAGATAGTATGGCTTTACCCAACGTGGAAGTGGTTGCCACTAGGGTCGAAGTGGACCCGGGTTAGTGGAATAATGGCATGCTTCATGCCAGCAGCCGGAGTCATTGGACCTTTCTTCCTGGATGCCCCTGTCCAAAGGAGGTCCCAAGTCATCTACAAAACTCCAGATCCTTCCTTGGCTGCCATCTTGTCGGGGTCACAGAGGCTCCTGTCTTCAACCCCCTCCTCCCGCCATCTGCATGACCACACGGATGGAGTGGATGTCACTTGGTAGCACAGAGTTCCAGGATGTGAGACTGTTCGTGCCTGGAAAGAGTATTCCATTCTACTCCCCTTCTTATTCGGTATTTCCCAAGGTATTTCTCTATTGTTTACAGCTGATGTAGCATGAATATGGGGTCTCTTAAGCTCAAAGGCTGGCAGGGTGTCTTCTCTCTGGTACTGGGTGGGTATGGTGTTTCTCTTGGTCCAGCCTGGGAGCATGGCCTCCAGCACAGCCCAAGGATTGAGCAGGCCCCTTGAGGCATAGAAAGCTAACGAGATGTAAGGTCATTCTGGTCAAGAGTTTCTCTGCTGTGGCACTATTGCCATTTTGAGCCAAATAAAACTTTGCTGTGGGACTGTCCGGTGTGTTGTAGAATGTTTAGTGACATCTCTGGCTTCCACCAGTCCAGCCCCCACCAAAGCAAAGGACAATCAAAAATGTCTCCAGGGGAGCCTGGGTGGCTCGGCTGGTGAAGCAGACAACTCTTGATTTCGGCTCAGGTCCTGGGATTGGGCCCCGCATCGGGCTCCGTGCTCAGCGTGAAGTCGGCTTGGGATTCTCTCTCTCCCTCTGCCCCCAGCTCACCCCCTCATACTCCATATCTATAAATAAATAAATAAATAAATAAATAAATGTAATCTGAAAAAAATAAATGTCTCCAGATACTGTCCAATGTCCCCTGGGGTAAAACAATGTCCAGTTGTGAACCAACACTTTAATTATATGCACGGATTAATGTTGGTGGTGGGGTGGAGCCATAGACCGCCCCTCTTCCTGCAAATGCCCCCTGTTTCTGGGGGCCCAGCACTCCTGTCAATGGGATTTTAAGAGCAACACTTAGATTTATCTTTAGTGATTTGAAAATATTTAACAGATTATTATGATTCCTATATCAGAGCATTTGGATTTTCTAAACTTTTTACAGTTATTGTCCCAGCAAATTTCTTAGCCCAGCGTGGGTCTGAGATGGTTGCCATGAGTGTGTCCATTGTATGGAGGGACAAACCAAGTTACGTAAGGGTGGAGAGGTGGTCCTAGGCACTGGGATGGCCACGGCACTAGCAGGGCACGCGACCCTTCTGAAACCTAGTTCCACAAAACCGTTAGACTTGTTTGCTCCTTTATTTCTCTAACAGCTGCGTTATTTCATTAGAATCGCCCACCAGCAATTTAATTATTATTCCCTTCTTGCTGCTACAGATCAGCTACCTAATTAGCAGCCGTGCTGAGGGAACACTGGCCCCGACGTGGGTGAACGGAATCAACGCCGTGCTGTGGGTTTGGACGATGTGTTTCTATCCCTGAAATAAGCAACTGGTTCAACACGCCTCTCACAATCCGCTTTTGTGGAGAAAAGCCGTTATCTTCGGGAGGGCTGCAGGTGCGGATGAGGACTCGGGCAGGCGGCGGTGGACCGGGCTGGGAGATGAGACAGGTAACAGGAGATCCTCTCGGAGACGTCGTCGGTTTGCAGAGTCACAGCCAGCAAGGAGCTGGGAAGTCTGGGGTCACCGCGGGGCTCACTGTGACGCCGTCCCTGCTCAGCCTGTGCTTTTGCCTGCCTCTGCTCGATGGTACGCACGGGCATTGCGGAGGCCAGGGCGGAAAGCGGTGACCGGGCTGAGAAGCTAAGGGAGCACACCCTAGAAGAGAGGGTGATGGCTGGACGTGAGAGCCCCGAGGTTTGGGTGACAGAGGAAAGGGGAGGGGAGTGAGTTGGACACGGGCTATCGGGATGGTTGACGGCACACTGACATACACACGTAGCCCACGCTCAGAAGCCTACAGAGCAGGTTCTGACCGCCCCAGTGCGGCTCCCACTAAAACCCTCTCCCTCCTGCTGCACTGTGGGGCTGCTGCCTCCGAGGGGCCATGGCCACATGGTGTGGCAGGCACGGAGGGCGGTGGCTCTCCCCACGTCCAGGAACAAAGGTGCCTGTGATTTCCCAGGCATCGCCAGCATGTGCTGTAGCTTACAAACATAGCGGCTCCTGCCTGCTTTCAGGTTAGGCTGCAATGTCCTCACCCCAGATGGGCCAGACTGGGGAGCACAGCATGTCCTCGGGAGCATTTCCCCCCGAGGCCACCATAGCAAATACCCATGGAGGTGGTGACGTCAAGCAACAGACCCATATTCTTTCACAGCTGCGGAGGCCTGCAGTCCAAAGTGCATGGGGCCCGGTTCCTTCTGCCCTACAACTGAGGCCCGAAGACAGGAAATGAACTGGGGCCGTGTGGCAGGCTCCACGGTCTCTGGTGGTGGGCTTTCTGGTGTACAGAGGGGAGACGGGAGAATGGCTCACAGCAGTGGGGGCCTCCATGCGGGGACAGCCTGGCAGTCCCCAGCCCCGGCGCCTGGACTTGCACCTGCAGGGGCCCAGCCTTTCCTCCAGCTCTTGAGGTTGACTTCCCATGATAATTACTGAGCATGTGCCCTGAAAGGAGTGCCCAGAGCCTCATCTTTGCGTGTGTCACCTCTGGCCTCACACAGGCACTCTCGGGCCGGCTCTGCGGGGTCGGCTTCTCTAACCGCAGTCCTGCTACAACCACTGCCCCACTCGACAGATGAGAAAGCAGAAGTCCAGGCAGCTCAGGAAGTGTGCTCCGGGTCAGTCACAGAACCAGTAAGTAGGTGAGCCAGGTTGCAACCCCAGGCGGCCAGCCCCTGAGCCCACACTCCTACCCTCTCCCCGCACAGCCTCCGAGCTGCGTGCTTCCAGCAAGTCTGCGGGGGGCTTGAGGCTCTGTCCCAACCCTTGCCTCTGGGGGGTGAGCGTGCATCCATGCGTGTGTCCGTGACTGTATACATCTGTGAGTGGGCGTGTATCTGTGAAGTGTGTCTGTGTGTCAGTGTGTCTGTGAGTGAGTGTGCATCTGTGTGTGTGTCTGTGTGTGTGTTCTGAGAATGTGTGTGAGTCTGTGAGTGTGTGTGTATCTGTGAAGTGTGTCTGTGTGTCATTGTGTCTGTGAGTGAGTGTGCATCTGTGTGTGTGTCTGTGAGTGTGTGTTCTGAGAGTGTGTGTGAGTCTGTGCATCTGTGAGTGCGCGTGTATCTGTGAAGTGTGTCAGTGTGTCTGTGAGTGTGCATCTGTGTGTGTGTCTGTGAGTGTGTGTTCCAAGAGTCTCTCCACTCCTAAATCCTCCGCACCCTCAATAATAGGCCATATTTCACGCAGAGTACACGGTGAGTGCTGAATCAAAATTAATTCATTATTGTATGAATGAGGCTAGTTCTATAATTTATCACAGCCATAGATTTTCTATATTTCAAGTGAAGATAATAGCATTCTCTGCTTTAAGTATGAGATGAAAAGTATAAATCTTGGATTGGGTGAAACGCACTTGCTGAGGAACCCAGACGGGATGGGTGAAACCACCACTCGCAGTCCCTATGTTTCACAGAATAATTTTGGGTCTGGATGAAAGTCCAGGACGAAGATAACTTTGAATCTTCATGTCTGGGTTACGTCCTCACTTCTCCCTGCAGCTTCAGCTCCCAGTGTAATGTGGCATCAGACCATGGAGGTGTCAACTCAGGGCAAGCATGGAGCTCGTTAGTGGGGCCACCAGTACCACTGCAAACCCCAAACCGCAGGCGCCCTTTTATAGTAAGTGTCTACCTGCTGCCTCACGAGAGAAATCTCTCTCCGCTCACCTCCAACCTTAGTTTCCTAAATAGGTTTCTGTGAAAGAACTTTCTATGTGGTACTGTTCACAACATAGAGAGTAATTAATTGGACCACTGCTTTGTCCTGGGGATTAACCTTTACGTGTTAACATTTGGAACATCAAGGGAGAGGCAAAACTCATGACGAGTTAAGAGAACACAGATCCTACATGGACTGAGATTTTAAAAGGCCATGCAGCAAGGAAGTCCTTGGATGGGGAGGTCCACGGGGTGGGATGGTCCATCAGTGGGGTGGTCCATGGAGTGAGGTCATGCATTTGGTACGGAGGTCCATTGGTGGCGAGGTCCAAGGGGTGAAGGTGGTCCATAGGGTTTCATGGGGCGGGAGTGATCCATGGTTGGGGAGATCCATATGGTGGGGGCTGTCCATAGAGCAGGGAGGTCCATGTGATGGGGAGGTTTACACGATAGAGAGGTCCATATGGTGGAAAGGTCCATGGATGGAGTGGTTTGTGTGGTAAGAAGGCCATGAGATGGAGTGATCCTTTGCTGACACTCCCTCTAATTCTTGGTATTTTCTAAAACTCCAAGGAAGGAGCCATAGAGGAAGAAAGAGGGTTTTGGCAAGTGCCCTCTAGCACATAGAAAGTGAGAGGGCGGAGTTGTGCTCTGTTTCCATTACCCTGGATACTAGGGGACATATTTATTGACAGAGAAAGATAAGGAAAATGGGAGCAACCTTCTTGCCCACTTTCAATCCAAAATATAATTAATTAGTATTTATGATAAATTAAAAACCATAATAATATTTAAGATTACATATTAATTATTTGGAAATCTGGGGGGGGGGAAATACTGTTAGCCAAAAGACAAAAACAAAACAAAACAAAAAACCAAGAACAAACAAAAATCCACTGGGGTGGGGGAGACAATTACTGTTGACAGTCTGAAGTTTATTTTCCAGATTCTTTAAAATGTGATAAAAAAGAGATCAAATTCTACTTGCTGCCTTATTATTATTATTATTATTATTATTATCATTATCATCAGCTTAGGAGAAGTATATATCATAAAATTACCAGTGTCGAGTGTACACTTTGGTGAGTTTTGATGAAAGTATACAGTTGTTCAGCTACTGCTACAATCATGGTATGGAGAACATTTTCTTTGCCCTGAAATGTTTCTCTGCACCCCTTGATGTTCACTCAATCCCTCTCCAACCTCCAACACGCAGCAAACACTGATCTGGTTTTTATCTCTATGGCTTTGCTTTCTCTAGATTTTCATGTAAATGGATCTTCTGGTATGTAACCTTTTGTGCCTGTCTTTTTTCACTTAGCGCACTACTTTGGAGACTCAGACACGTCGTAGTGCATCGGTAAGGTATTCATTATTACTGAGGAGCCTATTACTGTACGGACGGTGCACGTTTATCCATTCACTGGTTGATGGACCTTTGGATTCTTTTCAGGTTTGACTATAATGAATAAAGCTAGTAGGAAGATATACAAAGTTTTATGCAGACCTGTGCTTTTATTTCTCTTGGGGAACTACCTAGGAGTGGAATTTCTATGTCTTATGGTAAGTGTATGTTTAACTTGGTAAGATATTTCCAGACTGTTCACCAAAATGGCTGTGCCATTTTCCATCCACCAGCAGTAGACGAGAGTTCCAACTGCTCCAAGTCCTTGACAACACTTGGTATTGTCAGTGTTTTAAATTTTAACCATTCTGTGGTTTAATTTACATTTTCCTAATGAATCAAAATGATAGGAATCTTTTCATTTTGGTAGTTGCTATTTGTATATATTCTTTGTCAAAATGTCCAAATCTTTTGCCCAATTAAAAAAATTAGATTTTCCCCTTAATTTTTGAACTAAGTATGTATGTATGAGGGAGAGAGAGAGAGATCTGCATAGAAATACTTCACTGACTATATAAATAAAAAATATATAAAATACATGTATATTTTAGAGAGAGACAGCACAGTGCATGCAAGCAAGGGGGAGGGGCAGAGAGAGAGGGAGAGAGAGAATTCTAAACAGGCTCCACATCCAGCACAGGGCGCAACATGGGGCTCAATCTCATGACCCTGAGATCATGACCCGAGCCGAAATCAAGTTGGACACTTAACCAACTGAGCCACCCAGGCACCCCAGAATATATGTTTTTCAAACACGTTCTCCCAGTCTGTGCCTTACCTTTTTGTTTCCTTAATGGTGTTTTTTGAAGTCCAAAAGTTGTTAATTTTGGTAAAATCTAACATATATCTTTTTTCCTTTACAGTTTTTGTGTTCTGTATTCTACCTAAAATCCTTGACTTACCCAAAGGTACAAAGATTTTTTTCCTGTGTTTTCTTCTACAGATTTTATAGTTGTAGCTGTTATAATTTAGCTTCATCCTTTTGACTTCATTCTTTATGAGTTAAGAACCAGGTTTATTTATTTTTTTTATATGAATGTCCAAGTCTCTTAGCACCATTCATTGAAAAGATTATTGCTCTCTCTCACTGAATTGCCCTAGTATGTTGTTAAAAATTAAGTGGTCATACGTATATGTTCTATTTCTTAAGTTTATCTTCTGCATTGTTCTATATGTCTGTATTTATGCCAGTCCCTGTCCTGACTACTGTCATTTTATAGTAAGTATTTAAATCAAACACTATGGGAAATTCGATTGTGTTTTTTTCAAAATTGTTTTAGATCTTTTAGGCTATTTGCATTTCCATATCAATTTTACAGTCAGCTTGTCAACTCTACAAAACATCATTTTTTTTTATTGGAGTTACATTGAATCTATAGATCAACTTCTGGATAATTGACTTGGTAACATTTTGAGACTTCTGATCCATGAACATGGTATATAGCTTGATTTATTGAGGCCTTCTTTATTTCTCTAGGTGATATTTTGTACTTTTCAGTGTAAAGATCTTATAAATGTCTTATGGGATTTATCCTTATGCATTACATATTTTGATGACCTTGTAATTGATATTATTATATTAATTTCTACATCTAAATTTCCTGTGCTAGTATACAACAGTCAATTGATTTTTAAAGTATTTTCATCTTATCCTACAAACTTAGTTGGTAAGTTGATTAAGATTTTTAAATATGAGATCATTTTATGTTGTTGGATAATGATTTTTTGGTTTGGATGTTGTTTTATTTGTTAGTGTTTTGTCTTTTTCTTTACTAAGAACATCTTTGTTTCAGGATACTATACTTCATTGTTCTTGGGTAGGGGCAGTGAGTTCTCTCCCTTCTATGGACATAGAAGGAATTGGGTTAATTAGCATTCTGCTAACAAGTCTCAATAGCTGATTATTCACATCAGAGCAGTTTCTTGAAAAGAAGTCTCTCCTTGCTTCCTCTGTTCCACACTCAGTCAGCATGAGGGGAGTAGAACAGGGAAGTGAGGTCAGGGTGGTGACAGGCAGGAGTAGCAAACAGAAGGACCCAACTCACATTCTGAGTCCATCCTGATTCTCAAAGGTAGAAAGTTGTGCGTACCATCTAAGGCATTGCATGTGTGGTAGACAGCACTGTCCCACCCTGACCATGCATGCGGCACTCACCCCTCCAGTCTCAATCCCAGGACTCCTCTGGGGAGTGTGATTCAGGGTTCCACAGAGTTGACACCTGACTGCTACAGCATGGAGCCAGTCATGGGGCAAGAGCAAATGTCATCAGCTCAACTGGAGCAAAGCCTGTGGAATGGGCTGAATATTCTGATAAAGAAGGGATTTTGAAGAAGGAATTAAGAAGGCAAACTTTAGGGGCACCTGGGTAGCGCAGTTGTTAGGCATCTGCCTTCGGCTCAGGGTGTGATCCCGGCGTTCTGGGATCGAGTCCCACATCGGGCACCTCCGCTGGGAGTCTGCATCTTCCTCTCCCACTCCCCCTGCTTGTGTTCCCTCTCTCTCTGGCTGTCTATCTCTGTCAAATAAATAAATAAATCTTAAAAAAAAATAAAAAATAAAATAAAAAGAAGGCAAACTTTATTAGTTTTCATCAAACTGGAGAAAGAAAGCCTACTGTTGATGTTAACGGGTGTCTTGGTCACTTGAAACATTCACAGTGCTTGTGTCTGGAGCAGAATAATCCTTTAGTCCGGGGTGGATCTCGACAGTGAGGACACACAACAATATGGCAGGGTGTGCGAGGAAAATGTAAGAACTTCTGTTGACGTTCCTCTTTGTAGGTTTCATTTTAATATTTATTTATAGCATATGTAACACATTAATGCAGTAGTGCTGACACAAACACAACACACACATGTGCATTAGTGATATACAAACATGTTTTATCCATGTGGAACGTGATCCAAAGTTTCTAGATACGCAGTCTTGAGGAGCCATCCATTACATCATTAGATCTATTTTCTGATCCTGTGCTTACCAGTATAGTTGGGATTTTACACGTGCCTTGATAGTGGGAAGACAGCCTGTCAAAGCTGAGGACCAAATTTGGGCTGTAGCGATCCTACTGGGGGACCTGTCCCTGAGAGGCTGGCTTGAGAGAATGAGAACCCTCACCTTCGCAGCAACTGGTTCTGTAGATACTTTATCTTTACTCATTGCTCACTGAATGTCGTTCTTAACTTACTCTCACAAGCAGAGAAGTGTCTGCAGTTAGTAGTTTCATGCTCTCCAAGAGCATTCGTGGGTGTTCCTTTTCAAAGAAACCAGAACCAAATACTGCGTCTGGTGCAAGCCAGCAATCCACACCACTGTGGTCACTTGCTGCTGTTTTGATCATCCTGCTGTGTAACAAACTTTTACTGCAGACACTCAAACCACAGCTATTTTATTATCTCTTATGGCTCCACACATTGACTAGGGGCTGGTTCTGCTGCTGGTCTCACTTCGGTCTTTCATGTAGTTGCAGTTTGATAGTGGCCAAGGCTGGAGTCCTGGGGGGGCTCACCTTTGATGCTGGGACTGGTGGGCCTATCCAGCTCTCCATGCATTGCCAAGGTCACTACATGCAGCCCCAGGGTCCCTTCATGCAGCCCCTGGGTCCCTGCATAAACCTCAGGGTCCCTCCACGCAGCCTCAGGGTCCCTGCATGCAGCCCCAGTGTCCCTCCATGAAGCCCCAAGGTCCTTGCATGCAGCCCTAGAGTCCCTCTATGCAGCCCCAGGGTCCCTGCATGCAACTCAAGAGTCCCTCCATGAAGCCCTGAGGTCTCACTGTGTAGCCCCAGTGTCCCTCCATGCAGTCCCAGGGGCCTTGCATACAGCCCCAGGGTCCCTCCATGAAGTTCCAGGGTCTCACTGTGTAGCCCAGGGTCCCTGTACGGTGCCGGCCAGGTAAACTTCCTATATGACTGTTCAGAACTCCCAAGAGCAGAAAAGCAGAAGTTACCAGTACTCCCTAAGGTTTAGGCACAGATTTGTGACATCACTTCCAAAACATTATTTTGGATGAAATGAATTATAGACCAGCCCAGATTCGTGGGGGGCGGACGACACACAAGGTTGTGCGTGTCGGGAAGCTGGTTGATTGGGGCCATCTTTGGAGATAAGCTACCACATGTTATAGTCACTTGCATTTGGGGAAGCAGTGATGAGCGAAGCCTTCGGAAAAGACCAGGGGGCATTTTACAGGAGGTAAACTGCCAGGTCTATCCGTGCTATATGTAATCATGGAACAGAAGGCTCCTAGATGCAGCAGGATTATTTGTAACTAAATACCATGTTTTTATGATCAAAACGAAAGACCAGGAAGAGAACTGAGGATGTCTTGGAATGTCTGCTGTCACTTCCAGAAGCTTATCTTTTAGGTCGCAAATGGAAGACATACCTTGTGAGGATCACTCGTGGCTGCGTTAATATTTTTCTCCCACTGATTTGTGAAGGCTTTGAAATGTGTCCAGAGTGGTTTATTGTTGTCTGATTACCACCTACTAGCATTTAAGTCTGTGTGTGGATTGCAGATAAAGTTGAGACAAGGAACCACCAAATGCCTTGTTATTTGTGAATGCTATAGACATTTGTGAGTAAATCTGGGAATCTATATAGTATTCTTCTCAGGGACCAGGTCTATTGAGACAGTAACTGAGCATAGAAATGCTAAGGAAGGTTCTATAAGACCCAAACGTGCCCTTCTGTTTACCTGAAGTGCACAGCATTAAAAATAATAATAATAAATTTTTAAAAATATTATTTATTTATTTATTTATTTATTTATTTATTTATTTATTTATTTATTTTTGAGAGAGAGAGAGAGAGAGCATGCACAAGCAGGGAAGGGGCAGAGGGAGAGAATATCCAAGCAGACTCCCACTGAGCATGGAGCCCAATGCAGGGCTCTCACAAGCCATGAGATCAGGACCTGAACCGAAACTGAGTCAGACGCTTCCAGGCTCCCCTGAAGTGCACACCATTTATGCACACTTGTATCAGTGTGGTCAATGCATATAAGGCTGGCAATTCATGCACCAAGAGGGACCAGACTTCCAGCTTAAGGAAGAGCTGGCGTATTGTAGTGCTTTTAAATTTCTGCTGAAATGCTAGCTAGAATTAGATCATTAATAACAGTGGTAATACCTTTCAGAAAGTTCCACTTGAATGAAGATCTGAAGTAATTGTCCAGTGCGTTACATTCACTTATCCATTTTTTGCAGCTAGGAGACAATGACCTTGGGAGAGGTCAGGCAGACACTGTGCTAGGTACAGAAGGGGCAGCAGTGCGGCCAAGGATTCAGGGAGAAGGCAACTGTTAGACCCAGGCCTTGAAGAAGAGCACATCTGGGTAGGTAGACAGGGAGGGAAGTCTCCCGAGGAGTACGGGGGCCTACACGGGGTTGCCTAATTAAAGCGGGAGTCAGCAGACTTTTTCTGCAAAGGGCCAGACAGTAAACAGTTGAGGCTTTGCAGACCACACAGTGTTGCAACTACTCACCCTTCAGTTTTGACTTCTTGAACCCTGGCCCCTTCCCATCTCTGTGGACGCTACAGCCTCCCCTTATTGACTTCCTTGCCCAATGTGGCTGACATCCCCTTTGGTTATTGACCATGCCAGCTGGTGCGAGGGGCTTAAGCAACAGTGTCCCTTCCCCTCTGTGTTATGAACTTATTGATAAAGAGCCTCAGGAGCCAGAAAGGAAACAAACGTATCATTATGTAAGATAGTAATAATCGCAAACACTTATGCAGAGCTTGTAAAGCCAGGCCTTCCCCAAAGGGCTTTACAGACTCGTGTCCACATCACAGGAATTCCATGAATTAGATATGGTCACTGTCCCCATCTCAGCGATGGGAACACCAGGGCATGGAGACGTCACTGACTGCATGGAGTGGGTATGGTTATGGAACCCATTTTGCCAAGGTGGATACCCAGGTGTGGACAGGTGAGTGGCCCACACACGGCCACACAGGTGCAGAATGACCCTGGATCTCAAGGTCAGAGTTTGCTGTCTTCCTTTAACTCTCCGTCACTCTGGTCCAGCCAGCTATCGGCAGAGCAGAAGCAGGTCTCCCAGAACAAGGCAGGGCGTGCCCTGAGGTCACGGGAGATGGAGAGGACAATGCCGGTGTCTCTCTCTTGGGCACGTGGCTCTGGAGGAGTCTGTGCTAACGTGACGGGTCAGGCATTGCAATGACTATGCCCGATCAGTTGCCCGGACAGGTCACGTTCTTTGTGGGGACAAGTGAAGGGGCTAGAGATGAAGCGAAGCGTGAGTTCTCTCCTCTGTGGACATGGAGAAATGGGGCTAAGTAATACCAATCACCAATGGTTCCCACGGGAGCCCAGTTTCTCGGGACAGGTGTCTCCCTGCTTCACTCTACTCCCAGACGGCGAGACGAGCGTGGAGTCAGCAGCACCAGCAGATGGAACACATCTAACGTCTTAGCAGGTGCCCCATCTCTGAGGTGTCGCTTCCTGTGATCGGACAATGGTATTGTCATTGCCAGATGCTCAGAGTCCCAGGCTCAGAGGACAGAGGGTCATGAGGGAAGGGCAGCTCCAAATTGCAGCTTCCATTTGTGCTGTGTGAATTCGGAGCTTGGCTACGCAGATGGTACCCGACTATTTTCTCCTCATTTTGTTTTCTTAGAGACACGACAGCCCATATTAAGGATATGTGTGCTCTGTCTTCGTTTCAATAGAATATTTCTATAGATACCAGGTTTTGTTAAAGTTGGACATGTTCTCACATCAAACACTGTATAAACCTGGCATCGGGGAACAGGATCAAGGCAAAGAGCGTTGTGGAGGTCACAGGTTGACGGTGGAGTAGCTGAGTCCGTGTGGAAACAGGCTACGTTGGGAATTCTGCTCTATATTCAGGAGTCATGCTTGTGATTTAAAAGCACTCGTTTTAATCTTTTTGTAACAGAGCTCCAAAAAATCATGAAATAGAAACATGTGGCATTTTTAAATGCCGTGTCTGGCTTGTGAGATGCATTTATTAGGGGTCTTTCTATATAGTTTCCAAGGACTCCAAAAACAAAGGTGATGTGTCCACTAAGGCAATGGGTCGTACATAGATCATAAGGGGCAGCCCTGGACCAGAGCCCCCAGAGCGCCCCTGCAGGATGGGCCTCTTCCAGCTGCCCTCCCCATCACACTGGACCTGGTGGAGGCGTGAGTCTTCGGGTGCCTGCCAATCGGGTCCATCCACATCTCATTTTGGAGGTGGTGAATGGTACCCTCGCCCCATAATGTTGTCCCCCAGAGCCTGGGCTTTCTCGCTGCAGAACACCACGTCCTGGGAGGGCTTCCCGGTGTCCTTGCCAGTTCTTGCTTGGATCTCCAAATAATCACCCTTTCTTTTCTTTGGGACGTTCACTTTGTGCCATTCCCCTGTTAATTCCGGGATTGTGTCTGAGTGGGATTTTTATTCTCCCTTAACTTGTCCTGAGCTGTCTTTTTTCGTGTGGTGTCCTTTCTGTGATCACATCGTTTGTTGCCACAATGTTTCCTTGAAGTCACGTCCACCATGGTACAGAGGCCGTGTGAAAGCACCCCCCAAGACATCTCATTTATGAAGGACGAGGCGTGCACAGGACAAGGGAAGCGTGTGCTGTGTGTGTGCAAGTGAGTCAGGGGACAGAGAATGGGAAAGGAGTGCAGCGCGTGAAGGACTTGGACAAGGAGAGATTTTATAATTTCGCAATAAATGAGATCTGTAGCTAAAAATAACATACGGTAAAATGTTAATATAAATGAAATAACATAACACATTAAAAATAATATACTTTTCATCTAGCGTGATTCTAACAGCAGAGGCTTTCGGTCGTCCCAGTGTGAGCGGTGTCCAGTGTTTCGATGGCCCGCAGGGTCCAGCCCAATCTGATAAGCTGTTCCCATCGTCCACTGGAAGCTCACCAGAGCAAACATTTGGATTATTTTATTTATATCTATTTGCTTGCTTCGTTCTTTTCACGTGACACAGAAATTCTAAGTATTTTGAGTGTTGTGTTCTATGTGGGAACTAGCTAGAACAAACTCAAACAAGTGAGGTTTCCCCAGAAAAGTGAGAAAGGGGCGAGGAGACCCATGGAGGGTCAGGGGAACATGGTGGCAATTATGGGGTGCACACCAGTCAGCTGAGCGTGTCCAAGAGAGGATGGTGGTGGGTGATTCCGACTGAAATCCAGGGGAGACTGGGGTTACTGGTCAGCTCCAGGGAAGTAGCTGTCGGATGATGGGCTAGGGACCCCCACCGTTGGGCGAGCAATGAGACACAGACAGAGCCCCAGCTGCTGAGGGCAAACTGGAGAATACTCCTGAACAGAATTGCAAACTTAGCCTCATGGAACAGATGGAAGCCTAAGAACGAGGCTGGCTCGAGGAGATGCTTGGGACTTGGGGCAGGCAGGGGCCTGTTTTCCAAGGTGGGGATGGGAGATCACATGCAAAAATCAGCAGAGCAAGCCATGCCAGACCCTCTCTACCTCCTGGCCCCGTCAGGGATGGAGCTGAACGTGGCAGGACCTCTGGTCCCAGCTGGGGGGGCCAGGACAGAAGCAGGAACAGGGGTGCTGCCCGTTCTGATCAGGTGCGTCTCAGAGAACCACACTGAGTGCACGCGCTCCTCTCACCAGCCTGGGCAGCCTGGTCGGTAGGGGCGGTCGCTCCCCGGGGGCCACACCACCTGCTACAAGAAAGGTGCGTCAGGGACCTCTGTGGTGTATGCTGCCTGACACAGTCCACACCATACAACCCCATTATCATGTTAGGTGGCATGGTAGTCCTGTGAGGTCATGGGATAGAACAAACACTCATGTAGTGTGGAGAACAGTTAGGGGACATTTTGCTCATTGTAAGCCAGCCAGTGGCCTCGCTCTTTGGTCAATCCATGAGCCATGGAGACCCATGTCCTGCCTTCCAATTACCTCCAGCCTGGGTGGAGAGATAACACTCAAAGCACAAGTTGGCAATGCCACGCCAGACACGTTTTGGTGAGTGTTGGCACAGCGTCAACACGATGGAAGCATGGCAGGCCAGGTACCTTGGGTGGGTGGGGGTGCTGCGGGCACACAAGGTGTGAGCTGAAGAAGGCAGGCAAAGGGCATCCATGTTTCTAGGGGCATCATGGTCATTCCATGGCTGCAGTGACAGCACACCAATGTCTAGTCAGAAGTTTATGTGGTTCAGCTCTCCAGCGCAGGGAAGGTGTCTGTCCGTGGGGGCCCAAGCAGCTTCTTCTTGGGCTTTTTCTATGAGCGAGCCATCCTTCCTGCTTTTCCCATGACATTCACAGTCAGTCGCTGATCTCCTCTGGACTCCTTCTAACTTCTAGTGTGAGTTGTTGACCTTTCTGGGAGGCTGGTGTCTGTATGTGCTTATCAAAAACAAACACACAGCAAGGCTCTGAACCAATGCAAAGCTCTCAGAGTCATTTAGTTCAGGATTTGTCCTGAAAGTCCTCTGACTTTCTGATTTCTTTAAAAGAAAAAAAGTCCCTTCCATTGGTTGGATGGAATGCCCAGGTGGTGTGTTGACTGTAAAGACCTCCTTAAGATACCAGCTGTGGGTTCTGCTTTTGGATGTTACACCCCCCTCCCCCACCGCGGAGGGCAGGTGGTGGTGGGTTGTCAGCTGCCCAACTGTCAGGGCTCACGGCTCCCTGGAAGTAGAGGTTCTGTCCATGGTTCTGGAGCTGTGGGTCAAAGGAAGGGAATTTTGATGTTCTCACTGCTATGACCAGATCTGTAAGGGACACGTTCCACACCACCCCCCACCCCCGACAGCTTGCAGAGAGAACTTTATCTTGGAAGGGTAGACCTATTAGTTTCTTTGAAGGAAAATTGTACAGATTTTAAATTTCAATGTGATTTTTCAAAAGGATGTATTCTTCCCCAATTCTTTTGATGGCACACATTACATGATCGATTATCCCACAATACCAGTAATCTGGAAGACACTCGGGGAGAAAATTACAAAAAAGAAAAGTCTCCCAGAGCATGAGCAAAATGATCTGTCAGCAGAACTTGGCAGTTACTTTGTGGCATCTTTTGTTCATCGACAGGATATTGTGCTTTAGAAATCAGTTACGCCCTGGCCGAGTTTTAGGCATATATTATAGTAAATCAATGAAACTTCACTGGGGAGTGTTTTAATTGAACTTGGAAGCAAAGAAAATATAAAGTTCGTAAGACTGAGTAGACAATGTGTATCTTTCAGGGCACCAGGTGCTACTTGCAAATATTTCTCTGCCTGGAGCTAAAAAGCACGTATGCAAATGTGGGTAATTTATCTAAGAGAATAGTGGGGCTAGAACAAGGCTGTCCATTTTGACGTAGCATGTGTGTCTGGGAGAAGACTTTGTGAAATGAATACTAACCCACTCGCTGCTCCAAATTAGCCTCCTGCCTCTGCTCCGGAAGCTTTTCAATGGGCTGTGCACATTCACCCAATTACAGCCGCCTGTCTTCACACAACAGCATCATCGCTGGGTTTGGGTGATGGCTTTTAATAGCGGTGCAAGGGGCTGTTTTCACTCCCTTCGCAGGGCGTTCTTTATTATTCACGCGTGCCCATTGATGAACGTCCATCATTGGGTTTCAAGCCGTTTACCACTTACGCACTTGCTAATTGTTCCTTGGTCTGCTGTGGTTTGTAGCTTCAGATATTTCACACCCATCTGTTCTAACTAAAACGTCTCCCATCCAATTGAAAGCCTCCCCGAATTACTTCCTAACAGTTCCCCCTAATTGTCACCCTTCAGAAACCTGGCTAACCATTTGAGGCATCTTTTTATCTTGGCTGTCTGATATCTGTTTTCTGACGTTACAGAAACAAGTTTTGTTGCTAATCACTGGGGACCCGAAGTACCACAGGCTAGAAACCAGAGCCAATCTCTCTCTCTCTTTCTCTTTCTTTCTCTCTCCTCCTCCTTCCTTGCCTCTCATCCTTTCTTCCTTTCTCTCTTCTTTATTCAAATATTGACTGAGGGTCTGCTTTGTCTCCAAACCTAGTCTAAGTGCTGGGACCTTGGCAATGAATAAAACGAGAAGATTCCTCGTGGAGCTTGCATTTTAAAGGAGGGAGAAAAACAATAAACAAATACATGTGTCTAAATAGCCCACCTAACATACATGGATAGGTACACACAGTATAGCAAACGTACCTATATGTGTGTAAATGACATGAATCTTATATAACATTGTCTAACAGTCGATCCTTGAAGAACACTGGCTTGAACTGTGCAGATCCAGGACCATGCGGACTTTTCCTAATCAATACAGGACAGTGCTGTAAATATATTTCTCTTCCTTATGATTTTTTTTTACAGATCAGATATCCTTTTAATTTTTTTTGATGTAAAGTTCGATGATTCATTAGTTGCGTATAACACCCAGTGCACCATGCAATACGTGCCCTCCTTACTACCCATCACCAGTCTATCCCATTCCCCCACCCCTCTCCCCTCTGAAGCCCTCAGTTTGTTTCTCAGAGTCCTTATGATTTTCTTAATAACATTTTCTTTTCTCTAGCATACTTTATGGTAAGAATGCAATGCTTTTTTACTGTTTTCTTTTTACTCCTTTACTTTACAGCACTTACTTTCAGGAAGCCAAAATCGCAGGTGGATTTTTGACTGCTGGGGGTGGGGGTGGGCATGTCTCCCCACCGCCCCTGCCCACCGTGTGGTTCAGGGGTCAACTGTATAGTGGAGTAAATGTCCGTGCATGTGTGGGTCACGTAGACAAAGACCGGGACACACACACAGGCGCAGGTGTAAGCGGACATCGAGGGCAGCGCACGTCTTGTGGTGCTGAGTGCTGTGACCCGAGCAAGGCCAGGTGAGAGGGTGGAACAAGACTGTTCCCTTTTGTTCCCAGCAGAGCCTGAGGGCAGTGAAGGAGGAGCCCTGGGGATAGCTGTGGGAAGGGCATTCTTGGCTTCCTGGCAGCGGACAGGGCTGGAGACGGAGTGTGCTCACCACCTCCAAAGACGGAGGCCAGTGGGAAACTTTCTGCGCGTTTCCCTGTGATGTTGCTGTTGTCGTAAAAAGCAAGTTTCTAGGAGGCTCACTGGAGCGTTCTCTGTGGAACCAAACCCCAGGGAGCGAGCCTGCGGTTGGGATTTGGGGCCATACGACAGTCTGCATGGACAGACCAGCAGGCTCCCCCTCTGAGCCACATGTGAGAAGCCCTGGGGGCTGGACATGAGTCAGGTAAATCCGTTGGGTCTCCGGCTGTCAGAAGCTCTGTGGGTGGGGCTCACGCGCTCCCCGTCAGAGCAGCAGGGGAAGCATTGCTCTGGGAGAAATATGCAAAGTTATAAACAAAGACAGAAGAAAAAATCTGCCTAACAGTGGAAATTACTAAATAATGCGCTTTTGATTTTGTTTTGTGTTGTTTTTGAAAAACCAAATACGGGTTTTCAGTTTTTAAAGCTATCTTGAATCTAACCATTCTCTGAATACATCTCATCACCTACCCGGACCATCTGGGGTCGAATCAGCCCAGCTCTAGGGCCGTCCTAGCATCCAGCCACCCCACCACCAGCGTCTCTGAGCCTGCAAAGTAACAGGGCAGCGGGAGGACCACCTCCACACAGGGCTGGTCCCAGGGAGCAGCCGGAGGACCAGAAGGGACTATGGAAGAAAGACTGCGGATCTGGGCACGGTGGGCCAAAAGAAGCAGCTCCCCAGGAGAGACAGATGCTGGTGTGTGTGCCCGAGATGGGAGGGGAGGGAAGGTGGGCCGGAAATGCAGGGACATGTGTTACGGTGAAGGAGGAAGGGCTTGGAGGAAGGACTGAGGTGAGGGAAAGAGCAGGAATAGAGAAGCTGTTGGGGGCAGGTGAGAGAGGAGGGTGCTCGGCCGGCAGGACGTTTGCTGCGGGGCACACACAGTCTGCACGTGTGGAGTCTAGCATGGCTTGATGTCACAGCCGAGCTGTCTGGGACTCCGTGAGGTGTGGCCACCTGCCACGGCTGCACGGTTGGTGGATCTACACCCTGCCGTCGAACCTGGACTCCCGGCTTCGAGGCCCATGCCCCTCCCCAGGAGGCTGCTCTGGCTTCTCTGGGAAAGCCTGGCCCCACAGGACCCGCAGGGCTGCACCCTGAACCTCCCTTCCGCACAGTAGGCTGTGCTGGCCCCGTGGAGCCCGGGTTTCCCAGACTTCAACGCCCGGAGGGGTGCCGGGGCCTGAAGAGATTGATTCCTAATAAACACAGTAAGTTAACAACATATATTAAAGTGCTTATAACCTAGTTATGCTGTTTCTATAATTATTAGGTCATTATTAAAATATGTAATAAGTTTTAATCAAGCTGTGAAAGCGTTGTACATACTTAAGAACAAGGCTTTTAAAAAGCAGGCTTAAATTCAACGCTTTACATATGATTTGCTGTATTTCTCATTTCCCCACTCTTTCCGGCTTCTGTCTGATTCCTTCTGGACTTCTTGTGGTTCCCAGCAGCCCTTCTAACTCCCTTTGAGACTCTTAGGGTGGGACTCCAGGCATGTGCACCCAGCCAGCCCGGCTGCCCCGCTGTTCCGCGCTCCAGGACCCTCTGCGGGGGTTTCCTGCCTCGACTGGTCTTTTCAGACACGTCCATGGGATTCACTCCCTCGCCCCTTAGCATCTGCCCAAATTCAGGTTTTAGAGATGCCTCCCTAGAGACTGCTTTAAAATGTTGCCCTCATCACCATTCCCATCTGCCTTTCCAGCTTTGTTTTTCTCCATAGCCATACTGCCATCAGATAAAACCAAACATTTTCCACAGTTAAAAAATAACCTATCACCAGGGGCGCCTGGGTGGCTCAGTCGTTGGGCGTCTGCCTTCGGCTCAGGGCGTGACCCCAGGGTCTTGGGCTCGAGCCCCACATCGGGCTCCCTGCTCAGCGGGAGGCCTGCTTCTCCCTCTCCCACTCCCCCTGCTTGCTTTCCCTCTTGCTGCGTCTCTCTGTGTCAAGTAAATAAAAATCTTAAAAAAAAAAAAAAATAACCTATCACCATTCACATAGTAAGGTCAACCCTTTACAAGGAACAATTCAGTGGCATTTAGTGCACTCATAACACCAACCTCCAACTCTATCTCGTTTCAAAGCATTTCCAGCACTCCTGAGTAAGACCCCTTCCCCACTAAGCAGTCCCCCCACCCCGCCGCCATTTCCTCTTCTTCTCCTGCTCCTGGCAGGCTCCAGGGTACATTCTGTCTCTATGAGGTTGTCTATTCTGGGTATTTCATATGCAGGGGACCGTCCGTACATGGCTTTTGGTTCTGGATTCTTTCACATTTTAATGTAATGGTCTTGTGGTTCATCCACATTGTAGTGTGACCAGGACTTTATTCCTTCTTAAAGCTGAATTATATTGCATCGTGTGCTGAGCCCAAAATTTGTTTATTAATTCATGCATTGCTGGACATTTGGGTTGTTTCCACGTTTTGGCTTTTGCGAAAAGTGCTGTTGTCAATGTGCGTGTACGCGTGCTGGGGCTTTCGCTTCTCTGGGGTGTGCACGTAGCAGTGGAATTGAGGGCTTCTGTCAATCAGCTCTCCACTTCTCCAGCTGCCCTTGTTCCTGCTGCATCAAAAAAGCAAAACGGTGCTCTTGCTCCAAAGCTCTGGCGGCTGAATGGTGATTCATCGTTTTGTTTGAACTGTGCTTGTCGGGGCCACGTTTCACATCCAGAGGATCCTGGCTGAACTCGTGAAGATCGCAGGGATCAATGCACTTAGTCATTCATCAAACTTTCTCCTGGGACCACTGAGAGAAGTCCGTTGATGGATAGACTCAAGCTCATTACCAGTGAGGCCCTTTTAAAACAACGCCTCACTTCCAAGTAGAGGAAAGAATATTCAAATAATGTTAAGAAACAGAAAATCGCGAGATTAAAACAAGGACACTTGCCTGCAAATTGCAACTCAATTTACTTATTTTATCTGATGTTTCAGGACCAAAACTAGATGTTGGGACTTCCAGGCAAGATTTCCCCTTCAGCAGTTAAGTGGAGACAGAGTTTTCAGAAATAGCGGCCATTAGGAATTATTAAGAAAAAGTTGACCAATTCCTGAGTGTTTTGGGGAACTAATGCTGGGAAGTTACTTTGGTCTTAATATCTCACATGCCAGGTCGTGCCCAGGGATCACGAGGTCACCTGGGGGGGTTCCACCCAGCTGAACCTGTGTCCCACCCCCCAGATATTCTACTTAAATTCATCTAGGAGGGTGGCCAGGGCATTCGTGCTTTCAGAAGTCTCTCCTCTCCTCCCAGCGACCCCGCGGTGTCTGTAACAGTCAGCTAGCACTCCTGTGGTGTCTCGGACGTTCATATATGTATGGTTTATTTAATGCTAGCTTTGCAGCATGAATGCCAAATTTTATATGAACATGTCTGGTATCCCTTAAAAACATGTTTCAAAGGCCTTTGTCATAAATGCATTTTCCATTTTGTTTGGGCTAATTGGAGTGTCTAGAGCCTTGAGCTATTCAGCATGTGGGCCAAACCTAACAGCATTGTCATCACCTGGGAGTTCATCAGAAACAAAAATCCTTTGATCATTTCAAATTTTCTCCCTTTGTCTACTAATGTAAATAATTCTATTGAAATGTTTCCTAGTACGAAAGAAGAAAGAAAGAAAGAAAGAAAGAAAGAAAGAAAGAAAGAAAGAAAGAAGGCAAAGAAATAGAGAATCTGAATAGAAAGGCGAACCCGGTGGGGATGGCGCCCGCAGCAGTGAGAGCCTCATCTGCAGGACAGTAGACAGGGCGCACAGTAGACGGGGCGTGTTCAGGAGAAGGTGGAGGGAGTTCTGCACTTGGACTTTGTTGTCATGGTCCTTCCAAGAATGCTACAGAATATAGCAAAGGAAAAGAGTTGCTGATGTTTCCAAACATGTTTCAAAGTACAAGACTGGCCGGCCCAAGCCCAGTGGTCATTCATTGTGGAACACCCAAACGAAAAGCCTGGATTTGGTTGGAGTTCCTCCTGACCCGCTCGCCACACACTGGGCCACTTCTGGTCCTGCCTGTGTCCCCAGCTCCCTCGGATGGAAGCTCGAGATAGGTGATGAAGTTAAAGAAACAAACCTTGAATGCATCATTGATGCTGGGCTGCATTTATGGAATAATTCATGTCCTTGTTGCAGTCACTGCCTGCTACGTGGAGAAGAGCTCAGGATGGCCCGACTGCAGAGTGGAAGGCTCGGCAGGTGGACCATGCCGAGTAAATCTAAAACACGCGCATTTTGACTTTTCTTCACGCGGATGGTGCCACTGAGCTGCTCACTCTCAACAGACTCAGGGAATTTCCCTCCTTGGCGGGCCGAGTTCGCGGGTTGTGTCTGAATGTCATGCAGACCTGCACAGCGCTGGGATGCTTGTGGGGCGCTGTGTCATTCTCCTTGTCAAAGAGGAGAAACAAATGCGGAAGGGGACTCATTAGCTTGCTACGGGCGCCTCAGTCACACATTGGATAACGCGGCAAAGGGATCTCGGTGGAAGTGGTGCTCAGGTAATTAACAGCTCCTCAGGGGCGCCTGGGTGCCACAGCGGTTAAGCGTCTGCCTTCGGCTCAGGGCGTGATCCCGGCGTTATGGGATCGAGCCCCACATCAGGCTCTTCCTCTATGGGCCTGCTTCTTCCTCTCCCACTCCCCCTGCTTGTGTTCCCTCTCTCGCTGGCTGTCTCTATCTCTGTCGAATAAATAAATAAAATCTTAAAAAAAAAAATTAACAGCTCCTCAGAAGGACCCACTCCCACCTCAGCACGTGGGCTTCAGAGGGTTTACCGGGGAGATTTCTCCACATACACAGTTATTAAACACCAGAATAAATGCTTCATTAACAGCTCCAGGAAGTCTTTAAAAGGAAAATAGATTTTAATTTGCTTGGGACGTTTTATTGGGATTCTTCCCAAAGGCAGCAGGGTGCCTGCAATCGCATAGTTAAGCTCTTGGGCATAAGCGCATACTTAACGTATCCTTTAGATTCTGGAATGTGCTTTATGAAGCTGAGCTCGCAGGAAGGCTGTGGATAAATACGTGGGACATATAAAGGCACGGCGGGTGGACAAATGAGCAGCCCTGTGGGTTTGGTTGGGGAGCGGGACTCGTGGGAAGACACATAAAGGAGAATGCTGCTTCTCTCTGATATTCCCAACAGTGTCTGTTCCAAACCTTTGCCTTCTGTGGAAGGAGGAAGAAAAGAGGGAAGGAAAAGGTAGGAAGGGAGAGGAAATGAAGGTTCAAAGAAGGAAGAAAAGAAAGAAAGACAGATGGAAAGACAAGAACTAATATTCTCTGAGCATTTACTCTCCAGCAGGCATGTTAGCATTTGCTGTCTCTCCATATCTCTCAGGGAACATGTATTTTAAGTCTTTCTCCCCATTAATGAGGGGAGCAAATACAGACCCGTGCTCAACTGCACGTGGTCGGAGGTAGTAAGGCCAGCAGTTGAAAGTGGGTGGGTCGGACCTCAGAGTCCACTTCCTCTCCACGGCGCCACGTGGCCAGCTTTACTCTGACACCTGACTCCATGTCCAAGGACGCGTCTTCTCTCTACTTCACCAGGAGTTGAGGACCATTCCCCATGACCTCCTGCAGCACTCTGTCGCCATCTCTTCCCTCTCCTCTGTCCCCACTGTCCGGGCAGTCTCAGACTCCAGAGACCAGCCCAGGGATCAACATATCAGAAAGTTTCCTCTTCTTACCTTTTCTTAATAAGCTGAGAATCTTCCTTCATTCAAACGGTATGGTCTGGAAGTCTGAGCAGCAAATATTATAAAATAAAGTCATTTGGATTTCAGCAACATATTTTATTTTACATCCATAATATAATAAAATGTCTAGAGAAAGTAGTAAAAGCATTGCTGCCTATGAAATGTCATCTTTTTTCTTTTCTTGAGAGAAGATATTTTATTTTAATTTCCCTGAAGCAGTTCCTGTTTTCAAAGACCCTTGAGAATTGTGTCTATATACTGACTTCCAGAAGAGATTCATAAGTAAAGGCATCCATGCAAGATGCATTTTACTAAAGGCCAGTGGTTATATTAGAAACTACACACAATTATCTTTCTTTCACAGATAAGAAATACTGTTTTGAATTGATCCTTTAAAAATCCCCAAAGTATTTGATCTCATAAAATCTTTGTAGTCTTATAACTCATAAAGCAAGGGAAATTCTTGTAAACTCAGCATCTGGAGCAAGAATACTTTGCAATGCAAATTTTTGTACATTTTACATTTATGCCTGTGAATCAGTTAAACACCAAGATCCCCATGCTATTTGCACATGCAAATCAGAGGGAGGAATGTTCCTCAAGCGATCCTGTGTTTGGGGCCCTCGCTCTCAGTGAGTTGCCTGCCTCTGTGTAGAGCGATCTGACTTGATTACATAAGACAAAAATTACCAGGTAGTCTTCAGAGCAAAGCTCCCTGTCTCCTTCCTGAATGCCCAGCATCTTCTCTCAATACCTCCTTGGGTCTGAGCTACAGCAGATGTTGGGAACAGTGTTTCTCACGCACACTCAAGATGGAAGTTCTGAGAAATTACAGTCACGTCTCATGCACTAGGTTTTAGGGTTACCATAGTTACCATAACAAAGTACTACCACCGGTCCCACAACAAAAGAAATGTATTGTCCCACAGCTCTGGAGGCTGGAAGGCCAAGGTCAAGACCAAGGTCAAAGTGTGGGCAGGGCTCGTTCCTTCTGAGGCTGGAAGACATTCGGCTCCAGGCTGCTCTCCTGGCTTCTGGGGATCTGCTGGCCATCCTTGGCTTCCCTTGGTTCGTGGAAGCATCACCCTGTTCTCTGCCTTCATCCTCACCCTTCCTTCTCCCTGTGGTGACTGTGTCCAAATTTCCCTTTTCATAAGAATGCCAGTCATTGGATGAGAAGAGGCCCATCTACTCCAATCCAATCTTATCTTAACTAATTACAGCTGCAGCAACACCATGTCCAAGGAGTCACATTCTGAAGCCCTGGGTGTTAAAATTACTACATATTTATAGGGGTGGGAGACACAATTCAACTCATAATACCTGTGAAGAACAACCGCTTCCCTAGACCAAATTGAGCCCCATCAGCAAAGCCTGGCTTCCACACAAGATATGTTGTAGAAATGAGGTTCTCAACATTGACTGCATGTTAAATCGGCCTGATGGGCTTTAAAAAGTCCTGGTTCTCAGGTTGTACCTTAAACCAATTAAATGATGGGGGCGCCTGGGTGGCTCAGTCTTTGAGCGTCTGCCTTCGGCTCAGGGCATGATCCCAGTGTCCTGGGATCGAGTCCCGCGTCAGGCTCCTCCGCTGGAAGCCTGCTTCTTCCTCTCCCACTCCCCCTACTTGTGTTCCCTCTCTCGCTGGCTGCCTCTCTCTCTGTCAAATAAATAAATAAAATCTTAAAAAAAAATTAAATGATGATCCTGCAAAAGGTGGCTTTTCTTGAAGTATTCAAGTTTCTCAAATGTAGAGTGAAGGCTGATGGCCCCCAGTTCAGACTAATCTTGTCAACCAGAGATCTTCCAGCCACATCCGTGTGGGGCGTGTTCATTTTTAAAAAGTCGTCAAAGGGATCTCCGATGTCTCTAAATCAGCTCCCCAAGGCCTGAGTCCTCACTCGGATTCTGATCAAATCTTACTCAGTACGCCATGCTTACTATGCAGCTTGGTATGGAATCCCAGCTCGGAGCAGACCGGAAGCAGCAAAGCAGTGGAAGTCATGAGGTGTGTGGACAGTCAGGGAAGGGGTAAGTGAACACCCGGCCCGAGGAGGAGAGACCAAGGACCGCAGCAGGCATGGTGCTGCTTAGACATTTTCATCAGCAGGACTTGGAGCGTTGGGGGATTAAAGCCAGGTCAACAGCTTCTGCCTGCCTAAGAAGGCAGGAAAATACACACTTTGTTTTTGGAGAGAAATATCAGAAAGAGTTGAAAGGAAAGATGAGTCCAGGAAGGGGGTGCACTTCAGTTAACTGAAGAATTGATTCGCAGGAAACTTTTCATTTCCTGATAATACCAGAGGAATATGGTATTTTTATGGAATAAATCTTCTATTTTATTTGCAAAATAGGATAAAACTTATTTACACAATTAGCAGAACACCCTAATTATCTTGTCTTTGGTCTCAGGTCGGTGAGATTGCCTTTGACGATTTCCTGACCTCAGTGGTTGGACGTTCATCCTACTTCCAATTTCACGATGTAAGATTGCCAAGGAGGGTCATCCGCGGGTGGACAGCAAGGATGAAGGCACTCGACGGGAACAGAGATGGCCGCTCTGCAGGATGCTGGGCTCCTACTGTGCATGGCTCCTTCCTTCCAAAACTCTAGGGCCTTTCCTGGGAGGATCTGATGAGATTCATGACCAGCTGGTCTCGAGGTTGGGTTCGTGGAGGTCATTCATTCAGAAAACCCTGCATATGTCTACCCCTGCAGCCAGGTCTTACCCTCGGGCAATCGACACGCTGCTGAGAGAGTGTGCACGAGGCAGGCACGGTCACAACATGTATGCGAGGCATGCAGACGCCGTGCGTGTCTTACATGCACGTGTACACATCTTACACATGGTGCTTGCACCGCATATGTGTGTTCACGTCTTGCATAGAACGTGCATGTCCTATATGTGCCTGTCTTACGTGTATAAATGTAAGATTGGGCTTCAGTAAAACATATCGTCTCCTTTGGATCATTACAACACGTAAGCCAAGGTTGCTGGGATTGCATCATTTGCAAATCCTCCGGAGAAGTACATCAATGAGATATAAAGGTACCGAACCATGGTGACTTAACGAAGAACCCGTAAGATAGAAACGAACGCAGCTTGAAGTTTCAGCTACGAGGAGATCTTCACGTTTTTGATGGTGATTGTTAGCACCATGCAGAGTTCTAGAACAGTTCAGTGAAACCTTCTTTCTCTTCTTGTGTATCCGAGGAACACCACACCCGTGATAAACGCTATAGGGCAAGGGCTTGCAGGGAAGGAGGAACAGTTCTGTTCTTTCTTTTCCTCAGAACCCCTGGCCGTAGAAGAAGGGCTTGTGGGCACCATAAAAGCCACGCCAGCATGACTGGTCCATGCAAACCTTAACAAATAAACTGCAGCATAGGTACAAACAAGCTGAAACTACAGGAGCACAGTTAGGAAAAAAGCAAGGGACCTCAGCAACCATCCAGAATCCAGGCGACCGTATCCATCCTCAAGCTGAACGCAGTCCGGAGCCTCTTTCACCGAAGTCTGAGTTCTGAACCAGGGAGAGAACTCTGTGCTTCCCTCCACACCCCTTGCTCCTCTCTGGACACCTCGGGGTCTGAGATGACAGACACTCGGCCAAGAGAATTAAGGAAGAATGACTGTTTCTGAGAACCCCACGCTCTCAGCTCTTGTACGTGTGGAGAAATAAAGCACAAGACTCTTTAGTAACTAAGAATTCTGTGGTAGAATAATCTTGTCCTGAATTTCTTGGAGGTAAGACTCAAAGTCAAGTACGCAGGTAATACTGACACCACTACCCACTCTGCCACCAGGCTGATGTCCAGGAGGCACAGTCAAAGGCACAACCAAGGAGGCTGGAGGAAAGACAAAGGGGTGTGAGATAAAGGCAGAAGGAGAGCCGGTGCGGGGCAGCCACTCAGTGTCGAGGGCTGATTGTTCCCTGTATATCACTGACGCGTCTCCGGGGCTCCCAGCCTGGAGGAGGGGGATTTCAGCTGTGCATCGCACTTCTCAAAGGCTCTCCCCTTAGGAATTTTAGTTCATGTTTGGCAGGGGCCTCAATGTCTCGAGGGAAATTCTGGGATGGGAAGAGGGGCAAGGGCTGTGTATAAGGGAAGTGGGGTAAGGAGGCTAAAGGAAGGGGCCTCCAGACTGCACCTGCAAGTCTAGATGGAGACTAAGTATCTTTAGTCCTTGCAAGGCTGGACTCCAAGGCCATGGAGCCAGGAGGACCCAGGAGAAACAGAAGCCACGTGTGCCACCCACATGGAAGCAGTTACGTCACTATCTCTGTGTGCACCTCACCATCTTGAGTAATGACCCACACGTGTCCTGTGCTAACATGTATGAAGCCAACCCCAGGCCGTGGACACCACTAGCCTGAGGAGCAAACACCCACAGGGAACGTTATGAGCAGTCTGTGCCCTGGGGTGGGATGTCGGGAGCAGAGGTCTGGAGCTGCGCCCAGTGGCCCAGAGTCATCTCTTCCATCTGCACCGTATCCCCTCCAGTGTGTCCCAATCCTAGTGCTGAGGAAGGATTTCTGGAATGCACACAATCGCCAGGATGCTCTGGCTGGACCAGGGAGTGTGAGCGAGATGAAGCAGGTCCAGATCTTCGGAGCAGGGCCACCTTCCCCACCCTAACAACAGGGGGAAAGGGCCTGGAGCCTCAAAGTCCTGGCTTCCTAGAACACGCCCCAAGTAGGACGATTCTGTGGCCCATGCGCTTTTGCAGGAAGAGTCAGAGGAAGTTGGGAGCAGGGACTGCAGGGGGGGAAATAGAAAAGCAGAGAGGGTCTCCAGTAGCTGTGTGTATAGGTGGGACCCACAGACGCCCCAGGACAGCCTCATGGGCATCTTTGCTGTAAAGAAGGAAGCTGGTGTGGAATGCCACCTTTGAACCAGGTAACCTCCAAAATGTCAGAGTGGTTAAAAATCTGGGGTTTGTGCGGGGAGCAGGAAGCTGCCTTGCCAAGTCCCGGGACGAAATGCACAGGGACGTTCTTAACAATGAGATGCTAAGATCTGTCTGTTCCTGAGAGGCTGCGCAGACCTCACAGGGAAGACAAATGAGCAGGAAGGTTCCCCCAGGAGAACACAGTCTCTCTGCAGTCAGGAATTTAAAGACAGACAAGGAGACGAGAAGTGCGTTGAGCAGCACCGGCAGCGCACACGCATGCGCACACAGGCTCGCCCAGTTCAAGGTGTTATCCGTCACTCGCAGGACGAGGCTGTGTGTGTGGTCCTTCACTTCCCTCATTTAAATACTCTGAAGAGCAAGTTCTGGGACACTGGGTGCTTATACTGTGGTGGAGCTGTTCTACTCTTCTGGTCCAGTCTGCCCTCTGGCTCCAGGTCTCCGCTTGGTGATGCATTTAGCGGGTTGCCCCCGCAGCGCCCCCTGCAGGGGAGGCACGCATGGCCATTCTTCATATTTCGCAGGAGAGGGTCCGGAGGGCTCAGCTCATTTGCTCGGTCACCCACAGCATCAGGGACTCCCGTCATTCCCTGTGCTGCTGCCCTGAGTGGCCTTTCTGGCAGAGCTGGAGGGGGAGCGGGAGACACTTAATTCAGCAGCACGTGTGGATGAAAGGAACTAAATGAGGAGGCAGCGCAGAAACGCATCCTCGGGTCTCTCTCTCCCAGGCTGGAAACTGGGCCGCATTGCAGAGCTGCCGGGGTCTGTAGCACAGGTTGTCTCCGAGAAGGAATGGAGATGTGGAGGCCAAGGCAGAGGGGCAAGATAGCCATCCCAGGATCAAAGCTGTGAAAGTGAACCTCAGACAGAAATCGGTCCCACTTATGGCCACCCAGAGTAGCCTGGCGAAGTGGAAGCACCGTGCCACGTGGGGCAGGAAGGCCAGGCGGGAATGTGCGTGTGCGTGTGTCCAGCTGTGCATGCATGTGTATGTGTGTGCGCGTGTGCACAGGGGAGGGGAACAGGCTGGGGATGGAGGGTGCAGGGAAATGGGAGGCTGGAGGCTAAGTCAGGAAAGGAAAAAAAAGAAGGGCTTGTTCTGAGTCTATTTTAAATGTTTGATGGCCAGCAGTCTGGCTAGTTTGTAACGTAAGGGCCTCATTTCTTCAGAAAACAAAGGTGTTATTGATGAGGTTGTAGGATATCGGTGAGGTTCAGTGGGGTGGAGTCCGGAGCTAATGACCAAGAAAGAATTCTTGAGACGTCTTTGGGGCAAAATGGTGGTTTATTAAAGCACGGGGACAGGACGTGTGGGCAGAAAGAGCTGCTCCGGGGTCATGAGGAGAGGCCCATTTTATACCCTCAAGTTGGGAGGGGGCTAGGGATAGCGATAGCGTAAGTCTCTAAGAAATTTTGGAAGCAAGGTCTCCAGGACCTTGAGGGGGCTAGCTACTGTTGGGAAAAGGTCATTTATTACCGTCTAATAAAACCTGAGTCATGAGACCCTTCAGATGTATATGGGTGGGCCATGTGCTTGGGGGATGATTGCCAACATGTATCTTGGGGGGGTTTAGAAATAAAGGAAATTTCTAAAGGAATTTTTAAATGTTAAAGTAGACTTACAGGATGCTGGTTGGGGCGGGTGTCAGGCTAGGGTTGCCTTTTGCCCTTAGCAAAGTTTTAACATCGAGGCAGTTGAGTCCCTAGAGGAAGGTCACTCTGCCTGTTTCAAGGACTCAACGGGCTGTAGGCAGTAAGGAAATTTCACTGTGTCTACATACATTCCCTTCTGGAAGCTCGGTTACTGATAGCTTTGTTCTTATAAACTGCTAAGATATTTGTAAACTGAGGGAGACTCCAGTCTTGCAGGATGTGGGCTCTATAGGTTAACTGTTTCTTTGTCCTTCAGGGCAGCCAGGAGTGCCTGAGGGATGTCACGTACATCCCATGGGGGGGGGGGGGGTGTCAGTTTCTGCTTTGTCCTCAGCTTGCCTTCTGTTCCCTCATCGTGATGATCCTCAAACTTTTTTCTTTTGTAGTTCAGATTGACACATTTCACCCTGGAAAAATAACTTAATGGCACAACACTTACAACATTCAGACTGAAATGCAGAACTGAAATTAGCCAATCAAAGCCAGGAGATGCAGAACACAAGCAAGTCCTTTTCATCTGGGCTCCCATCACCAAAGGCATCCTTCCCTGCTGTTGTCTTTGGGGCCGTTTCTGGGCAGCAGAGACCAGAGTGACAGTGAGTGTGGGACCCTGCCTGCTCAGGTGTAGGTGAGAGCAGAGGGCTGGGACACCATACTTTCCACCTGCTCTCCAGGCTTCCCGTCCCTTCTCTCCCACACTCTCATTTCTCTTCCTCCTCTTTTTCTTGCTCACCTACAGCTGAGGACCAGGGGAGAGCTGCACCCCCGCTAGTGTAATAAACAGCAGCTCTCTACCGTGACCCTCGCGGCAGCTGGAACAGAAACGCTTGTCGTTCATCGCAGCACATCACCAAGCTTCAGTATTTGGTGGCTGGAGCTTCATTTCTGGGTGTAGGGGTAGTCTGCAAAAACACGGCGTTAATTGCTGTGGGTAATGAACTCCGATTTTGTCATAAAGTTTCATCTCACCCAGTCTCTATCAGACCCTTTGAATTCACAATGCTGCTTAGGGATGGTCAATGTAGTGTCCCCTTACAGGGTCAGATCCTGCTCCCAGGAAACCTTGCCAGGCCAGCCTCTGGCCTTTCGTGAATGTGTGCCCATCTCTGAGGCACTGCATTTGCTGTTGCACCTTCCAGAGATGTTTTCTGGGTTCCCATCAGAACATGTTCCATGGACAAACCATTTCAACTCAGATATAATGACCCATACAGTAACAAGAGACATACAATCCATTTCCAGGCAATACCAACACTCATTATAAAGGACGGACACTGCCTTTCTAATGAAGCACAGGAGAAAGGGAGAGTCCCCAAAAACAGATGTTACAAAAATAGCCATGTCATTAAGGCAGCAAAACAATATGAAAATGGGATGCACCTGAGACCAGCGCCTATTTCCATAATTTATGGAAATGGCTTTTTCCTGCATTTAATGGCCATCAGGAGCTCCATTACCAAGATGCCCCTCTCCTTCTTCCTGCATACCCTCAAATTAGAAATCACTATATTAGTCTGCATGTGTGTGTGTGTGTTTTGTTTTAATCCCACTTAATTTATTGAACTATAATCTGTTGTGTCCTTGACTTGAGTTTGCAAGATACCCCAGGACATACAGCAAGCCCAGCAAAGCTTCGGTGGAGTAAGTATCAGAAGTTGTTGCTGACGTGTGTTCATGGTACTCGTCCTGCAGGCGCCTTCATCCACGGGCTCTTTCTCAAAGACTTCTCTTTTTCTCCCTGGTAGGGGCAACTGCTTGGCAGGACCCACAAGTCCGGGGTCTTTTCCAGTTGTCTCTTTGGCAACCCCCACCCTGATTTAGCAGTCCTGGTATTTGCCACAAACAACAGCTTCAATCTTTTTCTCGAATGACCATTTTGAAAGGAAGACAAGTATTGTGAGTGTTGTGGTTGTGGGATATCGCTGAGGTTCAGTGGGGTGGAGTCTGGAGCCGACAACCAAGAAAGAATTCTCGAACCGTCTTTGGTGCAAAATGGTGGTTTATTAAAAAGCATGGGACAGGGCCTGTGGGCAGAAAGAGGGGCTGCCCTGGGGTTGGGAGGGGTGGGTGGCTGATTATATACCATGGGGTTGGAGGAAGTAAGGAAACCTGGAGGCTGAGAAAGTACTTTCATATGTTAAAGAAAACTCACAGGATACCAGAGGCCTTGCCATTCTCAAGTTAAGGTTGTTTTTCCCTCTAGCAAAGCATTAGCATTGAGATGGTTGGGGGCTTCCTGGAAGAATGTCACAGGGGTCCCACCCGGGAGTGGGGGTTGGGGGGAGGTTGCGGGGTGTCAGCTTATACCTTGTCTTCAGCCAGCCTCTGCTCCCTCATCAGTGGGCACAAAGAAGGCAGCCCTCCACACCCCCTTTTCAATGTGAATAAAATGAGTGAGAGGTGATAAGCCCTGCCTGAGGGTCAGACCAGGTGTTCTGTAGAATGACCTAGAGTCTGGGTTTGCCTAACATCTCCACATCATTACATTTAGCTTATTACTCCTGTGTTTGCAGCAACACTACAGAAGCGATGTTGTATCCTTCTCCGTGCATTGGATCACGAGTCACAGGCTGTCCCTTTGTCTCTTTGCTCATAAAATTATCTTTGATTATTTCATTACAGTGGTGTCACCAGGTTTTTCCACCACAAAGTTATTATTTTTACACTTGTAATTAAGCCTTTTTTAATTTTTTTATTTTTTTTTAAAGATTTTACTTATTTATTTGACAGAGATAGAGACAGCCAGCGAGAGAGGGAACACAAGCAGGGGGAGTGGGAGAGGAAGAAGCAGGCTTATAGTGGAGGAGCCTGACGTGGGGCTCGATCCCGTAATGCCGGGATCACGCCCTGAGCCGAAGGCAGACGCTTAACCGCTGTGCCACCCAGGCGCCCCTAAGCCTTTTTTTTTTTTTAAGATTTTATTTACTTATGTGACAGAGAGACAGCCAGTGAGAGAGGGAACACAGCAGGGGAGTGGGAGAGGAAGAAGCAGGCTCCCAGCAGAGGAGCCCGATGTGGGACTCGATCCCGGAACGCCGGGATCACTCCCTGAGCCGAAGGCAGAAGGCAGAAGCTTAACAACTGCGCTACCCAGGCGCCCCTGTAATTAAGCCTTTTATGGAGAGAGGCTTTGGGACCATGAACAGGTCCTGTTCTTTGTCAAACTTTCATCCGGTGGCGTTAGCAACCAGTGATGTGGAGAGTGAGAACAGGAAACAGGAAACAAAGCTGCAGAAGCAATATTAATATGAGACAGGACAGAATTCAACATGGAAAACTCTAAACAATATAGAGGGATAGTACACCTGTATCAAAAGTCTAAGCTTACGAGCACAGTGCATCAGTAATAAAGCTTAATACACCGAACAAGGTAACTTTCAACCTACAGCGATAGAGGCGCAAATGTAACGGTAAGATGAAAGATTGTTATAGACCTCAGTCCATCAGACATTTTCCCTAGAACAGAATAAAAACATAGGCTAATTTTAAAAGGTAATTACAAATTTGCAAATGTGTAAATAAATAATACGTGTATAGAGAAATGTTCATGTTTTAGAGAGGCTTTCGTATGTGGATTATTTACAAAAATTGGTAAGTTCTTAGCTACAAAAGCTAAACTCAATTTTAAAGGTAGAGTTTGTATTTTTTTTGCTTTTTCTTTGTTGTTGTTGTTTTAGTTCACAATCTCTGATTATGAGCTAGTAAAAGTTAGGAATAAGTGATAAGAGATAACAAAAGTCTTTGACTCTTCAGTGACTGAGAAGAACTCTCTTAGATAACTCCTGGATTCTATCAAAAACTGTGGAGCAAAATAAAGCCTGTGTATCAAGATTGCTACATCATTCAAGAAGAGAAACTATACATAAAGAATGCTTGTATTCATTTGAATACATTAAGAGAAAAAGCAAAACAAACAAAACAAACAAAAAAACAAAACCCAAAACTTAAGGAATCATAAATTTGAAAGATGTTAAAAATAATTCAATAGGAAACAATAAAAACAACTGAAATGAGAAAATAAATCCAAATCTGTTTTTAAAAAATCAGCACTATCGATACACATTTCATAAGCTTCATTAAACACATTACGGAATTGTAAGCATAAGCCCACCGGGAAAAACATCCATTACATAAAATGAATGAGCAAGAAGTCGGCAGCTAAGTGTATGAAATCTTGGAGCATCTCTCTACTCTCAAAATGACCTAAGAAACTAACTGGATACTTTTTAGATGCTCTGACTGCAAGTATGATGTGATCACATCACAACTTCGGGAGACCACTGTTTCAAAAGCCATGCTGCGGCGCTTACTATATCCTGGAACAAAGAAGTTCCCTCTGTTTACTTTTAGTTTTAAGATTCAGTTTCAACCTCTGCTCTCCCCATACCTCCTCAGCACACCTCACATGTCCTCACACCCCCTCTTCCCCTTTCTTGGCCAATGTCTTGCAGCCATGCCAGGTGGTATGGACACAGACGGGACCCATTTCTGCTTCAGTGAATCCACTCTGACGTTCTGAGCCTTGGCGTGAGGGCTGCTTGAAAGAGTTCAGATGTGGTATTTCCACGGCATTATCATATAGGGAAGGTCTCTTGTACCTCATGAACTGATGTCCCGCCTTCACTTAACACAGATATTTATTTTTGTCACATTCTCAGAGTGGAAACGTGGTACGTGCAAATCGTAAAATTGCACAAAAACACATTCTTCTCATTTCCGATCCCATCAGGCTGGATCCTGAAGTTGTAGTCAGGGAAGGGGCCGGCAGGAGATGGACACTGGCAGAGAGCAGGTGTGCGGGCAGCCCTGTGGTGTGCCTGGGGGACCAGACCTGAGTCTTCCCACGCCAGCGTCTCGGGACTCAAGAGGTAGAAGCATTCAGTGATTAAAGCATGGACTCGGGGGCCAGAATGCTTGGGTTTGAACCCTGGCCTTGCTACTCATGAGTTGTATAGCTTTAGTCAATTTAATTTCCATCTCTGTGCTGAGGCACAGTCCTCATCTGTAAAAAGGTCACGATAATGTTTTTCTCACATGGTTTCCTTTTATGGGGACTGAGTGTGTTGTGATGTCTAGTACTTAAAACACTGACTGACACACAAGTTCTACGTTTAGCTATAATTATTTCAAGCTAGACCATTCCTTGGGGAAGAATCATTTCAATTTATTACACATTTGTTACTTAATTTTTGTTGGAAAGATAGGATATAGAAAGCACTGAGTCTCAATAATCAGGGTTTTTTTCTCATGATGATTATTATGAAGTGTGGGTTTGGGGAACTAAACTTCCAGTAATAACGGCGTGAAGAGGGTGGGAAATTTCCCCTGCAGAAAAAAGAACAAAACTGGGCAAAATATTAAAAACAATAATTCCAGGGTACTGAGAAATGACCCAAAGTAGAGAATAATGAGGAACATTTTAGATATGAAAGATAAAACAAAATATTCCAGAAAGAGTACATATACAGGCAAAGCTGATACTAATGTGATTTTTTTCTTCTTAATTCCTTTGAAAGACAAGTGGCTGTTTAAAGTAAACTCGTAACATCGTATTTTTGGAATTATAATAAAGATGCATGAAATACATATGAGAAGGAGGAGAGGGTGTATGGAGTTGTAGTGTTGCTAAGTTTCTATATTTAACCAGAAGTAAACATTAACTTAGAGTAGATTTTGCAAAGGTTAAGATTTATATTGTAATACCTAGAACAATTACTAAAAAAAGTATATAGCAATATTAGCTAAAAAGTAAAAAGAAAAATTAAAATGGTAGTAAAAATATTTGTTTAAAACAAAAGAAATTAGTTGCAGAGACAGATGAATCAAAGGAGATTAGAAAACATGATAAGAATGGCAGACAAATTCAGCCATGTAAAGAATTACATTAAATATGAATGGAATAAACACTTGAATCTAAGTTGTAACTTATCACACTGAATGAGAGAGCACAGAATGATTGTGTGCTGCCTAAAAAAAGATGTACTTTAAACTCAAGGACATAGCTAGTATGAACGTAAAGTTTGCAAAAATATATTCTCTGCAAACACTAAGCTTAAGGGAAATAGAATGACCATTTAACTGTCAGAAAAAAACATATCTTATGGTAAAAACTAAAGAAAAAAAGAAGTATTTCATGATAATAAAAGGGAAACTAGAGAAAGAACGTATAAAAAGTATGAATACTTATGCACCTAAAAACAGACCTTAATATGTATAGCAAAAACTGGCAAAATTGAAGGAGAATAGAAATATCAGCCTTCGTAGAGATTGTAGCAACTCACTCTGTTGATAAATCCCTAAGTATATAGACTTGAACAGCACTTTCAGCCATCTTGACCTAACATCGCCATAACACTACAAATACAGTTGCATAAATACAAAACATCTGTACAGACATACTTTTCAAGTTCAACTGGAACTTTCTTTAGATAGACCTTAAGCTGGGTCACAAATCCTGTCTTAATGAATTGATCTATGTGACTATTGTTATGCCAATACTTTACTCACTTGATTACTATGATTTTAGAGCAAATTTTGAAATCAGGTAATATAGGTCCACTGGCTGTTCTCTTACTTTAAAATTATTTTGTTATTCTAGGTTTTGTTTTGTCTTGTTAGCATTTCTATATACATCCGGAATCAGTTGTCAATTTCTATGAAACGGCTGCTGGGGTTTTGGTAGAGATGACCTTGCAGCTACACGTCAATTTGGAGAAAATTTCTATACTGACAATATTAAGTCCTCCAATCAAAGAAATTAATAGATCTCTGTTTTCTTCATTTCTGAGAGCAGTTTAGTGGATTTGAGTAAAGAGGTTTTGCAAATCTTTTGGCATATTTATTCTTAGGTTTTTTAATGTTTCTGTAAATACAATTATTTTTATTAATTTTAATTTTAGATTTGTTGGCTACTAGTACAGGTAAATATAATTAATTTTTATATATCAACCTTGTACCTGCAATCTTATTAAACTCACGTATTTGTTTTAGTGGGTTTTTTAAGTAGTTTTAGTAGCTTTATTCCCCCCTCGGAACTTTTTAGGTACAGAAGCACGGTACTTGCCAATAGAGGTGTACTTACTCCTTTCCAATCTGCGTGCCTATCCTGGTTTTCTCGCTGTATTGCATATTCTACACAATAATGGACAGAAGTGGTGGAAGCAGAAACCCCTGCTTTATGTTCCCTGTAAGAATAAAGCACTAGTCTTTCTCCACTAAATATGCTGTGAGCTGGAGGCTCTCGGTTGATGCCGTCTCTCTGGTTGAGGAAGTTCCCATCGTTCCTTCTTTCCTCAGAGTCTTTATCACGAATGATAGGAATTCTGTGAAATGTTTTTCTGTAGAAGCACCTGAGGGAAGTTGAAGGATGATGTGACAGCTGGAAAGAGTGGCTTTGTCGTGGTTGCACAACCGTGTGCTTTTTTTTTTTTTCAAGTAGGCTCCACGCTGGGCTCCCCAATGTGGGACTTGAACTCACCGCTGTGAGATCGAGACCTGGGCTGAGATCAAGAGTCTGACTCTGAAACAACAGAGCCACCCAGGCGCCATGTACACTTTTATTATCTCCTCTCACTGTGCTCTTACATGGGCTCAACTTCATTTCATATAAAACACACTCCAATAAAGTGTGTAAGGGTATTCATGATAAAGGACAGATGAGGGATGACTTTAGACACAATCATGGTGACAGAATGCTAATCGTCACGGGTGTCAGCAGCAGGAGAGGCTGACTTCCGTTTTACAGCAGTGAGGTCGGAGGGACCCACGAGCCGCCCAGGGGTGTCTCGTGAAGCACTTGGAGGACGTGTGTGCACTAGGATGAGGAAAGACACCTGCTGCCCTTAAATGCTTGGCATATATGTGTCAATAATTACTTATTTATTCCCCATTAGCCTATGTGAGATTGATGGACACATTCGTAGCTTCAGAAAGGTTGTTTTCAGTACTTACCCAATGCCCTGTGCATCCTTAGTCTGCGACAAAAATCTAGCAAATGAATGAGGCTTTCTTTAAGATTAACAAGTTGGGAACCACGAATCTTGGCGAGGATATGGAGAAAGGAGAAAGGTGAAGATACGGAGAAAGTCCCTCTTACCATGTTGGTGGGAATGCAAGCTGGTACAGCCACTCTGGAAAACAGTATGGAGGTTCTTCTTCAAGGAGTTAAAAATAGAGCTACTGTAGGACCCAGCAATTGCACTACTAGGTATTTACCCCAAAAATACAAATATAATGGTCCAAAGGGGCACATGCACCCCAATGTGTATAACAGCAATGTCCACAATAGCCAAAATCTAGAAAGAGCCCAGATGTCCACTGACAGACGAATGGATAGGGAAGATGTGGTTCATATATACAATGGAGTATTACTCACCCATCAGAAAGAACGAATACTTATATTTGCAATGCGGTGGATGGAACTAGAGGGTATTAGGCTGAATGAAATAAGTCAATCAGAGAACGACAGTTATACGGTTTCACTGATATGTGGAACATAAGAAACATTGTAGAGGACCACAGGGGAAGGGAGGGAAAACTGAATGGGAAGTCATCAGAGAGGGAGAAAAGCCCTGAGACACTCTTGACTCTGGCAACAAACTGAGGGTCGCTGGAGGGGAGGAGAGCGGGGGATGGGGTAACTGGGTGACAGGCATTAAGGAGGGCACGTGATGTGATGAGCACTGGGTGTTAAATGTAACTGATGAATTGCTGAACTCTACATCTGAAACTAATGATGGACTATGTGTTGGCTAATTGAATATAAGTAAAAAACATTTACAATAAAAAATGAATAAAATCTCATAATTTTGCCAAAACGAGCAAAAAGATGCGCATGACTTACCATCTTCTACTTCTAAGACCTCGAGCCTGTACACAGCAGTTGCTTTGCGAGGCTTTCGCACGACGCCCTGAACTGCTGGCAAACCCCACATCATACAGACCTCCCCTCCATTTTCTCTTCCCTTGGGCCAAAGTTCCATCCACAAATTTGAAACACTCTGTACTGTGTCACAGTCGGTAAAATGGAGCGGAGCCACACCCCATCACAGCTTCCCCATCACGCGCTTCTGAATGAAACGGCTCGACTGCTGTCCGAGTTCATCACTCCTACAGTGGGAGTCACAGTCACTTGCAAGACTGCGCGATGCGTAGCGCCGGGCACCTGGGGCAGCGCCTGGTTCCGCCCTGCGGGTGCGTGCCCGCACTATGCGGGAGCGACCGACTCCCCCCTCTCTTACATACACACGCTTCCTGGGCTGCAAAGCCTTCATGTTTACGGGATTCGTGCTCTAAAAGGCCAAAAGTGGTATCCACCTGACAAACACACAGTAAAGTAAAAAAAAAAAAAAAAAAAAGGTAACAATCAGTTTCTGTGTCATTTAGACCAAATATTCAAAATTCCCA
The DNA here is from genome assembly GCF_023065955.2 of Ursus arctos. Lineage (NCBI taxonomy): Eukaryota > Metazoa > Chordata > Mammalia > Carnivora > Ursidae > Ursus > Ursus arctos. Next base: position 4,533,973 of record NW_026622819.1, on the reverse strand, counting down.
CTTTTGCTTTTATGTGCATAACCATTCTGAGCAGAAAGCAAATATTTGAATATACGTGTTTCTTCAAGCATGAATTAAGTCTCTCTCTACTTTCATCTCTGGAGCTATTGGCAGTAATCTTCAGAAGAAAATTTTCTTCCCGGGTATCTGACAAGCTGCCTCTACTGTGTGCTTGTGGAAAGAAGGGTTCCGTGCTCAGGACTGCTTTGGGGACAAAGTGGACGGTATTGCCAGCTCATCAAGGGTTGTTCTTTCTGGTTTTTGACTTATTATGTTATGTCTTTGCAGCTTGAACCTCAGAAGAAAACTCTCTTTGATTGAATCTTTTATAATATTCCCTCGGGTGATAAAAAAGAATCTGGGAGGAGTGTTATTTGCAGGTTTCCCAGCTTTCAGACAAATGACAGCCTCTTTTAAACAATTAATCCAGGGGTTTTCCTCCACATCTGTCCTGAAAGGAAGCTGAGTTGCGTTTTCTTGCTTTTCTGGGACAGGTCGACTTCCGAGCTGCGACATTGTCCACTGTCCGCACGTCGTTGGGGGCAGTGAATCGTGGGTAACTCACCTTCTGCCTCTTGTAACTAAAAGCAGTGTTGTGCGTTTTTCTTAAGTCTAATAGAGATTGCATTTGAGTTGTGGGATCAAGAGGGGTAAGTATTATTGTCTTCTCCTTCTCCCAAAGCTTCTATAATGACCATGTTTAACTTCTATAAAGAGAAAAAAAATGTTCTTTTTTTTTTAAAAGATAGCTTTTATGAGGTTATGGACCTTGATCATTGATGCCTAAGTTGAAGAATGAGAATGTGTTAAAATTGTACTTTGCAACTGAGTTGGACAGATTAATTAAAGACATGTTAGAGCCATCTTAGATGTCTAAGAACTTCAAAAAATCAGCAAAACACACAAAACAGTGACTTTATGACATTTCAGAAAATTAGTAAAGTCAGGGACAAGGGAGGTACATGTTCCTTTTAGAAACAAATAGCCAGGCTTTAAGCTTACATAGCTTTTTATTTGCAAGTCAATTTGAGTTTGAATATAATATGCAAACTGAAAATACAGGTAGCCCAGAGAGATTATATCCTTGAGTTTTTATCACATAATAAATCACTTCTAAATCTTCCCTAATAAATGGACGCCTTGTGCTTGCACTCCCTTTGAATGCATTTGCACTTCCTGTTTGCTGGGGCTGGGGACAGACCCGGCTGGATTATAAGGGGAGCTGCTGTGACCAGGACCTGCTGGCTTCATTTGACTTCAGAGTCACTTGCGAAAAGCCACAACATGTAATTCTGGAGAGCAGAACAGCAGATGGAAATCAGGGCCTCTCCAGGTGCAGGATCTGAGCAGACCTTCTGAATCCCCCTAGCCTCTCCCTCTTGCCACCAGCCAGCACCTGTTCTCCCTGGGGAAGCCGGAGGCAGGTGGGAGAAGGGGTGCACATGCCCTGGGAGTAAGAGGGGGACAATGTTGCGGGCAAGTCCTATGGGGCAGCCCCCTTCTGCTCTGGTGTCCCCAGGAGTGAGCGCTGGCAGCAGGCTGTTAGATCCCCCAAAGCACTGGCAGGACCAGGGTGAACAGGCCACCCTTTCCCCTTCTCGCTTTCTGCCCGAGAGCAAGCTGCACTGCCCCCAAGTCTGGGACAACCACGGTGTCCGGTGGCCCACTGTGTCTGCGGAGGCTGTCAGGACGGACGAGCCCGCCAGCATCAGAGGCACCTTCTCTGCTCGTCTTCATAGCTCCCTTTCCTGTGTCAGGCTCTGCGTGTGCCTTCAGTCCCAAGCCCACATTTCAGATTCTGTGATGGTGTGAAGCTCAAAATATGGAGTGTGAACACAGGGGTGTGATTCTGAGTGTGTGAGAGGCAGAACCATGTTGATAAATGGAAGATAAAAGCCAGTATCAGCCCTGGTTTGCCCTTGATGAGACCCCAGGCGGGGCTTCTGTTCACAATGACAGGTGCGTGCAGGGCTGCCAGGAAGCTCCTGGGGGTCCTGTTAGCGAACAACGCTGGCCTGGGGGAGCTGCAGAGACTGCCGTAAGCCTCCAGCTCGGCAGCCCGCTTGCTGGGAAACAGAGTCTGTTAGGAGCTCAGCAAGGGGAGGTGAGAAGGAAGAAGGGAGAGCTTTTGTGCCCAGGGCATTATGTTTCCCCGGGAGTGGGCTGCAGAGGGATGGGACTCTTGAGGGGACCTGGCACGAGGGAGAGCTTCAATATTAGTGCTTGGAGTGGTTTTTCATTTCCAAGATGTGTGGCTGGCTTCATCAATAAGCCAGGTTTCTTTATTTCTTTTTTAATAACTGTCTGGGAATTATTAATTCCAAATTTAATTTGCATAGGTAGAATCGTAACAGGAGGAATTTGCCCATGACATGCAGCACACCGACATGGTCTCCAGGTGAAGCAGAAGACCCCAAGGCATGGGATCACGCCCACCACCCTTCATGCTCGCCCGTGCCCCCCAGGTCCCAGCCTCCACCTGGGAACAGCACCACATCCCGCCCTGCTGGTCCAGCCCTGTAGCCCCTTCTCCCTCCTGCTGAGGACCCTGCCGGCCTCCTTGCCAGATCTTGGCCTTGGCCGCTACCACCTGGGTTGCCCGCGGCCACAGGCGCTGGCTGCTTCCTCGAGGCTGGCAGAAGAAGGTGAGACCCTGGGATGGCTGAGTCAGCCTCGTCCAGGCACTTGGAGCCCCGTGACCCCTTATACCTCAGCTCACAGGCACCCACTCCTCTGAGCCCCTGGACCTTCATGTAGGCCCTTGTCTACATGGGACGACCACTTCCGTGCCTTCCACCTCCACCAGACTCCCAGCTCCTCCAGGGTCCCCCAGCTCTGCAAGCCATCTCAGGTGACTGCAGGTGAGTCTTACCCGGCCTGTCCTGATTGCTCCTTCGAGAGCAGGACACAGAGGTAGCATCTCATACATAAAGGTGCGCAGCACATTTCCACGCCCCAGGGTGGGAAACGGGCATCTCAAAGCTCTCCGACCCATTTAGGAGATCCGACTTGGATTTGGAATTCACGCAGCCGAGGACGGGGGATTGCTTCCTGTTATTTCTCCCTCTCGGGAGCACTGGAGCGTTGGCAGCGTTGGAAACAGGGCCAGCACAGAAACCCCGCTGGCCTGCGAGCATGCTGGCTGGCAGCAGGGACAGGGAGATTTCATCTCAAACCCTAATAAAAAGGAGAGTCCACTGAGGTGAGAATCCAGACAGTTCAGAGGAGTATGATGATACGCACTTTTCACATAGAGAATCGCATCCTTTTGCAAATGCGTGTGTCTTAGCCCCCAGGACTGTAGAAAATTAAAAAAAAAAAAAAAAAAGGAGAAAAAAGGCCTTTTTCCAAAGAACATGTGGAAACTCCAAAGTTGATTATATTTGCAATTTTAGTCCTTTGGGTATGACTTTTATGACAGCCAGGTGTATGCCTAGTCACCCTCACATGGAGGTGCTCTCGCCAGGAAACTCTGGGGAGCACAGCATCAGGACCCTTTGCAGGTCAGCTTGCTGCCAAGGTCACGGTGGCTGGGAGGCTGGGAGGCTGGGGACTGAGAGCATCTTCAGACAAAGCACCCCCCCAAAAGAAGAGCTTTGTCAGGGCATGGGTTGGGGGGTTGAGCCATAGCTCTTCAGAGGTGTTGGGGACAAACGATGGGGCTCCTAAGTGTCAGCTCTGGCCACCGTGGTTATTTTTTTCAGAAGGACACTGTAAGGATATAAGCCATGTATCTTTTAATGTCCATTTTCTTACCCTTCTCCTTCCAAACTCAGCTCCAGGTAGCATGGCAAACAAGCAGGAAACTGTTAACTCAAAATCCCTTATGCCTTTAGGATAGAGATGGATACATAAACATGATTTTTTTTTCAACCTTTGCAAGTAAACATGTTACTGGCTACGATTTTTAAGTAACAAAAAAAACCCCATCAAGCTATAGATTTATGCATGTTGTAACTATGAAACAGTTTTCAAATGAGAGCTTCCTTTTGAAGATTTGATTCAAGGGGCTGGGGGGAGCATGGCTTCAGGGCCGTGAAATCCCCAACTCCCCTTAGGGGTGAGCTTTGGCCTCCAGGGACGGCTGGGGACACAGCTCTGGGGAGCTGGGGACAGTGATGTCATGTAGGCAGAGCACAGGACATCGATCAGCGTGGTGTTGATTGCACATCTAAATTCTGCACTTCGATTTGAAGCAGCTGAAATTCATTTGATGTGAGGTGGCAGGACAGCAGAAGGGAGGCAGGGTGGTTCAGGAGAGGTGAGCCTGGAAGTGTCAGAAGCCAGGACAGGCCACCTGTGCTCCTCTAGCCACAACGACTTGCTTGCTGCTTGCCCTGAATCAGCAAAGGCAAACAGAGCAAAGGAGCAGTAGTCCAACATCCTCTTCTCTTTCTCTCCATGTAACTGCCCTCCAGCTCCATTCAAATCCTCGCATGCCAGTTTCTAGAATTTTCCATGAAGAAATGTCTCTGTGGCCAAGCCCGGTGTTTCACATCACTTCCCGTGTGTCTTGTCCAATCTCTATTCCGGATGGAGACAATGGCAGACAGCTTCTCAGCAAGAGCCATAGCTTTCAATACTGCAGAGCAGCAACAATGAGATGAGAGACATGTGTCTAGAAAGCATATTTAAACAACCAGAAAGGAAACACAGATGCCTCCGACTCCCAATACCAGTGCTACGTGGTTCTGTGCTCTTGGCTACATTTTCGTTCTTGATTTCCCCTGATGAGAGCCACGATAGCCTGCGTGAGGGCTTGCAGGCTGCCTTCTCCGCTCATCAGAGCTGGCTGTCATCAGTATGCTCCCATGTCCGAACCAGCACTCCTCCCAGGATTTCAAGGCTGTCTTTCCGTCAACCAGGTTGTTCCAAACATGTGCAAATCTCTTCCTCTGGACCTCCCTTACCAAAGGTGACCTCTTTCTCTCGCCTCTTGAGAGCCCATCCCTAAAACACTGCACTATGGACAAAGACCTACGGAGAAGGAGAAGCATGGAAGAATGAGCAGTGACCCCAAGGACAGGGAGACTCAGAGCTCACTGGGTCCCTGGAGAGGTACTGAGTGAGGGCCGTTGATGGCCCAGCAGTGAGATGAATCAGGGTCCTGCAGACAGGGCCACGTTAACCTCCTTCCTGGATATTTTTATTCATAGAGAAAAAGTTTTCTCTAAGAAAAGCCCCGAGGACAAACATAAAACCTACAAATGGATGCACCCACACATGTCTCCAGTCTGACAAGCATCGCCCCCTCGGCCACACGCTGCCTCCCATCTGTCCCTTCGCCACCCCCCTCCCACCCCTGGCAGTGGGACATCTTCACACCTCAGCAGGCACCAAACCCTGGATTCTTAACTTTGAGAAGGAACCCATCCAATTTGGCTGAAGCTTTTCAGTGGCTGAGGAGAGAGAACAGGGCCAGAAATAGAAGTCTCAAGAACTTTTGGGAGTAATAAGGAGGGCTACAGATGGTGAGATATTTTTCAATCCTGTGATTAATTCTTAATGAACCTTTACATTCCCGCAAACAAAACTGAATTAACTCCTATTCCTTCACAGAAGAGAGGCAAGACTTCAAAGGAAAATACTCAATTGCTTTTGGCTCACAGAACAAAACAGCCACAAATCAAAACAAATGTTAATACAACCAGTTCTAACTCAGAAAGCAATTGCGTTCCAAAAGCTCATTTTAAGCCATTTGTGAGGCATTTTGACCACTTGTTCTAAAGCCAAACAAATCTATACATCGCACCTGAGTCAGGTGAAATAATGGTCCTTTTGTTGTTCTGTCATAGCATTGGAAATGCTCTGTGCACGGCCCAGGGACACGCTCACCTTCTCAACAGGGCTTGGGGGAAACCCATACGTTTGAGTTCCGGTGGCCATGAACTCATTTTCAAATCAGAGAAAATGCTGCGCGGAGTGGTGCTGGGGATGAAGTATTGGGCTGGCTGTCCTGGGTGAGTGTAATGCTGTCCCTGACGGCATTCTGACCTGGGACACAGGACAAGGGGGAAGGGTTTAGACTGGGTTTTCCTGATGCCTGTTGAAGAGGTATTGGTGTTCATCAATTAAATACCGATAAAGCAAGGACTACCGGTAGGGCAGAATGTGGTAGGGGATAGCATGGGACACTCTCTGCTCCTGCCTAGGTTTTTCTTCATTGTAATCACACCTGAAACCATAGCCTATTCTGTCCACATGCCCATGGGTGTTGGGTTTTGCATCCTGTTAGAAGCTCAGGTTTGCCATTTCCATACTCACAATGCTCCTTTTCCCTTTCCTGTGCCCAGCAACTCGGGTACTCTGCGAAGAAAGTACTGTGGGAGGCATGCCTAGTGTCTTACGGTACAAAAAATGAGGTTATTAAGAGACAGTCACTGTAACTAGAGATAAGGTCACCTGTTTTCAATACAGGTGGGAAAAGCAAGGAATTCGGGGTTGTGGAGGCTCGGATTCGCATCCTTAATCCCCGCCGAGGCTCTGGGCAGTAGATGCACGTCCACTTTCTTTATTTGCCCAATGGAGGGAATAGTACCTATCTCGCAGGGCTTGGGTGGCACCGGGGCATTATAAGAAATGCATGCATATAATAAACCAGTGTAAAATGAAACTTTTATCAAGAAGAGTTATTTAAACACAATTGAAATAGCACTTATTATATTAAAATTGCATTGAAGGGGACGTGTATTTCTGACAATCTGACCTTCTAAACGCAGATATGTAACAATTATAATGATAGCTGCCACTTATAAAGAGCCTAAAAACAGCTCTAAATGATTTGCATAAGCTAACTTACTCATTTCTTACATATCAAACGAGAAAGGGAATGCCATAATCCCAGTTTACAAATGTCACTGACACAGAGAATTTATAAAATTTTGAAGCTTTCTACATCTGCTAAGGGGTGAGATTGGGAGTGGAACCACGGCCCTAAGGCTTCAGAGTTCACCCCGTTAGCTGCAATGTTATATTGTGTTGGTAATCAACTAGGAAACAGGTAGAAATGCTGGGTACACCATAGTGGTTTGTGTTGAAATATATAGATAAGGTATCAGAAAAGCAACAAAAATTTCCCGCAATGTCAAAGTGTGGGCCCTGAGAAGAAGGGTACAAGGAGGCCTTGCTAAAACCTTCTGGAAGGGATGAGAAATGGGGAGACCAGGCTGTGGGTGGGAGTGGCAAATCTGTGTAAGAAAAGCCATGTGTCTACACAAGGTCTAGGACATCGTATTAGGAAGCTCTCAGAATTATGTATTCAGTAAAAGGTGGAGGTGGAAAGTCTACTGATGAGCTCAGAAAGCAAACAAGTAAGCTTGCCTGCCTTGACCTGCAGAGGCTTTGGGAGGAATAAAGGGCTTCCGAGGAATATGGAATGTGGGCCAGCCTACCAGCTGAAATGTATACTACCTCCATCTCAAAGGTCGTGAATTGGGCATATAAGTGGTACAGGGCCAGAATACCCTTGTGACAACCAAAAGGAAGCACTAAAACTACGTTTTAGGGACCTACCTCCAATCCAGACTACCAGGGATTGCCAGCTACAGCAGCCGCCCAAGAAGGATCCACAGACCAGAACACCAAAGGAAAATCTGCTATGACAGGAGTCAGAAGACACAATCAGGTAAGATGTCTAAGAACGTCTGGTGGAAGAATGCAGGGGAGAGCCTAGGAGACAAGAACATTTAAAATAGTCCATGGCATGAGGAGAAGGACTCAACCTGTAAGGAATGTACGAGATAAAACCAAACACCAGGCCAGACATGAAAATCACCCTATAACTGGAATGGCAAATTGAGGAAATGAGGAAGTTATACAAAGCATAAGAGAGATATAATGAACTGCAGGATTGCTCTAGGGATTTACTCAACATTATCTCAAGGCTTGTATTAGAGAGCAAATGAAATGGTATTTACGAAATGCTTAGAAAATTATAAACAGTGAATAACTCTTCTTTAATTAGACTCCTAAAAAAAGCAGATAGAATTATATATGTGTGTACATAATTATGTATGTAACTATATAATTATATATATTATGCATAATACACATATCATATATAATACATGTATATAACATATATACATATTACACATACATATGCATTATACATACATATATAATATATATTATACATAATATATATAATAAATATATATATAATTTCCGAAAGTAAACATAAAGATTTCTTAGTAGAAATGAGGGACCAAATTATTCTTATATATTTCAAAAATGATTCCAAAAGGAGAAAAAAGAGAGCATAAGAGAGCATGAAAAAGAAGAAACAGTCAAAGTATAATGGCTGGAAATTTCTCAGAATTAAGGAAAAACCTGAATTCTCCTAAGCAGAAATATCAATGAATTCACTGGTTAAATAAAACATGTATACACCTAGGCACATCATAAAGAAGCTACAAACTCCAAAAAAAAAAAAAAAAAAAAAGATCCTAAGTGTGTCCAAAGAAGAAAACAAAGTTACTTATATAGTGAAAATTTGTCTCACACAAGACTTAACAATTTTGTGTTATTATGTGATAATAATATGATATGATATCATGTGATAATGAAATAACCTATAAGGTATTAAAAGAAAATAACCTTGCCCTTGAAATTCTATATCCAGCTAAAGTATTAGTATCATTTAATACTGAGTGTTAGAAAATGCTATTTTCAAAGATGGAGGAATTTCACCACTATAAAGCTCTATAAAAGAGTAAGATAGAAACACTTTAGAAAGAAGAAAACTGAAGCCAGAATAAGCTACAGGGAGAGTAGTTAGTTGGTCAGTGTAAATGAGCATTGTCTTTCTAATGCAATAAAAATAATAATGACTAGATTTTTTGCACACTGTGGTGAAGAACAGTTAAGACAGGAGGGCAGTGGTCTAAAGTACTGTTAGATCCTGGATGAAGAAGAATATAGAGATCGTGATTAACGTTTTTGGTTAAGTCAATTATATGTCATAAAATCTTGAGTGTGATCACAAAACTTGTAATGATTAAAGGAATCAGTGGAGTAAAGAATATTTGATCTGTACAACAGGAAGAAACAGGGAATAGGGAACGAACCACGGAAATAATGGAAGATTTTAACACTCTTCTCAGTTATAAGGATACAGTAATTATATACATTGTAATTGACTAGTTTAATTGAATGAAATATACATCAAATCCCGTCCTCATTTACAATCGTTTCAAACCCATGTAGAACCATAGTAAAAATTGAGCTCCTAGTGATGAGTGAATGTCATCAAATACTAAAGAATGTCTATCATAAAGAAGACATATAAAGATAATAGGCATTTTAGAATAACAAGTCTAAGGAGAAAAATTTTGAAAATATTGAGAGACACAGAGAGAGACGAGAGCGATTCAGATGGCGAGACCCAGGTCACTTACAAGGAGTGACATTAGATCGGCACCAAACTTTCAAACCCAAGGATGATGCTAGAGTGAGGAGTAAGATCCTCAAAGGTTTCCAAGTCCTTGGAAAAAATGACTTTAATCTCAGAATCCTACATCCTGCTAAAATCACACTCCAGGGTAAGAGCTAAACACTTCTGAGTGTAAGGCAAACCTACAAAAGCTTCACCAACCACACACCCTCTCTGGAGGAGTCACTCAAGCTTTACTGGAGCAAAATACAAAACGAATACAATACAATGAGAGAATGTTAGACACGAGAAACAACAGTGTGCACGTGGCTGAATAAAGCAAGACAACTAATACATATCTGGCAAGAAGTTCACAAGGAATTACATAGGAGAGACGCTGAGAACAGAGAAGAAACAGCAGTAGGAGCCAGCTCTCGCCTCGTCGGAGCGAGGAGGTGAAAGCCAGACATGGATAAAATACATTTATGGAACCGACATTTAAGCGTAATCCAGAAAAATGTAAATAGGATTTGTAAGTTCAACACTACTTGAATAAAAAGTGGAAGAAGCTCTGCACTCCAAATGCACTCGAAAAGGAAATAAAAATAACCACACAGAGTCAGTTCTCTGTGAGTCAGAATTGACAGACACAGCAAACAGCAGTTATTCCCCCAAGAACTTCACCTTCAGAAAGAGATTATAAAATATAAAATGTTTAAATTTATTGATATTTTTAAAAGTATAGAGTTCATGATGCAAGGTCAGGCCAAGAAGGGGAAAAAAAAAAGGATTTTAAGAAGGAAATAAACAACATTTCTAGAAATGAAAAATATGACCCTCCAAGAGAGTAAAGGACATAGCAAACAGCATGTTTGATACACGCGAAGAGACAGGAATTAATTGGACAATCGATATGCAGAAATCAGCCTGAATTAGACACGGAGGGAGGGAGAGAGAGGTATTTATGAAAACAACTCAAGTTAATGGGAGAAGGAGGTTTAACACATTACGAATAGAATTTGGGGTCAGAGTCAGTTTTCCAAGAAGCAGTAGCTAAGAATTTTTCAGACCTGAAGAGGGGCAGGTTGAGGAAGAGTACCGCATCCCAAGCAAAATAAATGGATCAAACACACACATAAACACATCGCTTTGTGATTTCTTAACATCAAATACCAGGAGAAAAGCCTACAGGACAAACAGAAAGGGAGAGGTTACGAATGACAGTTTAACTGGCCTCAGGGTCTGCACCAATAACAAAGGGCTGAGGGCATAGAACCACCGAATTAGGAACCAAAAAAGTCAAGACACACAGGAATGATCACTCAGAGACTCTCACGGAGTGGCTTGTAGTAACGGAAGGAAATCAGTGATGAGGAAGTTGAATTCCGAACGAGGGAGCTCGTTGCTGGACACAACAGTGAGCAATGAAACGGGCTGGGGAGGTTAGTTCGGCTACACGGGTATTGACTGCGCGGAACACCAGGGCAATTCAATGCATCGACCTTTGCAGGTGTGAAAATGATCAGGCAGAATAAAACCCACCATGTCTGGCAGAGGCTGGTCCACGGCCACCTCCCTGTTGTCACCTCCTACCTAATCCTCTCATTTGCGTTGCTCCTGCCACGCAGGTGCGTGTCCCGCTAATCAGCTGTGGCACTTTGTGCATGCTGCTTACTACATTCTCTGAGTTTCATTTCCCTCAGCTCTAAAGTAATCACTGCTCCCAGAATGTGCAAAGGATTAAACGAAGCTCTGGGAGCCGTTACAAAGCACCAAATGGATGTTCCTTTGCGTCTGACATTTCGAATTCCTGGCGACCTCCAATGCCTGGCTCCCAGGAGTTGTGACGGCGCTCGGTGCCCCCGCCCCCGGCCAGCAGGGACTAAGTGCTGTCTAGCACGCGGGGAGCCACAACTTGGTACCAGTACGAAGAAAGCCCAGCCCAGTAAGTGGCACAAAAGCCCAAGAAAACCTGTCGTCTGACAGCAATCTGGTTGGAGTACTGTCAGTATTAAAATGGTACCTGCAAGGCTGCTTTTGACACCAGCCCTCCTAAGGCATGGTATCAGATTCACATGCCCAGATGGTTTCTATACAAAGTTCATTCAGTAAAACGAGCCACACCTCCAAACCCAGGTATCCAGAGGCTGATACCCAGCACCCACGGAAGGTACCAGAAGGAGGAGCCTGCACAAAGGGGACGGGCTCTCGAGAAAGCTAAGCCAGTGCCCATCTCCTTTCTTTCTGTTTGAGTACTCTGTCTCCCTCTGCCCCTGGCAACAACGGCAGGGGGCTGGGGGTCATTCCCCAGCACACAGATGACTCCCCGGCACGCTTTACCTGGGCTCCTTGCACCAAATACTGTTCCCTTCGCAGCTCTCGTCCTGACATGGAGCTCACCCAGGGGGGAACACTAACATCTTCATGCAACAATGTCATGCTGACCTTGCTTTTTCTGAGGCTCAAATGAAACACTGTATTCAGTGCAGCCTTCCCAGTTTCAAAAGAATCCTAAACACTTTATGCCTAGCAGGAATAATTGTAGATGCTGATTAACTTTTATTAAAAAGGAAAAAAAAAGAATATATCTCCAAGCATCCAACCACCCAGGTTAAAATCCTGACTCTATTACTTACTGCTATTCCCCTGTGACTCTGGGAAAGTCACTTGACATTAGTTAGCCTTAGTTTCCACAACTGAAAATGAGGGCTAATTGTCATATCTACCTTTACGGGCTTTCATGGTGATAAATAAATATATCAGAAACATAAAAAAAAACATTTATTAAAAAGGAGAATTTTCTCATATTGTTTCTCATAGTCCATAGTCTCTCATAAACTGAGGGCCTCAGAGGGAAGGGGGGTGGGGGAATGGGATAGGCTGGCGATGGGTAGTAAGGAGGGCACGTATTGCATGGTGCACTGGTGTTATACGCAACTGATGAATCATCGAACTTTACATCGGAAACCGGGGATGTACTGTATGGTGCCTAACATAATATAATAAAAAAACATTAACATTAAAAAAAAAAGGAGAATTTTGACATGAACTAGAAAGTTAGAAAATGATACAGGGAAGGAAAGAGATGATGAGGAGTTGGCAGAGGGAATGTGTAGGCTGGTGTTGACTTCTCTTCGTTCCTTTTTGTGTTTATATTGAATTTTTATGATGCCATAGACAGGTTTGGGCTCTGAGGCATGCACGGGTGCACACACTCACACACACTTGTGCTGAGAAAAAGATAATGCATTCATATGATGAAATTTTCTCTTCCTCACAAATGCAGTAACATCTTGGCCATTGTATGCTAATCTATAACTTTTGATTATTCAACAGGATTAATCAAAGCACTGCCAGGGAAGAAAGACATTACTAACAAAATAGCTATGCATATAAATTTGCAGTCTTAAGATAGCAATTTTTTTTCAGACTCTCTCAAGCATATTCAAATTATCCAATTGCTTGTCAACAATTGATATATGCTAATTAAAAAATAAATCAAAGCTCTTTGTTAAAGTATCAACCAGTGTAATTTACATTTCTTTAAAACATTCAATAGTTCAAACTCTCCATTAATTTCTTTAATGAGATTTCACTGACTCAAGGTAACTTACACACACGGACACATTCTTACACCTACACACAGGTGTGCAATCTGCCAGCAGGGTGACTTCTTAAACCTCTAACTTGTGCGACTCTCTGGTCTCAACTTGAACAATTATATTATTATTTCTTTTCCCTTTTTAAAATTCTTCTGCTTTTTAGAATTCATCTGGCGGGATGGCTTAACTACTAATTCAAATCAATAGCTATTTCTGCTATTTATAGAGCACGCCCCATGTCGACCACCGCACTTGCTGTAGGTAGAATGACCCATAGCTATTGTTTAGTTATAGGATACAAGTGTTCTTTGATCTTGACCTTTTGGACATATCAAAGGTGAATCTCTGCTTTATTTTATATCTCAATGCAGTTAGAGTTTTGGATTTGACGTTGTGATAGAATTCAGGAATACTATTTGAAAAATACCAAAGTAAGACAGAATCCTCGAAACAGGTGTATCACTGGAAGGTCCAGTGGTTTCCAACTGATGTAGGTAAGCTGTCCTTATGACAAGTGCATCCCTTAAATATGATGTAGCCAGAAGGCAACCATATAGCCTTACAAAGGCAAGTTTGCCTCCTACTTAGTCCCCATTCTCAATTTGATAGGAAAACAATTTCTTGAAGTTCAAGCTGATTGCTGAGGAATCTTTCTACAGCTTGAAATGACCATCCTGGCTTTGCCCATTTGCCCTTTTATGATAGTTAAATGGTTTGGGGTGATTTTCAAGGTTAAGGAAGACGCCTTGACTCAGGACTTTCACAAAAAGGAACCAGCCAGGAGCTTCCTATTAGGTAAACAGAAGACTGAACTTTAGGAAACACTTCCTAGTGACTTGAAGACTAACTAGCTGTGACCCAGATGCTTGAGGTTAAGATCCAATAAACATTGAAAAACTAAGAATGCAAACTCCAGATGTAAAGAGCAGGAAACAGCTGGCGATGGGGCCACAGAGAAGCAAATGCTCTAAAAGGAGAAATTTTCTACAACTAAGTGTGCCGCAGAAGATAGCTGCTGGCACTTTTCCTGGCTACTTAAAAGAAGGGGTCGACTCCTGTGAGCCCGAGCAGTACAAACTGGGGGAAAGAATGTGCGAGAAAGGGTGAGCTCAGTGAGATATGTATGTCACGGCTGTGGTGAGGTTTTCTGCAAAACCATATCATGTAGTCTGTAAAGCATCGTATACACCACTTCTCTCCATCCCGATAGTCCAGAGCCCGGCTGCAAGGGCTTTCCAAGGCCTTATTCTGAAGTCAAAGGAGGAACCACGGCAGGACTGGAGGAAGGAAGTTAAGCTGCCCTCAGTGTCAGAAAGTCGAGGTTTTCCCACCTTGTTTGCCACTTACTGGCCGAATGGCCTAACTACTAATTCAATTCAGTAGCTATTTCTGCTGTTTATAGAGCACGCCCCATGTCGACCACCGCACTGGAATGCTCAGGCGGGCTGTAATTTCTCTGGGGGCTTGGGAAAATCCCATAGCCTCTCCGGACCTCAGTCTCTTGATCTGAGAAATGGACATTAAATCACTGAATTTTCCAGGTGGCCAAAATTGGAATCAACTGAGAGAGGCTAAAATAATAATTCTGGTAGGTAATGAGAAATTATTCTCTGCCAGAAACTGTGCTAAATGCCTTATTAATTCTATCATATTTAGTATGGAGACAAGCTTCTCAGCACAGAGCAGCTGTGGCTGTGTGTGCTTGACAGAAATGGCATCACACAGCTTGTACTGCTTTGCTTCTGGGGTTTTGCACTCAGCAACACGTTTGCAGAATTCTCCGTTGTTACGGGTGTTGGTGTCTCATTGATTCTAAAACCTGCACATGTGCAACCTTGAAAAGAACACTCTGAGAACACCTGAAGGACGGCCATGCGGCAGAGAGATCCCCCGTTCTGTGAAGTTAGGTCCAAGGAGCAGCTCGAGGGAGATGGCCATTGGCTCAGGAGGTGTGGGGGATTCCTGGGACCACAGTGCCGAGCAGCAGGTCGTGGGTCTCAGGGACAGCTCATGCTCTTCACGCATGGTCTGGATGACTTTGTCAAGGATGCTGCAAAAGGGACTCCTGGGTCAGGGTGTAGATTAGACCCCAAGTTCCCTTCAAACTTGAAGATTCTGGAATTTTCCACGTAGAACAGTTTTCTAGCACATGCACTCACATGATGGGAGAGATAGAACTTGTGCATCTGTGAATATTAGACACTCCTTATGTGCCAAATTAGGCCACCATGGATCTGTGCAGGGGCCCTCGGCTAATTATTTCATGCTGGCCCTCACTGCCATGTTGCTTCATCTTGTGTGGTGTGCAGCCAACTCCTTGTGGACACAACCCAGGAGCCCCACGCCACATATCTCATCTGCCTCCTGCCTCAGCATTTCCTGGGATGTGCTGAGTGCCCACACATGTCCAACCTGAATGTACTGGGGTAAGTGATGCCTTATGGAGACAATTTCTCACCAATGAGGGCGCAAGTTAGGGGATGTATTAGCTCTTTTCTTCCCCAGGAAGACTGCTCTGAGAATAAGTCATTTATATGGCCTCTGGGAAGATGACCCACAGTTTGAGTAAATGGTTGCATTTAATAAAAATGGCGGTCGGTTGGGTGACACATCTGTGTATTGCCCCACTCCTGCTTCCTGGCACTTTTGATTAAGTAGTAACACAGAGCCCCTCTGTTTCAGGCTCTACTCTCCGAGGACAAGACTCTGTGCATCCTTTTACAAGACGTTAGATGGAGATACAAAGACAAACAGCTAAAGGACACTGGGGATATAGAGGAGAAGATGGTTAATTCTCACTGGGAAGATTTGAAAGACTTCATAGAAAGGATCAGAAGCATCTAAACTTCTAGACGTGCCAGTAAATGTCAGCACCCAAGAGTCAAGTCAAGCAGGATGGGAGCCTGAGAGTGGGGTCTGCCATGTCCAAGCTGGGTCCTCATGGACATAAGGGATGGGTGCCTTCACCTTCTTTATGTGGCCATGAAGGGACTGGCCTCAGGTTGGCTACTGAGAAGCAGAGCTGATCTTACTGCCTCCCACAGGGCCGGCGTGTGTCCTGATGCACGGGGATATGTGGCCTCATCCCCAGCACCAGCTCTCGAATGTTTGCAGGGGCAACCCCAGTCACATAAGGGCAAACACTCTTTATCCGGGGGGTTCTATGATCCTCGCAATGGCTAGAATCTTCCAGATTGGCTTCACCGCTTCTTAATATTTGCACATTCTTGAGCTTGGATCCAAGCAATAGCTTGTGGGTAACAAGCAGGGGAGGTAAACATGGACACGTGTGTTTGTGTTCACGCACTTTGCCTCCGTGGAGGAAGGTGGATTGGACATGATGTTTCAATGCAGGCTCTTCTGTCCTAAAGCCCAGTTAAACTCTCCTTGTAAGAGCTGGCGGGGAGAGTGCTGGCTGCCAAGCGTCTACTGAGAGATCAAAGATTTTCTGTCTGGGATTGTGCCCAAGAGGCCAGGCCGCCCTCCTCAGAAGAGAGACAAGAATGAAGAGCTTGGTGACCACAGTCATGAAGAGGTGGTGTGGGCAGCTGTGGACGGCGGTCACCCACT
The DNA here is from genome assembly GCF_023065955.2 of Ursus arctos. Classification (NCBI taxonomy): domain Eukaryota; kingdom Metazoa; phylum Chordata; class Mammalia; order Carnivora; family Ursidae; genus Ursus; species Ursus arctos. The sequence goes on along the minus strand of NW_026622819.1, from coordinate 4,517,428 downwards.
GTGACTTCTTCCCGGTTGGACTCCAGGTTACAGTCATCCCGACATAAAAGAGAGAACTGGGAGGTTCTTGAAATGACTGCTCAGTCCTTTCATTTTCTGAGACTGCTGTAGGTAGGGATGTTGTAGCTTCGGGCCATGTGGAAACAGAACTGAAATCAAAGACAGGGCCTCTGGCCTTGGGGAGTCTCTAGGTGAGGCGGCAGCCACTCTTTTGGTTTCAAGGATGAAGGTACCGTTTCTTCTCTAGTCTCTGCTACTGAATTGTAAATAATGGGCATTGCTGGTGCACACCGAATTTCAGATCTGGAACAGGCATTGTTTCCCCTGAGGGGCCTATGGCCCCGGAAATCATATGGAAAATAGTTTATGTTCTCCCCCCTACTCCCATCCCTAAGAGAGTTTCCATAACTTTCTCAGGTTCTCGGAGGGGTCTGTGACCTGTATAGGATGAACTGTTGATTTAGAAAAAAATGACATTTCTTTATCTGACATGACCCCAATTTTCCCCCTAATCTGGAATTCAGAAGGAAATGTGACGGCCCTATTCTACTGTCAGTGTGCCTCTGTGTGTGTGCGTGTGTGTGCGTGTGTGTGTGTGTGTGCCTATATTTTTTAATAAAACTAATTTTATGCAAACCGAGAAGACAAGGTCTCCCTTAGGCTTGGGTCTGCCAATCACTTAGAGCAAAAGAAAATTATTTTCCTTGTTTAGATATAGAACAAAGATTTAAACTTACTCCCACGGTCTGCTAACTTATTGAAATATTAAAATCAACAAAGCCAGGAAGAAAAAGGAAGGTCTTGATTCAAGTATATTTTTCCCCTTTATTAGTAGAAAATGCATGGGCAGATAGCACGGGCTCCTTGCAGTCAAAAGTGCAGCCGAGCCCACGCATAGGCACGCTGTTCTTTCAACTTCCCTCTCTCTCGAGGTGATGTGCGGCTTGGCGCCGTGATGCAGCAGGCTGTAAATGATGTATGAAATTAAAGAAATAAAATCCCATGCCAGGGCACTCAGCCAGACTCTGTGTTCGCGGCTATTTTTGTTGCTGCAGCTCAGGGGTGGCTGGGAAAGTGGAGCCTGCACAGAGAGAGACCCACTGGGACACTCAGTGATGCTTTTAAAAAATCAGTGTTGCTCTTCCTCCTTTCTCTTCCCTTCCCCTCTCGTAGAAAGAGTGTCGAACAAAACATTTCAACAGAAACAAACATGTTAAAATAAACCAGCTCATTCTTTAAGCCAGGTTTCAAACTAACCTTTGAGGGGGTCAATCTCTCTGTCCTTGAAGTGGGAGATGGCCCTTCACATGCCCCCTGCTCCCACACATGGCCTCGACTGGGACCAGCCGTCTACGCACGTCTACGATCGGGCATCACTTCAACCAAGCATTTCTTCATATGTACCACATGCAGGTTTACCCATGAATTTAGAGATTATAATCCGCTGCACCGTCATCAATGTCAAGACAGTACATAGACTTTGAGCAAGGTCGTTAATTAACAAGAGTGGAAATAAATCTACCTTTAGAATAGACATCCTGATAAATTCAAATGTTTTGGTCGGCTTTGCAGCTGTGTATGTGATTAGGTTATTCCATTCAATGAATATTTATTTAATGATTGTCTATCTTCTCTCAGTAAAAGATAGGTCCTATAAAGGCAGAGAACTGTGTCCGTGTTGCAAATTGTCTATCACTAAGCGGTGTGTAGATGTAAAGGGCTGGGGTGTCCTTCTAGTTACTTGTTCCAGGGAAGGTTTCAATAAGAGGGTGATGTGTGAGTCTAGTGTCAGGAGCCATGAGAGACGGAACTACGCAGACAGGCTGCCGACGAGGGTTTCAGGCACAGAGAACAGCTAGCATGTAAGAGCTCACTCGACAAAAATCTTCCTTTAAGGGTAAGCATCAGCGCTGCTCATTGTTCCTGTTTACTGACATGCTCCCTTCTTTGGGAGAACTACCTAGGGGTGCAATGCTGAATAGGAGAGGTGTAAGTTTAACTTCTTAAGAGACTTCACCATGATTCCCAACGTGGCTTTATGTCCCGGTGCTGTGGGAAGTTTCGGGGTCCCCACGCACTCCCCAACACTTGTTATGGTCAGCTTTTAAAATGACAGGCATTTGACAGTGGCTTCTCATCGTGAGTTTAATTTGCATTACTCAATGATCGGTAACGCCGAGCATCTTCAAAGTGCCTACTGGCCATCAATATTTCTTTTTTTAGTCCAGTATTGACCAAACGGATGTTCAAATCTTTTGCCAACTTTTTAATTGGTTTGTTTATATGTTTATCATTATGATCTGAATGCTTGTGTCGCCCCAAAATTCATCACCTCCAAATGTGATGGCATTAGTAGATGGGACTTCGAGAGGTGTTGAAGGCATGAGGATGGAACCTCTCCAATGGGATGAACTCCACTGTGAAAGAGGCCTCAAGGAGCTCCCGCACCCCACCCACCAGGTGAGGCCACAGCGAGAAGGCAGCCACCTCCGACCAGGAAGCGGCCTCACCAGACCACGAAATCCACCAGTGTCTTCAAACTGAGAAATGAATTTCTGTGGCTTATAAGCCACACCACCTGTGCTATTTTGTCATAGCGGCCTGAACAGACTGAGCCACTTCATTCTGAGTGTTCTTCATGAATCCTGGATAAATATCCTTTTTCGGGTGTGCGGTTTGACAACATTTTCTCCCAGACCGGGGCTTGTCTCTTTGTTCTCTAAACAGCCTTTCCAAAGGCAGACATTTTTCATTTCAAAACGCCCAACTTATCAAGAGCTTCCTCTGTGGATTATACTTTTGACGTTGTATTAAAAAATCCTTCCTTCACTTAAGGTTGCAAAAATTTACTCTTCCATTGTCTTCCAGAAGTTTTTGAGTTTTCAGTTTTACACTTAGGTCTATAGTGCATTTCTGTATGGAGTTCATTTCTATATGTCACAAAAGGCATAGTTTTAATTTTTTTTTTAACATATGGATATTCAGATGTTCCAGGACTTTTTGCAGAAAGATGAGTCTTTATCCATTAATTGCATTTGTACCATTTTTAAATCAATTGTACATATACGTGTGCGGGTCTCCTATTTTGTTCCATTGATCAATTTGTCTGTTTCTACACCAATACTACAATCTCTTGGTTACTACAGCTTTGTAAGAAGTCATGAAATCAGGTAGTATTAATCCCCCATATCTGTTCTTTTTTTAAAGTTATTTTGTCCACTTCTAGACATTTGGATTTCCATACGAGTTTTATTTTATTTTTGAAAGATTTTATTTATGTATTTCAGATAGAGAGAGAAAGAGAGAGAGAGCACACACGTGAGCATGAGGGGGGAGGGGCAGAGGGACAGAGAGAGAGGGAGAAGCAGGCGCTCTTTTGAGCACAGAGCCTGATATGGGGCTCGATCCCAGGACACTGGGATCATGACCTGAGCAGAAGGCAGACATTTAACCAGCTGTGCCACCCAGGGGGCCCCTTCCATACAAGTTTTAGAATCAATTTGTCATTAACAACAACAAAAACAACAAAAAATCAGCTGGTATTTTGACGGAGATGGCTTTGATTTAATTTCAGGCAAATCAGCATCTTAATAATATTGAATTTTCTGACCCTTGTACATAATATAGCTCTCCATTTGCCTAGTTCTTCTTTAACTTCTGTCAGCAATGTTTTATTATTTTTGGTGTGCTGGACTTTGATATCTTTGGAGAGATTTATTCTTAATTATTCAAATGTTTTGGTGCTATTGCCAATGTTTTTGCTGGTTTAATTTCAATTTCCAATTATTTGTTGCAAATAGATAAAAAATACAGTTGGCTTTAATATATTGATTTGTATGCCATAGACTTGTTAAACTACTTTTTGGTTCTAGTAGGGTTTTTTTGTGTTAAGAATTTTTTGAATTTTCTCCATAGATGATCATGTCATTTGTGATGGAGACATTTTTCTTTTCTTCTCTTACATGGTTGTATGGGTGAGAACTTCCAATACAAAGTTGAAAATAAGTGGTGAGAGTGATCTCCTCATCTCGTTCCTGATCTTTGGGGGGAAGCATTCAACCTTCTATCTTTAAGTATGATGTTAACCATAGGTTTTCATGGGTGGCCTTTATCAGTTTGAAGGAGTTTCCTTTTATTCCTAGTGTGTTGAGAGTTTTTATCAGAAGTTTGCTGGATTTCATCAACTGTTTTCCTGTATCTGTTTAGAAAATCAAATGACTTTTTAAAAAAGATTTTATTCATTTATTTGAGAGAGGGAGAGCATGAACAGGGGGACAGGCAGGAGAAGAGAGAGAAGCAGACTCCCCACTGAGCAGTGAGCCCAACTCAGGGCTTAATCCCAGGACCCTGGGATGATGACTTGAGCCAAAGGCAAACATTTAACTGACTGAGCCACCCAGGTGCCCCCAAACGACTTTCTTTGTTTTTTAGTTTGTTAATACGGCTAAGTAACATTGACTGGTTTCGGAATGTCAATCCAACTTCGCCTTCTTAAGAAACCCCTGACTTAGTCATGATGAATATTTAGTATGTAATTTGGATTCTTTTTGCTAAAACTCTGTTTAGAATTGTGCATCTATGTTCATGAGGGAGTATTGGTCTATAACTTTCTTTTTTGTGATGTCTTTGTCTGTTTTCAGGGTAATGTTGGCCTCATAAAATGATTTGGGAACACTCCCTTTGTTTTCAATTTCTGTAAGAGTTTACACGGAACTGGTACCACTTCATTCTTACATTTTTGGTGAAATTCACCAATGAAACCATCCAGCCCTAGTATTTTTTTATGGGAAAGTCTATGAGAAATTTTTTTTTTTAGATTTTTTTTATTTATTTATTTATTTATTTATTTATTTATTTATTTATTTATTTTAGAGAGAGTGAGAGAGGGAGAGCACAAGAGGGGGTAGGAGCAGAGGGAGGGAGGAAAGAGACTCTGCGCTGAGTGTGGAGCCTGATGTGGGGCTTGATCCCAGAACCTTGAGATAATGATCTGAGCCAAAACCAAGAGTGAAACATCCAGCTAACTGAACACCCAGCTGTCCCAATTTTATGAGAAATTTTTTTTATTATGTTATGTTAGTCACCATACAGTACATCATTAATTTTTGACATAGTGTTCTGTGATTCATTATTTGCATATAACACCCAGTGCTTATTGAAATGCATGCCCTCCTTAATACCCATCACTGGGCTACCCCATCCCTCCACCCCCCCAACCCCTCTGAAACCCTCAGATTGTTTCCCCGAGTCCAGAGTCTCCTATGGTTCGTCTCTTCCTCTGATTCCCCCCTTGAGTTTTCCCCTCTTTCCCCTAATGTGCTATTCCTTATGTTCCATATATGAGTGAAACCATAAGATAATTGTCTTTCTCTGCTTGACTTATTTCACTTAGCATAATCCCCTCCAGTTCCATCCATGTTGATGCAAATGGTGGGTATTCATCCTTTCTGATGGCTGAGTAATATTCCATTGTATATATGAGGTAACTCTATTTTTAACTTTTTGAGGAACCTCCATACTGGTGTCCAGAGTGGCTGTACCAACTTGCGTTCCCACCAACAGTAAGGGGTTCCCCTTTCTTCACATCCTCGCCAATATTTGTCATTTCCTACCTTGTTATTTTTTGCCATTCTAACTGGTGTAAGGTGGTATCTCAATGTGGTTTTGGTTTGGTTTGTGATTTCTGAGCATTGATTTTGTATCCTGCCACATTACTGAATCGCTGTATGAGTTCTAATAATTTGGGGGTGGAGTCTTTTGGGTTTTCCACATAATGTACCATGTCGTCTGTGAAGAGAGTTTGACTTCTTCCTTGCCAATCTGAATGCTTTTATTTCTTTTTGTTGTCTGATTGCTGATGCTAGGACTTCTAGTACTATGTTGAACAATAGTCGTGAGAGTGGGCATGCCTGTCATGTTCCTTACGTTAAGGGAAAAGCTCTCAGTTTTTCCCCATTGAGAATGATATTCGCTGTGGGCTTTTCAAAGATGGTTTTATGAAAATGAGGAATGTTCCCTCTATCCCTACACTCTGAAGAGTTTTTATCAGGAAAGGATCCTGTGTTTTGTCAAATGCTTTTTCTGCATCAATTGAGAGGATCATATGGTTCTTGTCTTTTCATTTATTAATCTGCTCTATCACATTGATTGATCTGTGAATGTTGAACCACCCTTGCATCCCAGGAATAAATCCCACCTGGTCGTGAAGGATAATCCTGTTAATGTCCTGTTGGATCCTATTGGCTAGGATCTTGTTGAGTATTTTGGCACATGTATTTTAGTTCTCATTGGTTTTTATGAATTGTTTAAGTTCTTCTTTAATTTCCTGGTTGGCCCAAACATTCTTTAGCAGGATGGTCTTCAGCTTCCAAGTGTTTGAATTTCTTCCAAATTTTTTCTTGTGATTGAATTCCAGTTTTAAAGCATTGTGGTCTGAAAATATGCAGGGAATAATCTCAATCTTTTGGAATTGGTTGATTTGTGACCTGATTTTGAGACCTGATTAGTGATCCAGTATGTGGTCTATTCTGGAGAAAGTTCCATGTGCATTTGAGAAGAATGGGTATTCTATTGTTTTAGGGTGGAGTGTTCTGAATATATCTATGAAGTCTATCTGGTACAATGTGTCATTCAAAGCTCTTGATTCTTTGCCGATCTTCTGCTTAGATCATCTGTCTATTGCTGAGAGTGGAGTGTTGAGGTCTCCTACTATTAAAGTATTATTATCAATTTGTTTCTTTATTTTGGTTAACAGTTGGCTTATGTAGTTGGCTGCTATAATGTTGGGGGCATAGATATTTACAATTGTCAGACCTTCTTGTTGGATAGACCCTTTAAGAACTGTACAGTGTCTCTCTACATCTCTTACTACAGTCTTTGGTTTAAAATCTACTTTGTCTGATAGGAGAATTGCTACCCCAGCTTTCTTTTGAGGTCTGTTGGCATGAAGAATTATTCTCCACCTCCTAACTTTCAGTCTGGATGTATCTTTAGGTTCAAAATGAGTCTCCTGTAGACAGCTTATGGATGGGACATATCTTTTTATCCAATCTGCAACCCTGGGCTGTTTCGTGGGAGCATTTAGGCTGTTCATGTTGAGAGTGACTATTGAAATATATGATTTTAGTCCCCTCCTGTTGCCTGTGAAGTCCCTGTTTCTATAGATTGTCTCTGTAAATTTCTGGTCTATACTACTCTTGGGGCCTTTCTTCTTTTATAGAACCTCCTTAATATTTCTTGCAGGGCTGGCCTGGTGGTTACATATTCTTTCAGTTTCTCCATCCATTCTGAATGACAGCCTTGCTGGATAAATTATCTTTGGTTGCGTGTTCTTCTCTTTTAGTACCCTGAATATGTCTTGCTAGGCCTTTCTGTCTTGCCAGGTCTCTTTGGACAGGTCTGACATTATTCTGATGTTCTTCCCTCTGTATGGAAGAAATCTCTTCCCCCAGCCACGCTCAGGATTGCCTCCTTGGTTCTAAGATCTGCTAATTTTACTATTATATGTTGGGGCATTGATCTGTTCTCATTGATCTTGGAAGGGGTCCTCTCTGCCTCTTGGACATGAATGTGTATTTCCTTCCCCAGATTAAGGACATTTTCAGCTATGATTTGCTCAAATATATCTTCTAGTCTTCTCTCTCTCTCCATCCCCTCAGGGATCCCAATAATTCTGACACTGGAATCTTTCATGGCATCATTAATCTCTCTCAGTCTGATCTCTTGGGCCTTCAGGAGTTTATCTGAGGCCTCCTCGGCTTCCTTCTTTTCTATCATCTTATCTTCTAGCTCCCTAATTTGTTCTTCTGCCTCATTTACCCTGGCTGTCAGGGTATCCAGTTTAGACTGCATCTCATTCGTAGCATTTTTAAGTTTGGTCTGAATAGATCACATTTCTGCTCTTAGAGATTTTATATTGTCGCTAATATTTTTCTCAAGCCTAGATATCGACTTCATAATTGCTACTCTGAAGTCTATCTGTGACATCTTGCTTATATCCGTATCCATTAGGTCTGTGGCAGAGGGCATAGTCTCTGATTCTTTTCTTTGTTAGGGGTTCCTTCTCTTAGTCATTCTGTTGTGGGGTGGTTGAGAGAATTACAGAGTCCAAAGTCTTAACCACGACCCAAGCAAGATGCACCCATTTTATAGGGACCCTAGGGTTGTCATCCTCTTGTTCTTCCAGCCTGTCTTCTGGGGGAGGCTCATGCCATGCTGTTACTCATGCAGCCCTGCTTGGGCAGAGTTGCCCTGCCCCTTGTTGGGGGCAGGCGTTGGGCTCAGTGGAAACCAGTGTTTTGAGCTTTTGTTCTCTGGCGGCTTTCCATGTCTCTTCTGTCTCTTCTGAGAGTCAGAGCAGAAATGACCGCACCCAAACCTCTGACCCAGAGCAGAGAAATCATAGTCTGCTCTTCACTGAGGTCTCCAGGACACAGAGTCTCCGTTTCTGTTTGTGCAGCTAAAAACCACAGACTTCCTGGTGGTGCGCTCCACAGCAGCTCTCCCAGAGTTCGATCCCAGGGCTGGGCTTGTCTCTGCCTTTTGTGCTTCTAAAACTGGGAGCCACCCCCAGTTCATGCACATGCACCCATAGCTCCTGGATCCTGTCGGGGCTGCACTCAAGTCCTTTCCCGGCCACTACCAGTCTGCAAGTCTATGCCTGGTCCCCAGCGCGGGACGCTTTTGTGCTCCAGGATTATATCACCTTCCCAGTGCCAGCTTGTGGTGGCTCCCTCACTCTTCTCTTTATTTTCTGATAGCTGGGGGCGGAATCACGGCTCCACCCTTCATACCTCGTGACTGCTGGAGATTTAATGCTTGTAGAGATCCAGATATATATTCTTACATCTCAGGCTGATTTCGTGGGTGTTCAGAATGGTTTGGTAGATATGCAGCCAAATTCAGGAGACCGGTTGAAATAGGGTCCCCTACTCCTCTGCCATCTTGCCTCTCCCTCAGTTTATGAGAATTTTTAAAAAAATAAGGAATATAGCTCTGTTCAGATGACCTATTTCTTCTTGAGTGAACATTGACCATTTGTGTTTTTCAAGGAATTTGTCCATTTCTCCTAAGTTTACAAACTCATTGCCATAAAGGCATTCACTGTACATTCTTGTTATCCTTTAAACAGCCATAGAACCAGCAGTGAGGCTGACTCTTTAATTCTTGATATGGGTAAAATATACCTTCTCTCATTCTTTAATCAGTCTGCCTCCAGGCTCATCAGTTTTGCGGATATTCTCAAAGAACTAGCTATTGATTTCATTGATTTTCTCTCTTTTAAGTTTTCTACTTCCATGATTTTTCCTCTAATCTTTATTGTTTCTTTTCTTCTGCTTGTTTTGAATATTTCATTTGTTCTTCCTTTTCATTTCCCAAGGTGGAAACTTAAGTCATTAATTCGAGAATATGTATTTTGTCAGGTATTGACATGTAGAGCTAAATATGTCCTCCTCCAAGCACTGCTTTGGTGGCATTTCACAAATTTTATCATAGAGTGTTTTTATTTTTCTCCAATTGAAAATGTTCTCCAGCTTTCCTTTTGATTTTTCCTCTGATGCATTCATACTACATACTTTCCAAATGTCTAGGGATTTTCCAGAGAGCTATCTGTTTTGATTTCTAATTTAATTAACTGTGGTCAGAGAACATACTTGGTAGGACTTTAATTCTTTTAAATTTAGTGGGATTTGTTTTATGGCATTAAATATTGTCTATGTTGGTAAAAATTTTGTGGGCACTTGGAAAAAGCATGTATTCTGCTCTTTATCGGGTGGGTTTTTCTATAAATGCCAATGAGGCCGAGTTGGTTGATAGTGCTATTTGAACCTTTTATATTCTTACTGATTTTCTGTCCACTTTGTCAATTTTTGAGAGAGATATTGCAATACTTGAGTATAATGGTGGATTTATCTTTTTCTCCTATTTTTCAGTAAGGTGGTATTTTCCTGATTCATTGCATGCCTGATAATCTTTTCCTGGATGACAGGCATTTTGAATTCTAACTTGTTGGTCCTTGGATATTTTTGCGTTTCCAGAAGTGTCCTTGAGCTTTCTTCTGAGGCATAGTTAAGCCATTTACAAATGGTTTGATCCTTTTGGGTCTTCCTTTTAATATTTGTTAGGCAGACAGGAGCAGTGGAGGCAAGAGACAGCTGTGGAGGCAAGAGACAGCTGAGTACTCCACCCAGCATCTCATGAACCATGCGGGTTTCTGGCCTGGATGGTGGGAACGGGTGCTGTCTCTGCCCTGTGTGAGCACCGGGCACTATTTTCTAAGCTTGTTGGTGGTAGATAGTTTCCTCAGACAGATGTGTGAATTGATCAGTACACAGCCCAGTATTTGAAGAGGTCTTTTGTGAATCTCCGGGGCTATCTCTGCACACAGCTCTATGCTGTCCCTTTCTCTGCCATGCAAATTCTCATGACCTCATCCCCAGATTCCTGGCTCCATCTTTCACTTGAGGATGCTGACTGTACTTCAGCTATTCTTCTCTCAAGGTAGTAAGTTGTGGTTGCTATGCGGCTCATCTCACTTTTTCCCTGCCTACCAAGGATCATTGTCCTTCTTTGCCTAACTTCCAGTGTCTTGAAAATCATCATTTCCTAAACTTCGCCCATTTTTTTCCTTTAAAAATTTTCCCCTTTCCTTTCAAGGGCAAGAGCCTATTCAGTCCCTGTGGTTGGTTCCACACTGGCCAGAAGTGGAAGTCAAGAACCTGCGTCCTTAGGGAGGTGTGGATGTAAGGTGTGGGATCCTGTTTGCTCTCTTGCGTCTGCTAGGGAGGGATTGGACAGGACTGCTCTTCTCTCTGGACTGGTAACTACTGAGATCCAAATGTTATCTCTGTGTGTGTATTCTTGAAGCCAGTAACACAATTTTTAAATCTACTTATTTAGGCCCATTTAAGCTGCAAAGCATGGCAATAAAGTGGGTGACCGAATGAGGTGCCACTGTCTGTGGTTTGGTCGTGGCTTCTTTGGGGATGCGCCCGGCCATCAGCAGCAACATGCACACAGATCAAGGGCTTGAGTAGAGTGTTATTGAACATTAGGAGTGCCTATTCCCTTTCTAACTGCAATTAAAATGGGAGCTCTTAAATTTCCTTCCCATGGCCCCCATGGCTCATTTTACTCCCTATATCTGCCCCAGTGCCTCGTGTTTGACGTCGAAAGCATTTCTGTGGATGAATCCTGACTGCGGTCTTTATATGCTATCGGTGCCCCAATCACATCCCCTGAACTTACATCATTGATAAAATCATCAGAAATGAAATAGGACTCATAGGGACCACTGGTAGCCCTTCAGCATTCGGGTCGATATTATATGTTCTGAGATGGAGTGTCCTGTTTCTAATTCTGACTGGACATAAGGAAAGCAGAGAGGGCATTTGCTGAGCTTCCCCTGCAGCAGGACACACACCATTTCTAAACTTTACTAGACAAAGGGATAGCCTGCCTCTATATAAAACACTTCCTTTTTTACTCCTAATTTTCAAAGATCAGGATGACAGACTATAGGATTCATTTTCATTCAGGATTTCCCTTTGACTCAGGATTGAATATTAACTCCCCACAAAAGCACCACTACACAACTAAGATTTTACTTTTTTCTCTATCAGTACTGAATTTCTGGGCCTTGAATGCAAATACTGGTTGTGTTAATATAGTCATTCTTCTACCAGAATTATTTCTTACAACTTGTCAGAAGCAGTGTTGGCTAGATAATAAGTCTAATGCTTCTGCTAATTTCCTCTTAATAAATTCATGTGGAACTATTAGTAACAAGAGTGCCCAACTCAATCTTCATCTCCTAGGATTTTTAATGCTTGAGTTCCTATCTTCAGACCCCATTTTTCACCAAGTAGTTAGCTTTACTTGTTGGCATCGTCTGCCCCCAAGTTGAATTAATGAAACCTCCATGGTGGAAAATGACCTTCAATAAATATGGTTTCTCATTTCCCATCCTCTTATACTTTAATGGAAAGGGCTTCCGTGCCTCTGCCCAATGTAATTAAATGTGCTGGTCGGGCGGACAGAACAAAGGTACGTTAGAAGGTGGGCATAGTACAGGTAGTACTTTTAAAAAGTGAGATACAACTAGTACACACTAAAATACACAGATTTCAAGGGCTCAGTCTGGTGAATTTTGATAACTATATACACCTGAGTATACCTGAAATAGATACACAATTTCTCCACCCTCCCAGAAAACTGCACTGCGCTCTTTTCCACTTCACCTTCTTTCAATTGGGCCCTAGAACCACAGTCTTATTTTATTTTTTTAAATTTTTTTATTATTATATTTTTTTATTATGTTATGTTAGTCACCATACAGTACATTGCTGGTTTCTGATGTAAAGTTCGATGATTCATTAGTTGCGTATAATACCCAGTGCACCATGCAATACGTGCCCTCCTTACTACCCATCACTGGCCTATCCCATTCCCCCAGGCCCCTCCCCTCTGAAGCCCTCAGTTTGTTTCACAGTCTTATTTTAAACACTGTATTTTAGTTTTAACTGAATTTGTATTTCATGCATGTGAAATTATGTGATATGTCCTCTTTTGTGAGATTTGTCAATCATTGCATATGTATTATTACTTCATCTCCATTTTGGGTAAAGCACAACTGGTTATTTGGTTTTCTGTCAATGGACATATTTTCTTTTCCAATTTTTGTAGCTTTTTTTAATACAAATCTTTTGTTGACATAGGCTTTAATTTTATCTCAGATAAATGCATTGGAGTGAAATTATCAGTCTTATTTTGCTCGTGAATCTCCAATTTGGACCTGGTTCAGTTCAGAAGCTCAGCTCTTCTCCATGCAGTGTGAGCTGGGACATTCTGAAACCAGGATTGCCTTGTGTCTCAGGGCTGAAATTATTGGAAGGCTCATTCACTGCTTATCTGGTCATTGACGTTGGCTGGTATCTAGGACCATAGCTGGAGCTGGCAACCAGAACACCTACATGTGGTCAGCTTCCTCATAACACACTGGTTGGTTCCAATAACAAGCATTCAAGAGGACAAGGTACAAGTGCATGATATTTTTATGACCTACTCAGAAGTCACATAGTGTCATTTCTGCCATATTCTTAGTTGAGACAGTCACAAAGTTTCACCCAAGTTCAAGGGTAGGAGGGCTAAGATTTAGATTCTACACTTAATGGGAATATTGTCAAAATCAGGTTGTAGGAATAATGTACAGAATGCAGTGTATTTTGTTGATCATCTTTAGAAAATACAATCTGCCATAAAGGCTCAAGAGATATTCTCTTTCTGTAAGGCAATATGTACCCCAAACTCAAAAATATTTATTTTTATTTATATCCTTTCTCTCAATCATCTCACTTGAATATTATCTTAAGGGAATTAAGACTAAAACACTCATAGATTTATGTACAAAGATATTTGTAACAACATTATTAACAATGAAAACAGAAATCAATTAGAAAACATATAAATGAAAGTATAGAAATAGTTACTTTATGTTGTAGCTTAAGTATTCCTACTCCTCTTTGATGCTCTTCCTTATAAGAGATGGAACCTAATGCCCTTCCTTTGAGTGTATCCTGGGCCTAATGAGTCATTTACACTCAGTATAACAAACAGTATGTCATCTCTGTGACTTTGGAACCTGTAACATGAAAGTTGTTGAGACTTACTTCTTGCTTACTCTTTGCTTTCTCAACCTTAGATCTCTCACTTTGCAGGAAGTTGCCCGCCATATTGTGAAGAGAGGTCTACATGGTGAGCCATGTGAAGAGGCTGTCTTAGAAATGGATTCTCCAGCCTCAGTCAAGCCTTCGGATGACCATTGTCCCCACCTGCCATCTTGACCGCATTGTGACTGCAGTACTCCATCTCCTATGTGAGGCTGTAAGCCAGACCCACTCAGCTAAGCTGTTCCCAGATTCCTAATTCTCAGAAACTGTCTGAGATAGTAAATGTCCATTTTAAGCTTCAATTTTTTAGAATAATTTGCGATACACCAATAGATAACTGCTGAATTTTACATCATTCCACTCAACAGAATGCCATGAGGCTACTGAAAATAGTGTTTCATAAGATCAGTCTATGATATGGAGAGATATTCACAATATTTCTAACACGAACGGACCAATTCAATATATTTAGTGTAATCTCAATTTATTTTTAAAATATAAATCTATACAAAGACCAAAAGATTGATGAAATAGAACTATTAGTACTTGATGAAATTATTACTATGGTAAAAAAAAAATCCTTAATCAATTAGTCTGAGATTGAATCCCATTTACTACTTGTACAATCATATCATGGTTGTATATACAATTATTAAGTCTCTAATCCTCATTTTACTCATCTGTATAATGTAACTAATAAAATATTACCTAATTCATGAGGCTTGAGGAGAAACAAATTTAATATATATAAAAAGTACTTAGTTTCCAGATCACGATAAGTACTTAACGAATGTTAAGATAATTTTCACTATTAGCACAAGTAGTAAATAGTTATTTCTGTAACTCACATTTTCTAAAATATATTTGGATTATCTTTATGGCTATTAAAAATGCTCTTTAGCAATGCTTCCTAGAATGTTACTTTTTATAACCTTGTGTTCAAGGTTCTCTAGCTCCTTCATCCCTTTGCTTCCAGAGTCGGAGCATCTGAAGCACAGCCGAAGCTCAGACTAGCAGCCCTGGAGGCTCCTGGCTGTGCTGGGATCCGAGTCCTGGAGTCATCGATATGCGATATGCGATATGCGAGTGAGGAGCTGGGGAGGCAGGGGCACAGGGAGCTGGGGCACAGGGAGCTAGTGCGCAGCCGCAGCCGTGGAGAGGAGTCAGCCTGTGCACAGCAGGTCCCATCTGTGTACTCGGATAACGAGACCCACCAGCTATTTCTGGAAAGAGGACAACCCAGTCAATGAAGCTGCTTGCTGCAAATCTCCTGGGCTGCTGGGGACATTTTTACATAAGCAAGGCGTCCCCCTTCACGGACTGCATCAGCTTGAGCAGACTTTGTATAAATACTCCTGTAAATGTACATTGGTCTTTATTCTGACTTTTTAAAAAATTTTTATTCTTCCATGTGTAAGGGCACCATGTCCATCAATATAGTTGTATGAAAAGGACATAGTGGGAGCGCCTGGGTGGCGCAGTCGGTTAAACGTCCGCCTTCGGCTCAGGTCATGATCCCGGGGTCCTGAGATTGAGCACCCACCCCCCATCAGGCTCTCTGCTCCGGCGGGCAGCCTGCCTCTCCCTCTCCTTCTCCCTCTGCCTGCCACTCTGCCTACTTGTGGTCTCTCTCTCTGTCAAATAAGTAAATAAAGTCTTTAAAAAAAAAAAAAGACATAGTGTTAACACTTCCTGTTTGTCTTTTAACCAGAGCTTAGAGGTCACGGAGGTGTGGGTCATACCCCCAGCTCTGTAAATCCAACTTTTCATAATCATTTTTATAAATAAAAATGGAAAACAAAAAGAAGACTCATATTATAGATATGGAGATACTCTATTTAGATTTCCTTTGGAATATAATTGCAGAAATTCAATTTTAGAAACAAAAATGAACGAGCAAGGAGTATGTATACTTGCCGTTTATTTTTTTAAAATTTAAATTCAATTTAATTAACATATAGTGTATTATTAGCTTCAGAGATAGAATTTAATGATTCATCAGTTGCATATAACACCCAGTGCTCATTCCATCATGTGACCTCCTTAATACCCAGCACCGGGCTAACCCATCCCCCGACCCATCCCCTCTGAAACCCTCAGTTTGTTTCCAGGAGTCCATGGCCTTTCATGGTTCATCCCCCCCTTTGATTCCCCGCCTTCATTTTTCTCTTCTTTCTCCTAATGTCCTCTATGCTATTCCACACATAAGTGAAACCATATAATAACTGTCTTTCTCTGCTTGACTTATTTCACTTAGCATAATCCACTCCAATTCCATCCATGTCAATGCAAATGGTGGGTATGCATCCTTTCTGATGGCTGAGTAATATTCCATTGTATATATGGACCACGTCATCTTTATCCATTCATCTGTTGAAGGGCATCTCTGCTCCTTCCACAGTTTGGCAATTGTGGAGATTGGGGTGCATGTGCCCCTTCTTTTCACTATATCTGTATCTTTGGGGTAAATACCCAGTAGTGCAATTGCTGGGTCGTAGGGTAGCTCTATTTTTAACTTCTTGAGGAACTTCCATACTATCTTCCAGAGTGGCTGTACCAACTTGCATTCCCACCAACAGTGTGGGAGAGTTCCCCTTTTTCCACATCCTCACTAACATCTGTTGTTTCCTGAGTTGTTCAATTTAGCCATTCTGACCCGTGTGAGGTGATATCTAATTGTGGTTTTGATTTGTATTTCCCCAAAGCCGAGTGATGTTGAGCATCTTTTCATGTGTTGGCCATTTGTACGTCGTCTTTGGAGAAATGTCTGTTCATGTCTTCTGCCCATTTCTTGACTGGATTTTTTTGGTTCTTTGAGGTGCTGAGTTTGATAAGTTCTTTGTAGAATTTGGAGACCAGTCCTTTATCTGATAAGACATTTGCAAATATCTTCTCCCATTCTGTCTCAAATATACAAACTAACCTTACAGCTAAAGGAGCTGGAAAAAGAACAGCAAATAAAACCTAAACAGCAGAAGAAGAGAAAAGAAGAGATACTTGCTTTTTATCGATGATCCCTTTTCGCTCCAAAAGCAGCTATGACACAACATGTTTGCAACATCTCCCCTTGTGTGCTCTCAAGTTCTCGTGAACACTTGGGGATGGCAATCCGCTCTTCAGCAATAATAAGGATGTGATGGAATTGCTTCTTGTCCACCAGAGGCTAGCACAGAGTTCCGAACAGCGCATCCCCAGGTGCACATGGATTTAAATTTATTCCTGTTTCATCCTTTTGTTTATCCACTGAGTTGAAAATGCCTTGCTTAAGCCAAGACACTGTATCAACAACTTTCTCAGGACATTCCATTCCAGCAAGCCTGTCAAAAACCAAAAAACCAAAAAACCAACAAGTGAGGTTTTTCTCTGAGTTTTAATGACTATTAGTTACTAAAACTAGTGACTACTAGTGTTACTAGTACTGGTAACTACTCCTTATTGTTGGGATCTGACGTCCCCACTTACTTACTGGCTCTTCTAGAACTCTTCAGGAGACCAGTTACAATTTTAAAAATCTCTTATACTAAGAATTTAATTTTTTCTTTCTTTTCTTTTTTTTTTAAAGATTTTATTTATTTATTCGACAGAGATAGAGACAGCCAGCGAGAGAGGGAACACAAGCAGGGGGACTGGGAGAGGAAGAAGCAGGCTCCCAGCAGAGGAGCCTGACATGGGGCTCGATCCCACAACGCCGGGCTCACGCCCTGAGCCGAAGGCAGATGCTTAACCTCTGTGCCACCCAGGCGCCCCAAGAATTTAATTTTTCTTAATAAAAGATACTTAGCGATATTTCGATGATTACTTACTGTGCTTTGGATCATATTATAAATTTATTTCCATGGACCAGACTGCAGCTAATCGTGGCCAGACATCAAGTGTTATCTTAGTATGTGCTCTTCTGTTTTCAGGTCCCTCTAGAGGTGTTTATTCTGTCTTTCCTGTTGGAGGTGAAAGACATGAATGTGGATTTCACTGAGTGTGGTATTCTTCATCTAGGAGTCAAATCCCCTCCGGTTATGCCAACTTAGAGTCACTTCCCAGGGCCTTCAAAAGCTGTCTATCACATTTTACACAAAGTTTACCATTGTTCTTGGCTGGAAAGTTAATCCGACACAAGGAATTGCTCTAGGAAGGAGTTCTAGGGAGGAAGGAATTGAGAAGGCACATTTTTTAAAAAGATATTTATTTATTTGTTTGTTTATTTATTTATTTAGAGAGCTTATGTGAGTGGGGAGAGGGGCAGGGGGAGAGGGAGAGAGAGAATCCCAAACTGGTCCCATGCCCAGTGTGAGCTGAAACCAAGAGCTGGACACTTAACCCACTGAGCCACCCAGGCGCCCCGAGAAGGCACATCTTCTTAATATAGTTTCTATCATTATTTCAGTTTTAAAAATGTAGCAATTGTGTTAATATGAAAAATACAGTCAATTCTCATTATTCTCAATAGTATGTTCTATAAAGTGGCCATAAATATTGAATTAGCGAATATGGAACATTGCTTCCTTGACACATACAGAGTTAGGTTCCTGTGAGCCTACGTTTTCAGCAATCGATTGGCACACAATCTTTTTGTGTTTCTATTAAAGACATCTTATTTGATATACAATGTTGATTCTTTAACATTAAAGTCATGGCCAACAGCACTGTAACTCATGCCTGAATGAAGCGGATCTAATGTACGTATTGTCTCCATCAGGAACATCACAGCCTCCTTGTGCTTAAGAGCACAGACCACACTTCTGCATTACGCTTGGGGGTAATGTTAAACAGCAAAATCACCAACAGAAAGCCCAAAACACAAACGTGACACAAAATATATTACAAAAAGTGCACCTGATGTCAGTAAGAAAGCTACAACCAAAAGTCAGAATGTTGTCTTGTTTGGTACAAGAGTGCTGTGAGTACTGATTGGGAAGTTATCGATAAATTTTAGTAAGTTCAATTTTTTCCAGACTTTATTTTGCCTTAGGCTTCATTTTTTATAGTTGCTATTCCTACGTTCAAATTCATTGATTTTCTTACACTATTTAATTTTTTGCTAATACCACCCAGTGAAATTGTCCCAATACTCAAAGCAGAGGATTTTGTGATACATGAGACTTCTCATGGATATGACTTGCTTTCGTCTCTACAAGTTACGTGTAGTTCTTTATATCCTCAATTGTTCTTCTCTTTGTATTCGTGTTTTCTGACCATCATGTAAATACTGTTTTAAAGTCTTTTTGTGCTAATTTGTAATCTCTTATGTTTCTGAGTCTGTTTTTATGGGCCTCTTTTTCTCCTGGTAATGGGTGGGACGGTTTTGTGCTTTTTGTCTTATTTGGTAATTTTTGATTGGATTCATTCTAAATTTATAATTTTGAGCTCCAAATATTGTTTCATTGCTTGAAAATGTGTTGGACTCGAGCGGGCATATAATTAGGCACTTTACAATTTATGGACCAGCTTGCACCTTTTGAAGCTTGGTTTTGGGAATTTATTTGGACACGTCTAGAGTAGCTTTTATTCTAGGGCTATTTTATCCCTACTTTTCGTTGGGTGACTTCTGTGTGCTTGCTGATTTTCTGGGATCTCTACAAAATGCCCAGTGTATTCAACAAGAGAGCTCCATGCTGGCTGGTAGGAATGCAAATAATTCTTGCCTTTGCACCGGGATTTTTCCACTTCCCTGGTAATTGTTCTGAACCTGGAACTTGTTCTCCCAGCCTCATAGAGTTTCTTGTCTTGCTTGAGCCAATGAGATTCAGTCAAAGGCTCGAGAGGACCTCTCTCCCTCCACTCTGGTACCTGCTCTGCATACTCCAGCCACCTCGGCCTCCTTCAAGTGCTGGCCCTCTCTCTTGAACTCAACAAGACTATGATTTGCTGCTTGGGTCCCCCTCCCCAGACAGAAACCTAGGAGTTTCCTGCAGGCAGAAAGTGATGACAGGGGTCTCTTGGTTGTTTCCTTCTTTAGGGTTCAGAGTTCTGTGCTGCCTATTGTCCAGTATCTTGGATATTTTGCTTAGTTCTTATTTCTACTTGTTTGCGGTGGGTGAGCACATCCCATACCAGCTATCTTTACACGGGTGAAAGCCTACACTCCTTTGCAAATGTTTAGTTTTATTTCTCATCTTTAGATTTTTTTATCCCACTTAGCATTAGTCTTTGTAGAAGGTATAATCTAGTATTTAATTTTATCTATTTTTTTTCTTTTTTTTGGATAACTACTTTTCTTCATATTTTTTACTAAATATGCCAGCATTTCTCCACTGACTTACAAAGCTGCCTCTGCCATATACTAGTTTTCTCTACGTGTGTGAGGGTCTATTTCTGGGCTCTCCATCATGTTCTCTTCGTCTCTTTTTCTATCCCGGTGCTAACATCACACTCTCAGTCGCTTTTATTTTATAAAAAATCTTGATATCTAAGTCTTCCTAGCAGTGACATTCTGTCTCTTCATCTGGTTATGTCTTATTTTATGTCTTTTAATAATGTTCCATATTTTTACCTGCAAAGTTATTGCATATCTATCACTAGAATTAATCCTTGACAACGTATTTGTTGTTGTTTCGTAAATAGTAGTTTTTATAATTAGATTTCCTGTTTGTTGATGGTGCTTTAGAATGCAATCAATTTTCATAGATTGATTTTACATCTAGCAGCCTTCTGGATTTTCTTTAAATCCAATAATTTAGCTCTAGATGCTCTAGGGTTTTCTACGGATACAAATATATTGACTCTCCTAGTCTTTAATATTTACTTATTTATTCTTGCTTAATGGTGTTATCTTAGACACCCAGAAAAAAAATGAAAAAGAAAAGTAGTGAAAATAGGACTTCTGTTCTTGTCCCTGACATTAGAGAAAATTCTATCATCATTTTACAATCAAATATGGGATTCGTTGTAGTTTTTAGCAAATACGTACTATTATAAAAAGAAAATTCTCTACTTTCTAGATTTTAGAAAAGCTTTATTTTGAATATAATTGAATTGAATTAAGTGTAATTACTGTAGGTCTTAAATTAATTGTTTTCCATCTAGGTTTTGAATCACAATAGTAGATTTTATAATGTTGATTATCCTTGTGTTCTTGGTATAAAACCACTATGGGTATTAAGGAGGGCACGTATTGCATGGTGCACTGGGTGTTATACGCAACTAATGAATCATGGAACATTACATCAAAAACTGGGGATGTACTGTATGGTGAGTAATATAACAAAAATTATTAAAAAAAACACTACGGTCATGATGTATTATTTTTTTAATGTACCACTGGATTTAGTTTGCTAATATATTGAATATTATTGCTTCTATGATCAACAGGGAAACTCGTCCACAACATCCTTTCCTTACAGTGTCCTTGTACCTTTGAACAAACATTATTAGATTTGAGCCCAGCTTTGTATCCCTAGTCCTTGGGATAATTTCTACAATGTTAGAATACCTGTTTTTTGAATGATTGGTAGAATTTTTACCCGAGGAGCTTTTTTGTTTTGATCGACTTTGGTTTTCAGTAAAATTTTAAATACTGGTTCTATTTATTGATGGTTATATTTCTATCAAGGTTGTTCCTCTTCTTCCGAGTTACCTTAATATAATTGTGCCCCCATCCCAGGAAGCTGTCTTCTAAATTTCTAACTTCAAATTTATCTTCCACACTGTACCTTGCACTTTTTCATTTTTAAAAACCTTAGGAATTTATGTTTCCTAAAACCTTTTTGCTTTATCAGTTTCCCCAAATGTTTCTTTTTATTTTATTTTTTTCTCAAATAACTATCTTCTTGAGTTTTTGTCTCTTTTTTAAAGGTACATTTATTCGTTTTATTAATTTCTGCTGGTATCTTACAACATTCCTTCTACTTTGTTTTCTATTCATTTGCTTTTTTCTCTAATATATTGATTTCAATAATGTATTTTCTGTCAATCTTCTTTGCTAATGTTAGTATAATTCTCAATGTCTTTATAGTTTCTTTTTGGTAAGTGGTATTTTTATTATCATTTATTTCTAGATATATTCTAATTTTGATTATACTTTCTCCTTTGAGTCATGAGTTCTGCTCAAGTTTGCTTCGAAATACCTAACATGCATTATTTTTTAAAAATAAATTACAGTTTACTTGCACTGTAGTCAGAAAAAATAGTCTGTGAAACCCGCTGTGATTTGCTTTATGGTCTAGATAACAAAATCAAAATTAACAAAAGTTCCAGTATTAGCCAATGTTTTATAGATGTTCTTTTAAGTCAAGATGTTTGATAACTGCAACATTCAGCTAGCCTATAGCCTATTTCTATTCCATATATTTATGTCTCAATTACTGGAAAATATTATCTTAATAATCTCCCACAGTAATAACACATTTTTCATTTTCCACTTGTAGTTCTGCCAGTGTTTGTCTCTGTGTGTCCTGAAGCTCTGATAGAGACGTGAACGCTGTGTTTTCCATGTCAATATTTAGAATTTTCCTGAAGAAACTTACTATTGTCTCTATGTTGATATTTTTATCTTTGGTGATAATTTTGTCTAAAATTTACTTTGTCCTATCTTAACACATGTTTGCTTTGCTTAATATCTCCTTTGCTTTGACTAAACTTGGTTTAACTTTGTCTACCCTTGGACTTTCAACAGCTCTGTGTTCTGCCTCATTCAAATGTGGGTATAGAACTTGAGTAGACATTTCTCCATGGAAAATATACAAATAAGCCTGTAAACGGATGATTGACATCACCAATCATTAGGGAAATGCGTATCAAAACCACAATGAGGGGCGCCTGGGTGGCTCAGTCGTTAAGCGTCTGCCTTCGGCTCAGGGCGTGATCCCGGCGTTCTGGGATCGAGCCCCACATCAGGCTCTTCCGCTATGAGCCTGCTTCTTCCTCTCCCACTCCCCCTGCTTGTGTTCCCTCTCTCGCTGGCTGTCTCTCTCTGTCAAATAAGTAAATAAAATCTTAAAAAAAAAAAACAAACCGCAGTGAGATACCACCTCACATCCATTGGGACGGCTGCGCAAAAAAGGAAAACACGAAGCAGCCACGAGCATGTGGAAGAGTCGGAGCCCTCGCACACTGTGGGTGAGAGTGTAAAATGATACAGTTGTGGAAAACAGTGTCATGTTTCCACAAAAGATAAAAATAGAATTACCATATAACGCAGCAATTCCACTTCTGGCTATACACCCAGAAGAATCGACAGCAGGGATG
This sequence comes from Ursus arctos, assembly GCF_023065955.2. Taxonomy (NCBI): domain Eukaryota; kingdom Metazoa; phylum Chordata; class Mammalia; order Carnivora; family Ursidae; genus Ursus; species Ursus arctos. The sequence goes on along the minus strand of NW_026622819.1, from coordinate 4,494,581 downwards.
TCTCTCAATCTCAAAGAGATTCTCGTACACCAACGTTCATAGCAGCGCTATTTACAGTGGCTGAAACACGGAGGCAACCCAAATGTCGATCGACAGGCGAAGAGATTAGCCAAATGTGGGACGTACGTTCCATGTAATATTATTCAGCCTTGAAACGAAGGGAATTCTGACACAGGCTACAAGATGGATGAGCATTGAGGACATCAGGCCCAGGGAGATAAGCCAGTCACCAGAAGACAGATACATGCATGACTGCACTTACACGAAGTACCTGCATTGGTTAAAATCATGGAAACAGAAAGTAGGGTGATGGGGGCTGGGCCGAGAAATGGGAAGTTTTTGTTTCATGAGTGTGGAGTTTCAGCTTTACGAGGTGGAAAGAGCTTTGGAGGCGGGTGGTGCTGACGGCCGTACAACGTTATGAACTTAAAAATTGTGAATATAGTAAGTGTTACGTTATGTGTGTTTTATAGCAATAAAAAATGGGGGAAAAAAAGATGTAACATTTCCCAAACTGGAATCACAGAAATCCCCCAGATCACCACCTCTGCTCGCAGAGCCCTAATGACCACGGAGAGGCCTGGCAAGGTTTGAAATGGTGCTCGGACAGGGACACTATGTCCTGACCCTAAAATCAGGCCAAAACAATTTCTCCTCCAGGCCTTCAAATGATGTCTTTAGTTCCGTTCAGAGAATGACACTAATGTATTTCATGCGTTATGCGGTGAGGGAGATATGTTCTGCACGTCACCCTGATAAACAGGGGGGTGGGGGGTGAGCGGGGAGAGACAAGTTTCCCTTCCAGAGCGAGAAGGGCTGCTCCTCTTTGGTTAGCGACTTGGCCTTCAGTTGCACTGGGGGGACAATCCTCTCCCCACAGAGTCCAGAGAGGTGGTTTAGAGAAGGCCGGTCCTTTTTCAGGAGCTGGGACTCCCCGCACTAGGAGGCCCCACAGACAATTGAAAACGCAGACCACTAAGACACGTCCCAGGGAAGAGCTACTGTGAATCCAGACGACACCACATGCTGTCTCATACCGCCGGTTCTTTAAGACCTTCTGAATACTTGGGTGTGTATTTGGGCAAAACCTACTTGGATTTTTTAGTAATCTCAGGTTTGCCGGGTAAAGGACGTCTTCCTGCACACGGGGTAGGTGGACGTAGTTGGCAAATGAGACATCCAAGGCCATCAGACAGATCCATTCATCCCTCCCCCCTTCACCTTCCTCCTCCTCACTAGCAAACACTGGGTGTGCAGACGACTCTGGAAGGCTCTGAGCAGATTCCACAGGACATAAACCCATGCTTCTTTGTGGAAGGGAGTGGAAAATTCAGAAAACAAAAGCGTGGAAACCCACAGGAAAGGCACATGTAAGTCTGTTCAGAGAAACAAAACCACACACTTCTTCCCAAGGACAAGCACTTGGAAGGAGGGGAAGACAAAGGACGAGTGTGGGAGGTCCTTAGAGTAACCGGGGACAGAGCTCAGAATAATTGCAATGAGTCCAGCAGGGGACATTTGGTCTATCTTTGCCCCTTTGCAGAAGTGAGGTGTGGACAGGGGAGAGCCGGGTTGAGCGGCAAGCCCGTGGGGAGCACTGCAGAGGGATGAACATGACGCGTAGACGGGAGAGCGGTGGAGACAAGGGGATTACACAGCAGGTTTCTGTGCCCAAATCAAATAACTTTAATTGCATTTAACAGAAGATTTTAGTGTACGTAACAGAGGGTCAGTTAATAAGCCAACTTACAGCCAAGAGCTGGGGTTTTATTAAATTTTAGAGGCAGTACTGAGACCGTGTGAGACATTGTCAAAAGAAATCAAGATCAAGACGAGGCCTGTTGAAGAGAATTGTTTCTGTCTCTGCCGCGCTGACTAGGGCTCTGAAATATGAGAAATAGGAGAGGGTTTGAAAAGTCTCTCTGGCAGCTGGGAGGAGCTGGGCTTTGGGGAGAGAAGAACTGACCGCGAATGAGGACGCGGATGGAAGGAGCGCCAAAGCAAACAACCGAACAGACAGCCACGTGTGATGGGTTACGGACACAGAGAAACCACCCAAGGGTCCCGGGAAGCAACTGCGACCTTCCGTGGAGACCTAGAAAGGCTCGCAGGTCTCAGAGACATGGCTGGAGATTGTGGGTGGACAACACAGGCCCGATTCATTGGCTCACTCAGCGCTTACTGAGAGCCGCGCAGTGCGCCAAACAGTAAAATACAGGTGTGTGTTACAAAACAAGCCCATGTCCTCTGGGTGTTAGCCGTCTACAGGGACACACGGGCAGGTGACTGGACAGTGATAGCAGGTATCTTCAGGGCGATGACAGAGCCGAGGGCAGGATCTCAAGGAGCCTTTAGGAGCAGGGCCTTACTAGGTCGGGGATGGGGAGAAGCAAGGGTTCCTTTGGGTGCTAAGCGTGAGACCCCAGCCCTTCCTTCTGCAGGACAGTCGATGCCAGAGATTCTTCCTCTCCACCAGGGCTCCGACGCTGCTGCCCCAGGAAGGCAATGAATGCTCGGCCCTGGCAGGAACATCCCTGGGCAGTGACTTGAACACGCATTTCCTTGGGAAGCATTTTGGTACATGAATACAGACGGATAACGTCCAGCAGGCAAAGGGGTGAGCGTGGTGTGCCGAGGAAGAGACCCCGGAACCCGGGGCACAGGGCAGCACCGACGCCAAGCGCTGGGCTACTGTCCCCGGCAGGTTGAGATGCAGGATGGTGTTTGCACCGGTTAATAGGCGAATATTCTAATCTTGCTGGAACCTCATGAAAGCACACGACAGGCATGATTTCATTCCCAGCCGGGTGTCTGAAAGAATCTGGGCTTCAGGGGTTCTCTCTTGCTGTGCTTTCCATTCATCAAGGGACATACCTGGTTCCACATACAGCGGATTTTCGTGGTTCCCGATCCCGCCCCTGGTGGTCCACTAACCCCCGGTGATGTGGAGAGTTCCGGATGCTGCTCCCCTCCCCCCTGGAGTTGCTTCTTCCCTCGGTGCTGCGGCCTTTCCACCTGCACCAGAGAGAAGTACAGCTCTGTTCAGAACCCACACACGCCCACCCTGCGGCCACACAGCAGGGCTCCCTCCCGGTTTCTCCTCCCCACTTTTCCTTTCTTCCTGCAGGTCTGGCTCTCTAGCAGAATTTACTAGTACAGTTTCCCAGCTGCCACCTTACTGTCCAGAAGAGCAACCCTTCATTTCTTTTCTTTCCTAACTCATTATCATCTCATTGAAAAATGGCCCAAATTTCTCTTCCTGTTCTTCTGCCTGTAATTGCACTGGATCTTTTCCATTCAGTTCTTTGTCACCTTCACAAGTATTTATTCTGTGCCCGTTCCAGAAATTACGAAGAAGAAGGGGTTGCTAGCTTACCCGGCAACAAGCACTATATCCAAAAAAGGGCTATGTGGTAAGAATAAATGGTGAAATATAGAAATGTCCAGAGATGTTGGCGGTTGCTCTATTTTTGGTTCCCTGGAGGTGGGGCTTGAGTCAAGGATTCAGGAAGACTGGTTGATTTGGGCAAAGTGGGAGTCACTGCGAGTGGCTGGGGAAGTGGGGGAGCTAAAGGAAGAGAGTCAGCAAATCGTGCATCATCAAACCTGTTTAAGCCCACAGAGTGTTCTAGGAAAAGCTGGGGGACAGACAGCCCAGGGTGATCCCATCCACCCGGGGAAGAGACCAGCAGGGTATCCGTGGATTCCTAGCAGCCGTGGTTAGAGGCATGGACATCCCTTGCACTTTGCTGTGTGCAGAGTGACCGTCCCTCCCTTTGGAAGGAGCTCTGAGTTGCTGAGATGTACACAGCATGAGAGCAGTCCGAGGACATGTGCGCTTGGACCCTGGTAAGCGCCGGCCGCACGGCTACCATGCACCAGGCCTCGGGGAGGGCTGGCCACCTTGCCTCTCCCTGCTCCTTCCTCAGCTGTTGCAGCTAGGGCAAATCGCCAGCCCTCCAGGACCACGGCTTTGTCGTGGAAAGAACCACATAGTCCTTCCACCTCTGAACTGTAGTGAAAATTCATTTAACAAGATCTATTTCTTCCTGGTCCTCTGTGCTCCTTTCCCCCAGCTCTCCGGGCTCAGTGTCTGCCACGCTTTCAGAGTCAGAATTTGTACTCCCACTCTTGGAGAACTGCAGCATTAAAAAAACGCAAGAAAACAAAACAACACAAAGAATATGAGAAAGTCTCCTCCAGAGTTAAACGTTACTCCACTCCCCTGTGGAAACATCTGCACACCCCCAGCTATCCTGGGAGCCCTTGGGTGTCCTCCAGGCTAAAGGTGTCCTTCCAGGAGATTGGTTTACCTTCTGACACCCGCTTGTCTATGGTCTCAGCCAGGTGAGTTGTGGGGCATTTTAAGAATCACGTCTTTGCGGCTGGCTGGGTGTGGCTGTGAGCCTTCGCAGTCACCACCCAGCAGGCAGTGTCTCTTCACGCCACATCCCCAAACTTACCCTGCAGGATGCAGACCGGCCGTGAAAGGGCACATTGTGCATTGCAGCACAAATGCATTTTCTGCACTGATTAACTGTGTCTACAGTCCTGAAATGGGCAGAGAGATTGCCTCGTGTTTCCCGAAGCCCCTCTGTGTTCCCCCAGGACACCAGCTGGACTGTGTTTCCAGGCTCCTCTGCATTTAGGTGTGACCAGGTGACAAAGTCCTGGCCACAGACTGCTGGGAAGCGATAGGTGCCACTTTCAGGACTGACCCACAAATCTCCATGCCTAGGTGCCCCAAGGAGGGCAGAGCCCCAGATGGAAGGAAGCTGGGTGCCAGCTCGCAGAAACATCTGATAGGACTTCACGTGAGTGAGAATCAACTTGTCTCGGGTTAGGCCACTGAGCTCTTGGGGTCCTATCCGTTGCTGCATCAGTGAGAGTCTGCAGGAAACAGATGACACTCTTCACTAAAATGATTTAGGAAGAGGCTGGAGTTTCATGACCCACTAGGAGGTTCAAATCGGCCCGATTTTATTCTAGCACTTTATTCCCTTTGCAAATTCCCTTAATGCAAGGAAACTCTTGAAACTCGTCAGTAGGTTTTCACTTTTCTCGAATAATTTCTAGCTCTTACTCCTTCTTTTCAGGGCCCATTTCAATTAAATTCAGCTCTCATCCCGTGTTCGCCCATTCTGCGTGTACAGACACTAGGCCATCCACAGAAATGGGTAGCCTTAGATTGCTGACTTCACCTATTGATGCCCCAGAACAGGGAGCATCTGTGCATAGCTGTTAAATAATGCAATTAACAACCTGCCTTATGCCAGGCTCTGTGCTGAACGTCGCGCTAGGTACTTGCAATTAAAATTCAAATAAAACGTAGTCTCTCACCTTCAGGAACATGCAGTCAATAGTACACAGCGAGAGGCTGTCGGAATCTCAAGAGCCATCTTGCCCTGGGCTCAGACCCTGTGCCTCTCAGCTGCATAATGGAGAGGGAGTTGCACGCATTCTTAGGGTTCTCAATCCACAAAGACTCACTATTTGGGGGGACAGCAATACTGTAATCAATGTTCGGTTGTAGAATCTAGCGAGATAAAGTGGGCCTACGCCCTCACACACAGCATGTGTTCACTGCAGGGCAAGTATTACTTTCAATACTGCAGGGCAAGTATTTTCAACAGGTATCAACTGCCGTTGCTGCTGGGGGGCAATGCGTGGAGGTGTTGAGCCTGGCAGGGGGCACCTGGGCAGCCTGGGGCTCAGGTAGCATCCTGAGGGAAGTGGTGACTGTGTCGAGTTCAGGAGGTAAGCATGAGTTAGCCGGAGGGAGAAATAGGGATGAGAGAGGTTATCCCTTTACAAAGGACAAGGAGAGGACATGAAATTCCCAGAGGCCACCGTGGTGCCCGTCACACCTCACTTGAGAAAGATCTGAGTAGATGTCACCTTAAGTGGGTCGCAGTGTCCCCAAACACTGAGATGATGCTGAAGGGTAAAGAACACAGTAGGAAGACTGATGTTGAGTGAACAGTCCAGAGCCTTCGGAGGGCAGAACTTTCCTTTGCAGGTCTGAGTTGCTTCTGCTTGCATTTAGCTCATGGGAAGTTAAGGCTGGACAAGGGTGGGCAGAGCCTTCCAAAGCTCGGTCTGTTTCCGGGGACCCAGGCTACCTCAGCACGAATAAGTGGGCTCGGTGGCAGTGGGGCAGAAGGAATAACAGTAATGGTAGCGACTCTAGCAACAATAATAAAATCAACTAATACTGGGCAAGCCCCAGCAGTGGGCACCACGTTCTGGCTGCACTTCAACTGCTTTAATGTGCGTTATCTTACTGGTTCTACCATGGTCTCTATTTTACTGTTGTACCTTTTTATAGTTTGCAGTTGGGGCTTAGTGATGACACAATTTGCCCAACCTCATGCAATTGCTAACAGCAAGATTCATGTCCAGGACAGAGTCACCAAACACGGTTGCCCACCACTCTGTCTATGCAGACCGTGGCGGGGGGACAGGGTGCTTTCACCCGGTGGTGTCTGGGAATCACCACACTGATGGAGAAGGCATTGAAGCCTTCAGAACATTCTGAAATCCCAGCCAAACTTCCAGCCCTCCCAACAGCCCATCACCACCAGCAAAACCACTGTGGCCGAGGGCGATCGCACGCGCAGAGGGGCCCTCATCTGGAAACGGATTTATTAATTCAGCCACTTTGCAAACGTTCCTTGAATGCTTTTGACACTCTAGACTCCATGCCGGGGATCAGGACCCAGAAGGACCCCCCCCTGCCCTCCAGGAGCTCACAGTGCAGTGTGTCCAGCTGCCTAAGCTCCCTGGCGCCTGGGGCACTGAATGTGGCAGGCGGAGGAACCCTCCCGAAACCACCACAGGCTCTCTCGGGGGCTCATGAAAAGCTGTCCAGGCATCTGTCCCAGGAGCGAACTAGTATCACAGGCGCTCGGATCTAACTGGAATTATTCGTGGCACCTGCTAGCAGCCCGTGGGGGGAGAGGGGGACCCACACCATCACGGACCCCCTCCTCCCCCGCAGAAGACAGTAAAGAGGCAGGACGCGCGTGGACAAAGGGGGAGGGCAGAGCGATCCAGGAGAAGGGAAGGGGAGGTCAGGGTGGAAAGCTGACACCACGGCAGGCACAGGGCCCTGTCCATGGCGAGATTAGCTTGCTTTTTAAATCCAGCAACGGAAAATGAAGAGAGATTTCATGGAAGATTTACATCCTCATCCCTTTGAAGCTGGAGGCCCTTTTTGCGACCGACAATGATTCCATTGGCCCGAGTGGGAGACCGGAGATCCGTGACTTCAGCCCCCGCCTGGGCCGCCTCGCTCCCTGCGCCATCACTCCGCTTGTGCCCTGGGGCCGGGAAAGCCACGCCTGGGGGCTGGGGGGCAATCGCCCCCTCTGAGCAGCCTGTGGCTCCAGGACTGGGGTGCCACCAGCTCTTTGTCGCCTCCAGCCCCCAGTGCAGAAACAGACATTCTTTCCTGCGAGGAAACGCTACAACCCTGCTCCGGAGCTTCTCCCACGGTTGTTGAAAGCAGTTTCCAGCAAAACTAGCCTTTTTTTTTTATTATTACCTTTTTTCTTCGTGTTTGTTTGTTGTTAGGAAAATACATGCCCGAAATGTGACACTGGATTTCAAGGGCCTCCATCCGCTGCCTTGCCGGGGTCCCCACGGAGAGCCCCAGATGCGCAGTCACGGCTAGAGTGGCAAGCTCCGATGAAAAGCCCCAAAAAGTGCCTTTCTGGATGCTTCCTTCTGATTCTAGTCTGTGTGGAAACAGCTCCTGGAGACTCCCCATGAGACAGACTGTGAAACCTTACTTTTTCCCTGATTCATCTCGGTACCACGTCCTTGAAGCAACCCGTCCCTCCCCTCCGCTCCGCTGACACCTCTCCCTCGATTTCAGTGCAGCTAGAGGTGCGGTACACATGCGACTTCTCTCGTCTGGACACTCACGGGGATCTGTGTGCAGCTGTGCAGCCCGTGAGCCAGGTGACTGCCAGGACCCTAAATCGGAAGCATTCGCAGGAGAAGGGGCTCCGGCATGGGTCTTACCTATATTGAGAGCTGACCTCGTTCTCCTCTACAACCCCAGGCTCTGGGAGGGAAGGAGGAGGAAGCTGGTGTAATTGCCCAGATCAATGGTGGTATCAGAAGCAGGGCCTGAAGGACTCCGTGGGGACAATAAATCAGGATGTGACCTGCAACGAAAACTAGTATTGCCCCAAGGAAGTTAAGAGTAAAATCCAATACAAGTAAAGGCTTAAATGAATAATCTGATCACCAAATAGAGATGTGACCAAATTAATAATAACTCAAACAGTAGTAAAATCAATAATAAAAAATAAAAACAAGATGAGTAATAGAAAAATCACTATCAGAAATTAAAACATTCTGAGAGCCAACAAGATAGAGTGGGCACGCTCCGGACACACATTCATCGTGCCATTTTCCCATCTTGGCCGCTGAGCCACTCCATCCGGGACATGTCCAGCCATAGTTGAGATGCTGAGCTCTGGAGACGAGCTGTGCGACCTCAGGAAAGCTACCTCATCTGGGCTTCGGGCTGCTCAGCGGGGTAAAGCTAGAGCCCATCTTTCAGAGTTGCAAGGATTGTCAAGGGAATGGGTGCCAAGCGCTTGGTGGTACTGTGAGTGGATTCCTTCTTTGTCTTTCTCATCCTACTTCCCAGAGAACGTCACAGCATCCCAGTCAGACCTGGGAACTGCTGCCAGCCCTGCCTCCTCTGACTTGGGGGAGCACAGCTAAATGCTGGGATGCATGCACCCCAGTCCTTCTGAGATCCTGTGTTCTGGATGCTCCTTGGGAAGCCCTTAGGGCTTCAGGGCGCAGGGGGGCACGGTGCACAGGCTCAGACTGCCCTTTACCCCTCCTGACCTGGACAGGTGCTTTGCTGCTCTGTGCCTCAGTGTCCCCTCTGCACAGTGGGCCAGGATAACATGAAGGTGGTGAAGAGGACATGGGCTTTGGGACAGATAGCTCCTTCAAGAAGAGTTGCCTGCAAGTAGAATCCTTGACTAAGTTCCAGGGCAAATTCAACAAAAATGTTCCCAGTCCTTCCAGCTCCCTATGTGATTCCTTCACCCCCATCCCCTCTCCTCCAGCACTGAGGACGAGGCCCAGAGTCAGGCCCAGGCCAAAGGGCAAATCCACGGTTTCGAGGTCTCAGGTGTGTCCTAGTTTCCTTTGTCGACTGTAGTGGGTATTTCAGGAAAATTGTTGGAGCCCCTTGAGACGCCCATGACTCCAAGCACCCAGGATAGGCCTCACGCTTCTCCCCTTCAAGTCTCAGGTGGGATCTCCTGTGACCTGCATGTCCCCTCAGTCCTTTTCCTGACCTGGATTGCTTGTTCACAGATGGCCCAGTATATTTGGTTGGGTCCCCTTCCTATCAAACAGCCTTGGTCCACTTAGTGAACAGGTCTGGTGTGCCCCGCCCGCAGGTCCAGGAGGGATCATGGCCTAAGGATTTTGTCTCCATGACCCTCTTCTCTTCAGTCATCCTATTTTCCTTGCTTGGAGGTCATTCCATGCCGCAAGGCTCTGTCCTTCTAGGATTGAGATTCTTCCCCATGCATTAACCTGTTTTTGTCAGTGTTTGGATCCTCAGGGGCTGCCATGATTGATTAATGCGATAAATATGAAAGCAGTTTGGTTCCTTTGAGAACGCAGCTGATGTGGGGGTCTTCCTCTCCCTGAAAGGAAAACTACATTGCATAACCACGTGTCCAATTGCAGTTCTAAACAGGAAAGTGCTAGACTGAATAACCAAACATCAGAAAAATAAACATCTCAAAATGTAGCCTATCTGATAACGAGTACAATTCCCGTTTATGAAACTGAGACACTCAGAGAATATTTCCACCTTTAAGCCATAGAAAATCTGACTCTACGCCATCTGTATTGTACGTGGCTTCTGGATCTTGGCAGCAGAAAGCCATTTCCAGCTTTGCACCTAATTTGAAGAGTCATTCTATTACCCCCTCACCTCTCACTCCCTTCAAATGACTTTTCAGAAAACATGAAGGAACCTAGAGTTTTGGTTTTTGCTAAAACAATCGTTAACTTTCTTAGCTATCCCTCCGTGTCGTTCCATAAAGGACTCAGAACTCGGAGCCACTTGCAAGGCATCAGAGGAGAGTGGGTTACGAGTAACACGGGAAGCCCGCTCCCCGTCTCCTCACTACGATCTCTAGAGTGCGGAGGCTGCCCTCAGCTAAGGATTAGGAAGGGACCGGGGAGGACTGAGTTTGTGAGGCTGAGGCAGTGCCAGGGGAAGGCTGAGCTGTCTGATGGCCGCAAAAGCCACGTGCTGAAATGCCAGGGGTCGCATTTCTGGTATGCAGGAAGGAAGTGGGTCCCCTGCCACAGGGGGATGGCAATAAACACTTGCTTCTTGCTGGATGGAAGGTGGTAAATATGGCAGCACCTTGGTGCGCCCATGCCCCCGTCACGTGGAGGGGACCGTGTTGAGCTGTGAAACTCAAGAATTGTGTTTTATTTGTGGCTTTGTGGTGGGACCTTGTTCACGTTATTGAGTCTCCCCGTATTTTCACTCCAGTTAATGAACTCTACCCTGTTGCTTCTTAGAAGAGCTTTGGTCCAGGGACAAGCAGGGGGCAGCCTCAGTTGTGAGGTCAGAGACACCCCGTTGTCTTCAAGTGTGATTCAAGACACGTGTCGATGTGTGTCCACTAACACCTGCATGATAACCTGTCCTGGTGAGCAGGGTAATCCAAAGTCCACTTTCTCCATCATTCTTGATCCCACCAATTGTTTCTTCCCATTTCTTTCAGTTGTGTGGAAACTCTGTTCTTCAACTGAGATGCTCAGATGAATGAGAACAGGGCTCAGTCAGCCACTGGGGCTGACGTTCTTTGATTTCTGTTGGCCGCTTATCAATCTGTAAATATATGATGTGTGTGATAATATTTGTCTTAAAGTACTGTATTGAAGAGTGTGGTGGTGTTTGTCAAAACGGTTTACAAGTGCACGGTGATTCAGTACTGGAGTCAACGGATACATCATTGTATCTTTCACATGACTTTCAACCTTTCACAAACAACCCTTCCCTGAAGGCAGACAAATCACCGTCTGTTTTATGATCATAGAATTCTTTACCGAGGAAAAATAACCAATAGCCTTGTACAGAGTTTTCCATGAAGCTGTACTATAATTCCACCAGAGTTTGGTTAAATGCGAAGGACTAGGCCCACCTCCCGAAATCCACCTTTTTTTTCTTTCTTTCTTTTTTTTTTTTTTTAGTAATATATCTAATGAGAGGAGAGCTTCGCTTTGTCTGATTCTTTCCTCTCTCATTCTTCATTTTAGTAGGCAGGAAAACATGGCTAATATGCAGCAGAGTTATAGTACATAGGATTTTTATATTAGAGATTATTGGAAATATGGCTATGTACTCGTGACGGTTAGTTTTATGTGTCAACTTCTTTGGGATATGGGATGCTCAGATATTTGTCCAACATTATTCTGGAAGGGTCTGTGAGGGTGTTGTGGATGAGATTAACATTTAAGTCACTGGGGGCGCCTGGGTGACTCAGTTGTTAAGCATCTGCCTTCAGCTCAGGTCGTGATCCCAGGGTCCTGGGATTGAGCCCTGCATTGGGCTCCCTGCTCAGTGGGAAGCCTGCTTCTCCCTCTCCCACTCCCCCTGCTTGTGTTCCCTGTCTCGCTGTGTCTCTCTCTGTCAAATAAATAAAATCTTAAAAAAAAAAAAACCAAAACATTTAAGTCACTGAACTTTGAGTAAAGCAGGTTGCCCTCCATATTGTGGGTGGGCCTCATCTGATCAGTTGAAGGCCTGCATAGAAGGAAAAGATTGTCCTCCCCTGAGCAAGAGTGACTCCTCCAGCAGACGGCCTCTGCACTTCACCAACAACCCTGACTCTTCCTGGTTCTACAACTGCCTTAGAGCAGGAACTTTGGCTCTCCTGTCTCTAGCCTATTAGGCTTCAAGCTGGAACTCTGGCTCCAGCTTTTCCTGGGTCTCCAGCCTGCCCGCCCACACTGCAGATTTTGGACCTGCCAGTTTCCATGAACCCATCAGCCAGTTCCTAACTAACTACTTAATTAATTACATTATTTATGTATGTTATATATTAAAAATATAAAAATATATATTATTTATATATAACATATTAAAATACACAATATTATTTTTATATAACATATATTAAAATATATGTAATATTATATATATTTATATATAACATATTGTATTACAAATACATACACACACATACACACACACACCCCTTATTTGTGCTGTTTCTCTGGAGACCACTGACTAACTCACACCCTCCCCAGCGGAAAAACATCACAAAACACTATGTATTCGTATCCATCAGTAACTCCCGTGTGCCTCATGGCCTGTGTAATCCAGCAGCCCTTACGAAATGCAGTGATAGGCCTGGTGCGTCATGACTGAAGTAACAGAGCAGCAGAGGAAGATAAAGGCAGAGAAATATGAACAGGATGACATCTTAGCATATTTCTAAGGTCAGTAAGTGCATAGAAAGTAGGTCAGTGCGAATGTTGATTTTATAGATTTCCATGGCATCTAGGATGTGTTTTCTTTTTTAAAAATCATGCATTTATAAAAGAAAGTTAATGTTGGATTTTGGCTTCTTAACATCTCAAACAATGAGCTTTCTGACGCTATGCACTTAAAGCAAACAAAATAAAGGAAAACGGTCTAGTTTTAAATGTTTCTAGAGGCTCCTGGCAGATGGAGTTTAAAGAGGATTATATGTTCAGTGACCAAATTCTGATCCAGAACTAGAAAAATAGCATAAGAAGCACACTGAGACAACATATAAATATAACACATATTCACATGGATACATACGTGTACATGTGACTTTCCCACAAGTATTTCCTATGTATATGTATACGGCACAAACACACCTGGCTATGGATGTCTAGCTCGGAGTGCGATGTGGCTGATTCCATGGAATCTTCCATCGTTTGTGCAGGGTTGTTGCTCAGTAAGTATTTATTGAGAAGAGTTTCTATGTATTTCCACATTTTTCAAGTATTTTTACTTTAAGTATTAGGAAATGAGATTTAAACTGTTTTGCAAAATATGCTAAATGCTATAAAATCTATCTTGGATTTGCTTAGGATAGCTGGGTTTAGTAGGGATTTAATCTGAGGGGCGTCCTTGACCCCGCGTGGTGGGCTTGAGTCTGGCCCACTGCACAACCAGAGAGAACGAAGCAGAGGACAGAACGCTCACTCAGGCCAGCTCCGGGGATGGGAAGGCACCGCCCACATGCTGTTTCTGTGATGGGAGCCAGTGAGGCCACGTCCTTATCTGAGGCTGGGGAGTTGCCACAGGGCTGGGGTAGGAGCAGGACTGGCTGCTAGATAGGCCCCAATGGGGCCGATCCCCTTGCCCCCAGAAAACCAAACCCCCTTTGTATGACACTTTTAGAAGGAGTACCAGTGGGAAGCCTGCTGGCAAGGGAGATAAAGTCATTACGTTCATTGCCAAGTACGTTTCTTTTCCATTAATGTAAACTGATGGCCAGTCACTGCTGGAGACCATCCAGAGAACTTGCCAAGATAATAGCTGTTCCCAGGCATGTCCTCCTACTGCTTCACCCTCCCAGTCACAGACAATGGGTCAGTTAAATAAAAAGTCTTGTCTATAAGATTTTCATTGGGAGAGCATTACATTTATAGATCAGTTTAGGGGAAATTGCTGTTTTTCTGATACTGAATTTTCTAATGTATTAATCTGATATATCTCTCTACTTCTTTATATCTATCAAACTAGTTAGCTTAGCTAGTATGTTATGTTAGGGGTTTTGACCTATGTTTATGAAACAACTGATCTGTAATTTTCCTTTCTTGAAATGTCCTTTTTAGGTTTTATTATCAAGTTTAGCCTAACCTTCTACATTGATTGGATATTGTTTTCCCTTTTCCTCTTCTCTGGAAAATTCTGTGCAAAGTTGGTGTTATTACACTTTAAATGCTTTTAGAATATACTGATGAAGTCAGCTGGGCCTTGAGTTCTTTTAGAGGAGGTTTTAATTATGGATTAAATGATAGAGGACGATTCTTATTTCTGTTTCTTGTGTTATCTCTTATAAATTGTGTGTTTTTAAAAAACTTATACCAATATATTTGTAAATCTATTTTACACGGACAAAAATGTTACTATAATGTTTTGTTGTTGTTCAACCTTGAGACAAGCCAATTTTTTCTTGCTTGTTATTGGTTTGCTCTCTGGAATCTTTGAAAACATCAGTCCTACTCTGCTCTGCCCTTACTCCTTGACCACACCACACCACTTCAGAGATCCCTACTGAGGATCTTAAAGCTATGCCTACTTTGGGGCCCGTCTACTCTTTTCCACCATTTCTGTTCCTTGGGTTCCAATCACCAGTGCACTTTTACAGTCAGAAAATGTCTTGAGGCAAAACACTATCCTGAGGGTTGGGGTTACTCCTGTTTTTTCTTCCTTTCTCTGATCTTGTCTTCTGATGTCCTCAAAGTCTAAGAAGGTCTCCAATGTCTTTCAGGAGACTCTAAAGTATCCTCAGTTTACTCATGAGAACGAGGAAGAACCCTTGAATGACCCAACTATCTCATGCTATGTAGGTACTCTGTCACCGCAGTAAGCTACCATCTTTGGAATCATCGCACTGTCACCATTATGCCATTTTCCCATCCGCAGAGCGTGAAGAAAGAAATATATTTAGTTACTCCACAATCAAGGAATTCAGGGTAAATTAAATGTGTTTATTTGTTTCAAACATACGCATTTAGTGGGATTTATGAATAGATAGAGGTTAGGATGAATCTGGAATACAGTTGGGGGTCAAAGTAAAAAACAAAAAAAAATTATAGAAAATTCTGTGATTTGGAGCCTGGACATGGGGATTTCGTAAAGTCCGTGTCAAAATTGAGAGAGTGTTTTCCTCTAATTTGTACTTAGCAGCATTAATAATCTAAAAAGCGCTTTGATATTTAGAAAGCGAAAAGGAGGGAGCCCAACAGGATGCAAATTGCCGTATTCACCCAGTCACATGGCACTTACCCCCCTCACAATGACGATATTCACATTTTTACATGTCTGCCTGCTTTTCATGTTCCAAAGTGGCAATTTACTTCTCTGGCAAGATGAGTGTTTTGGGTAGTGTAAATGGTAATGTAGGATGAGAATAAAGAAAAACTGCCAATCATGGCCTTCCAGAATTTAAAATGAAGACCACCTCTCACATGGGTGACAAAGCTTTTAAAGAAATTTCCAGTATAGGGGTGCCCGGGTGGCACAGCGGTTAAGCGTCTGCCTTCAGCTCAGGGCGTGATCCCGGCGATCTGGGATCGAGCCCCACATCAGGCTCCTCCGCTATGAGCCTGCTTCTTCCTCTCCCACTCCCCCTGCTTGTGTTCCCTCTCTCGCTGGCTGTCTCTATCTCTGTCAAATAAATAAATAAAATCTTAAAAAAAAAAAAGAAATTTCCAGTATACAACGGCTGTTTTGAGGGAACAAGCTAGTGAACCACCAATGTACCATGAAGTAGACCCTTGAGAACAAGTTCTATTGACGAGGAATAAGAAGAGTTTTCTCACTTCCTGGTCATTCCACGCTATTCAAATACGCTTCCTTCCCAGTCTCTCCAAAGTCAACAATGATCTCCGAGTCACAGGTCCCACTCATACCATTTGACCCCTGCAGCACTGGGCTTGAGTGAACAGTGTCTCCTTCTTAGACACACACCCCTACTTGGCAGCTCCTTTACAACCTTTTTTGCTGGCTTGTCCTCCCCTACCAGGCTTCTAAATGTTGAAATGCCTCTGGGGTTAGCCCTCCACCCTCTGATATTGTCTCTGCAATTCTTGCTTAAATGAGTTCATCTAGCTCACTGACTTTAAATATCACCTAACTGTCAATCACTCCTGTGTTTCTGAGTCCTGTCTGGACCTTGTCTCTGAGCTCCAGACTCAGTTATCTGGCTCGAGCTATAATGAAATAGTTAGACTTGCAATAATCACCGGGCACTTAGAGTGTTTCAGACATGATGCCCCTGAGAACCCACAGAAGGACCTGGATGTTGGACGCATCTTTCTAGGACTTGCTATGGTTTTTACTGAGCTCTGTTTCTTCCCTGAAGCCTCAACACACCTTCAGATGGATGACTGTGGTGGTGGCTGCTTGCTGTTCACCAAAACCCATCTCCTTCCTTGGTGGCATATAACACATCTATAATGTCCAGCCTTGTGGACGGTTAAATGTGGCCCACGACTGGGTTCTGTCCAACAGATGGACAGCAGAGGGGACAGAGCGCAAAAGTGTAAGACAGCACTGTGCTCTTGTATAGGTAAGGCTCAGCAACCATCTCCTTCATCCAGTGAGTAGTTATGGGGATTGCAATAAACAACTATGCTAGTTGGTTCCTTGACAGGGCACCAGCATCTAAAAGGAACCAATTTATTCCTTGGAAGCAGCTTACTTGCTAGGATAATCTATTTGACTACAAGGTATCCCTGAAGCTTCTGTGTTGAATAGAGAATGCATAGAGGGAAAATAAAATAAAACATCACCTGAGGGTTTTGTTATCACAATATATCTGCAGCAAATTGCTTTGTGGAGAAAATTGGAAAGGTGTAGTCAAAAAAAAGTACAAGTGACTGTTTTACATTGAGGATAACAATCTGGGCTCTGCTGCTTCCCGGCTTCATGCACTTTGTCCCTTCTTTACTGTGTCTGAGCCACCGGTCTCTCCACTGCCCACCCTGACAGTGTTGTAGAGTCTGTTTAGAAAAACTGCTCATTTCTTCTCTCATGCACTCAATGTCCCCACCACCCCCTCTCCAACACCTTGCTATTCGGATAATCGTTATGACAAATTTTCAAATACTTCATCTTGGCTTGTATACCCCTGAAAGATAACTTGAAGCAAAAACAATATTTTCAGTACTGGTTTATTTGAAAATATACAAGAGTCCTGCATTAAATTCTTCCCTGGGGAAAAAAAACCCAGCATTATTTGAGAATGAGGCCTCCCAAATTTGCCCTCTTTCATGACACAGATCATTATAATTGAAGGCTGGGTTGTTTTTGTCCAAAATTACATAAAAAGACAAACAAGGCCAAGAGCCCTTGACACACATAAAAATCATTACATGTTCTTCTCCTCTTACATGATTCAGGTAATCTGAACAACACAAAGGCAAAAAAAAAAAAGCATCTCAGAAGTTAATGGGAGTTCAAGACGGCACGCCCCAGCTGGGGACATCAGTGGCCCCTGATGTCTCTGGCCAGGAAAGTGCAGTGCAGACATGGGCATGTGGGTGGAAGGCATGGGGGTGGGCGGTATGTACTTTGAAAGGGTGTGGGCGTTGGACCCAGCAAGGGACACACATGACAAATATTTGAATTTGACATCAATGTCCCATCTACCTCCTGCGTCTTCATCATCCTCTGGTATTAATTACTAAATTCTCACATGCAGAGGGGTCATACTCATCAGGGTCATTTTCACCAAAATCTATGTGTCCGTTTTCCTCTGAACAAAGGTCAAGTGGGCTCATGGGTATAGAGATTTAGGGGACAGAAACACTGCTCCACTTGTGATGTAAATAAAATGCCAGGCGGTCACAGAATCCAAAAGTGTGGGACCCCGCCACACCCCAGCATCCGCCTCTGTAACTTTTGCACTTTGGTGGTTGGAGGGGCAAAGGTGTGGACATGGGTGGGGCAACCAGACATCCTGGTACCTTGTGCCTGGCAGAAACATGGGATTAACTGCACAAACTCACACAAGACCAAGGAGACCTGCATGAAACAGAGAGAAAGAGCTCTATTCTGAGGGTGTGTCATAAGATAAGCTCTCAGACCTGGGTCCCATCAGCCTGCATATGCCTGGTCATGTCTCAGCTGTGAGGGCCTGGACAAGTTGCTGAACATCTTTGAGTTTCACTCTGTTCATCTTCAAAATGGGGACAATAGGGCTTTCTCCAGAAGATTGTGACATGGCCCAGCAAGCAAAACATTCTTAGACAGGTCCTAACATATGATGTGAGCTTGAATTACACACACACACACACACACACACACAAGTGTTATCCCATCTTTTCTGTGGGCCAGGAGTCTGGGCCCAGCTCACCTGGGACCTCTGTCAGGCCTCACAGGCTGCAGATAAGTACACAGCTGCGTTCTCATCTGAGGGTTTGACTGGGGAAGCCTCTGCTTCCCAGCACCTTGGGTGATGGCAGATTTCAGCTCCTTGCAGCTGGCAGGCTGGGAGCTTCAGGTTTTTCTGAGCATTGTCTGGATCCCGCCCTCCATTCCTAGAGCCCACCTGCAGTTCTTTGTCTTGTGTCCCTCCCCACAGACAGGTCACAATGCGGCTGTTTGCTTCTTCAGGTCTAGCAAGACATTGAGGGCAAGTCAGCTAGCAGGACCATGTACATATACGATGCAATCATGGGAGGAACCTGCCCATCACCTGAGCCCTATCCTATGGCTAGAAGTGAGTCACAGGTCCCTCCCACACACACAGGGGATTACACAAAGGCGTGAGCACCAGGAAACAGGGACCGGGGTCCCACCTTACAGCCTGCCCACCATCACATGTGCTCATTAAAGGGTGGCCTTTGCTGTTGTTATTTGTATTATTATTATTTCAAACGTCTGAGTTGATATTGCACCACGTGATGCAGTTACCTAGTCACATGTTAGAAGTGTGGCCAGAAAATGCTCGCATCCTACACGTTGCCAAAACTCCCTGGCAAGTTCTATCAGAGAAAGGCTATGTGCATAAGTGTGAACATGGTCCAGTAACATGTACAATGTATACAATTAATATAGAGTATTCAGCCCCAAGAGTTCCAAACATAGTTCAATAAAATGTTTTCTGAAGGTCAAAGTATGTATCCAGCATAGGAATTAATAAAAACCATTTACTTATATAATCTATATATGTCTTGTATGTATTTATGTATACATTATTACATGAATTTCACAGATATAACAAGAAAACTGCTGAGCACCAAATGTACTTAGATGGTAGGAGTGAGAAGCAGGAGCTGCCCTGTCCCCCCAGTCAGCACTGAGAGGAGGGTCCGCTGACCTAGGTGAGGCTAACTTACCCAGATGATCTTCCTCCAAACCCACTAGTCGTTTCCATCAATCCCAGCTGTGGGCAACAAGCAGGTGCCAAAGGAAAGGGTCACTCAGGTTTCCAGGACGGTAGAAATAAGGGACTTGCTGTGGCTTCTCTGCCACTGACTTTTCCTGGCGAAAGTCAGATTTTACACACACAGGGACATCCTCCTGAGAAAAGGGGGTGATCAGTCCTGGGGCTCTTTCCTCAGGGCCAGACGAGCCTCCTATCTGGGAACGTAGGAATGCAGAGGGACGTTCCAGGATCCAGCCCAGCAAACCAGTCATCCCAACATCTTCCGACACATAAATGTTTCCAAACATCACAAAATAACATTGCTTTAATCTTGAAGTGTCATCTGGCCCCTCATGAGGGGAGAAGGGACATGAGTGGTCCTAAAGTGGGACAGAGTAGTAGATAAAAGTAAGAGGGTGGGCAGGTCAAGAGGGTGGGCAGGACGAGGTGTGGGTGCGGGATTCCCCTCTCACTAGCTGCGTGAGGCCAGTCACTTACCCTGATGAATTTAATTTACTTGCCTGTAAAAAGCTAATAGTGCCCACTTACAGGATATTTGTAAGATTAAATGACTGCAGGAAGCAAAGTGATAGATGCCTTTGTAGAAATAAAATATCATATTCGTGTATATATAGAAACATAGATATCTATGAATTTATTGAGATATATGGATGTGTACATAAATAAATATATATATATACTTAATATCTATATAAATAAATACACACACGTATGGGGTATGTGCAAGTGCACATATAGAAGATATGCATATGTGTATATAACACATCAGAGTGGATGTCTGTGTGCAAATATATATGTGCATAATTGAGATTTATGTGTTTGTGTATACAGTGAAATTTGTGAATGTACAGGGATATATCTCTGTATACATAGAAATATAGTTTATATATATATATGGAGATACATGTATATATGGTAATATTTGCCCGTATATAAACGATAAAGATGTAAGAATAGCTATAACATAGGTACAGATACAGATACAGATCCTATAGATTTGTACGTTTGTAGATATGGGAGCTTATGGCTGCCTGTGTACACATACACGCATGTGTCTATATGGGATATGCATATGTGTATACATGGGGATGTAAGCCTGGGTCTACATGGGAATATAGCCTGTTGTCTCTAGAGATAGAGGAGATGTATGCATGTGTTTACATGGGATACATGCATGTGCGTATATCTCTGTACGTATGGCACTAGAGATCTGGGACGTATGCATACATGGGGAGGTTTGCCTGTGTTCATAGCGAGCATGTATAAGTTCACACAAGTGTCCCATAATGGCTATTACCATTGAACTTGGACCTGCCTTGCAGAAAATGGTACTCTGTTAGACAAGCAAGGGACTACATTAATTCACATTTGAGATGGCTCCGTGTTAACTTTGTGGCTATATCTGAAATTGAAAATAAGACTATAAACAGAACAAATGGGTAGGTTGTTGAAGTTGTTGGTAATGAAATGTGGGGCTGACCTAAGGCCATGGGAGTTTAAGTGGAGGGGACGGCACACACTAGGGAGCCCCTGTAAGTACCTCAAAAGTGAAAGCAATAAGCAGTAAGTGTTTGATGTGGGAGAGGGGGAGGGAGGTCAAGCAAGGCGTCTGGGTCCCCGGGAGAGATGGGCTGTATGGCCAGGGATGGCCTGGGGAGAGGCGCAGGCAGGTTGGAATGGGTCCCGCCTGAGCTGTGCATCCGAAAGCTGAGCCTGGGGCTCCTGGCGGTCTGTGATGGAGGCCACACTGACATTCACTGCGGGGAGCAGGACAGTGTGGTGGCTGTGGTACAGGCTGTGGACTCCTGTAATGTGGCTCTGACGCCTCCCTCCTCCCTGGGCTACCTGCAGGACCTGAGCATGGCTTTAACCTCTCTCTTCTCCAAGTTCCAATTTGTAAAGTGATGAAAAGAAGGGGGTCGTTATGAAGGTTGATTTATGAGTTGACCCAGCTAAAGCTTCTAGAACAGGGGCTGGCACAAAGAGAGCTCAATTATGTTAATGACAGTCAACATGTAGGTAATGCTCCTTCAGTTCTAGCCCGAATCAGCTCTCAAGCATACCTGTGATTTTTCCTTGTGGGGTTAAATGCACTGGGACGCAGAAGTCAGTGAGAAGAGCAAAAGCAAAAGGAAGAAACAAGGGATAAGTCCATTGCGTGGAAGGGAGATAGTGTAAGAAATCTGCAAGGAGAAACTGAGGCAGATTAGTGAGGGGACAGAGATCAGGCAGAAGAGGGGGCCAGAGGGGAGCATCATACTGTCACAAGAGACCCCGGCCTCAGCCTCAGATGTGCCATGACCAAGTAACATGCTTGCAAATCCTATCGAATGCAGATTCTGATTCCGTTAGTCTGGGGTCTGGCTCGAGTGCCTCTCTCACAAGCTCCCAGGAGGCGCGAACGTGGCCAGTCTGCAGACCTCCCCTTGAGGAGCAAGGATCAAATACTGGTGGCTGCTCTTTGTGCTGCTTTGTTTTACCTTAATAAAGAATAAGTCACACACCACTCAGGTAGCATCTATTTCTATATACGGTGCTCATCTCTCTCCACCAGCAGGTAGGATCCCCAAGGGACTGCCCTTGCTCGTCTCTGCTCCTGGCTCAGGACTTAACTAAAGAGCTCCCCCTTCAGCACCTTGCTTTCTCTGGAGGCGTCCTAGAGAACTCAGGCACATCGAACACGCTACTCTAAACATGGCCTTAAATACCATTCTAGGTGGGGTCTTCACTGGGCTTCCGTCGCTAACCGCAGAGCCTGGAATTCCAGGTCTCAGAAACTGTAAACTGAATCCAAAAGTCCCAGGGGCTTTGGAGGTGGAAAAGTCAAGTATGTGCCTTCTGCCTTTTAATTCCATTCTCGAAGCCTCTACAGCATACACTAACTACATCTCCAGGTACCAGATTCCTGGCAGGACATAAATTATGAATGTAAAAGTCATAAAGGGAAATTTATAGATGGCTTCTGTTGCACTTAAAATTAGCATTTGAAAATTGCATCACATTCTGATTCCACCACGGGATCGATCAATTGCTTCCTGCCTGAATTTGCTCTCCTCGGTGCCACAGGCTGTTGCTTTCGGGGGAATGCACGCGACAATTTGTCCATCGCCTCTTGCAAGAGACCTAAGTTTTAGATGCCTGATGCATCCTGGGTCACAGACAGGAGGCTAGGAGCTGGCTTGGTGATGGGGCCTGGGAGTCAAGAGGTAATGAATTGTCACTGGAGCTCTACAGAAGGACTGAGTCAGAATCTGATGTCCTTCTTTGTGACGCCCTCCTAAATGGGATGGTTCAGGATACCCACTGATCTCCCCGTTTTGTCTGGACTATAATTAATCACGTCCTGAGGAAAGAAAATCTGGATTCCACTTATTCTAAATTTATGTAGTTAAAACCCACATAAATCCTAATACTACAGATTTAAAATTGGATGCCAGTGGTATAAATAGGAAGTGGTACAAAGCATCATATGGTTTATAGGAAAATCTCAAGAATTCTGATGTTTGCGTTTGCATGGGTACAGCAACTGACTGTTCCCCTTTGACTTTTCATATCTGAGAGTCTTAGTGAAAATCAAGTCTGATTTACCCTACTTCTATCAGCCAGACGGATGAAGGGGAGGACTTTTATTCCAGGCAGAGCCCTGAATAAGCATAAGATGTCCAGAAGAACTGAATTCAAGGTGTCGGCAGGGTGTGGACCATGAATGATGGCATCCACACCCCCAGAACCAAAGCCAAAAAGCAAGCCAGGACTGATTTGTAGGGTGGGAAGGGATGCCATCGGGACAACCCAGATGACGGTCCCTCATCCCAGAAGCTCTGACCGCGGGCAGCAATGAAGAAGCCCTGTCTGCTGTTGTCTCTGTCTCCCTACTGGCCCTCAGACTTCCCTGCTCATGCACCCAACGGCCTGGGCTCTGCTCACCCCACCCGACCTGCAGGGTCACGGAGAGGAAGACACCATTCAATGTTATGGTAATGCAGTCATGAGTTACAGGAAAGTGCATTTCTCTCTTTCCTCCTGGTTCCCATCCCTCCACTGTCAGAACTCTCTCTCCATGTTCAGCACCTCTGTTTACTTCTCAGTCCACTGCCAGCTTTTAACTCCATCGTGACACTCAGGTGGCCTCCAGCAAAGTCACGGAGGACTTGTAGCTGTCAACCCCTGGGTGAGCTCTCCGTTCTGTGCTTGCTGCTTCTTTGCTAGAGTGGACGCTGCTCAACGTTCTGTCCTGCTTGGAATTCTCTGCCTTTGTCACTTCTGGGACTCGGCGCTCTGCTCTTCTTTGTGCCTACCAGCCCTTTGATCTTGGTTTCCCTGTGAGCGCCTCTTCTCCTTGAAAATTTAAATGGTGGCATTCCTTTTCCTCTGTGCTCACTCCACAAGCTCACTCAGGGTCATGCCTCCTGCCTTCCAAGGCTTTATAACTGAAGTCAGAGTCAGTGTCACTGAGACTGTAACTGTCACCCGGAGTTAGTGACTAAATCTGGGTCTGTGGCTCACACCTCTCTTCTGGGCTTCAGTCACTGGTCCGTTGGCTGCTGGAGCTTGCTCCACTCTCGTAAGGCACAGGCTTCTCAAACCCGAAACGTCTTCCCTCTCCTGCTGAGCTCTCTCACTGGCTGTCCCCATTCATCCTTCCAGTTAGCCATCTGTAGCACAACCCAAATCATCTCTTCACCTTCTCCTGTATCTGGCCAATGAACGCGTCCCACCAATTTTACCTTCTTTATATTCGCTACATTTCCCCTCTGCTGTCCCTAACTCTTCCGTGGCTTGGCCTCTGGTAGGAGACTTATCACTCAGGTTTTGCACTCACTTGTCAGCTCTGTCCCACCAAGGTCAGCTGACAGACAGATCCGACTCGACCAAACCCCTGTGCGTGTCTCCCTCTAAATTATGACCTGGCCTCTCTGTCCACGGAGGGGCAGATTGAGCTCCAGTCAGGGACTACATCTCCAGCCTCAGGCCCTGTCACTACCCCCCCACTACTGCCCTCGACACGTGACTCATACTCATACACGCCTTGTCACCAACGCCAGAGTCACACTCAAGACAGTTTACAGCCGGTCATGGGAGGAAGCTGATTAATCAGGCAGGTGCTGGCCACCGGCTGGTGCAGGGCCGTGCCAGCTGTCACCCTCTGTGCTGCACAGTGGAAAGGACAGTCCTGGGGAGGGACTGAGGGTTCAGAGCCACCTGCACTCACACCCTGTCTGTGTCACTTCTCAGGAGAGCTTCCCACCACCTCTCCTGATCACCAAACACATTTCCACCCTCAGAGCTCTTGCTCTTTCTCTTTTGTCTTTATTATAATTTGAATGACATTTTATTTTATTTTAATGTTTTTTTATTATATTATGTTAGTCACCATACAGTACATCCCTGGTTTCTGATGTAAAGTTCGATGATTCATTAGTTGTGTATAACACCCAGTGCACCATGCAATACGTGCCCTCCTTACTACCCATCACCAGCCTATCCCAATCCCCCACCCCCTCCCCTTTGAAGCCCGCAGTTTGTTTCTCAGAGTCCATAGTCTCTCATGCTTCATTCCCCCTTCTGATTATACCCCACTTTCTTTATCCCTTTCTTCCTCTACTGATCATCCTAGTTCTTATGTTCCATAGATGAGAGAAATCATATGATATTTGTCTTTCTCTGCTTGACTTATTTCACTTAGCAATATCTCCTCCAGTGCCGTCCATGTTGCAGCAAATGTTGAGAACTCGTTCTTTTTGATAGCTGAGTAATATTCCATTGTATATATGGACCCCATCTTCTTAATCCAGTCATCTGTTGAAGGGCATCTCGGTTCCTTCCACGCTTTGGCTATTGTGGACAATGCTGCTGTGAACATTGGGGTGCATATGGCCCTTCTCTTCACTACGTCTGTATCTTTGGGGTAAATACCCGGTAGTGCAATGACATTTTAAATGTAGTTGTTTTTCTGTCTCTCCCATGACCCGACGAGTTGGGTGAGGGCAGGACATGGACAATCACCCGCCATGATACGTACACTTCTGCGTGTGAGCGTGATTTATAACCCTGTCCACACCGATCATATTTCAATGAAAGCAGAATGTTAAGGAGCTTGGGCTAGTAGAAGACCCACGGCAGGCGGTAGGTGCGATGGAAAACAGGCAAGCCGGCGCCACGCAGCCTGAGACTCGTCCCCACGAGGCAGCACACTGCACGTGTCACCTGGAAATAATCCCTTAAAACTTCCAAATATCCAGATACAGTAAAAATGCCTCCCTCCATAGCCTATAAGATTGATGTGAACATTAGACAGTATTAGGACCTTAAAAGCGATTTGTAAAATATAAAACGATGACTAGTTTTAAGACATCATCATTAAAATATACTGAAGAATAGTGTTGGGCTTTTAACAGGACTGTGCTCCTGAGTGTCTCATTAACTCCACTTTGAAGAAGATGGCTTTAGGATTGAGTGAGCTTGATTCAATCAGGAGAAAGATTTGATCTCTTTCTTTCTTCCCTCTCTTCCCCTTCACCTCCTCTTTCTCCTTCTCCCCCTTCTTGTAGGGAAGGAAAAATTCTTCCTCTACCCTTCAAGATCTTTCAGCTGGACGAAGAATTACATTTACATGAGATAGGTTAACGTGAGGAAAAAAACCAAGATTTTATTATGTGCCCATGGAGGCCCAATAATGAAGTTGAGACCTAAAGAAGTGGCCAAGGTAGAGAGTTTTTATACTTTTTATACAAAGAGATAATAACTTTGGGAGGCGTTACCAGGATAAAGAAAACAGCTGTTTGGAATCCTTAATTAGTAAACAATTTTACACAGAATGTGGGCAGAGGTAACATATTAGAAAAAAAAAAATAACAGCTTTCTTGCCTTAGAATTTCCTATCTGTGGTGATAAGGATGTCTTTTTACTTCTTCCCACAGGGCGGGCACCTTTCACATGGGAGACTTACTTCTTGCTTTCAGGGGAACAAAAGGAGGGCCTCAGTGTCTTTGCTGTTTCTTAAGTAACTTACTTAAAATAATCAATTTGCCGAAGTGGCAATTTTGGGGTGGTCCATACATCCTTCTCCTTCTTTGTGTTAAAATCACATTGCTGTAAGATCTTCACCATAAAACACCTTAAAATACCCTCACTAAACCTGGGCATGGATTGGGAACAAAAAGCCTCCTATGGGGGGCCAAGTTCACTCTTCTCCTGGGTTCCACCCTCAGACACACCCGCAGACCCTTACCCCATGCCCTCCTCTGGGTGCTGGACTGGACAGACAGACCAGGAAGGAGGACTCTGCGCACCGAGGAAGCACTCCGTGTTGTTCAAGAGCAAAGCAGCCCAGAAGGCAGCAGAGGAAGGAGGCTCTGTTGGGCACCATCTCACCAAAGTGGGCTCTCCGGTTAACAGAGAAGAGAGAACGTAAGAGGACAGTGCACAGGGCTCTGTGCTTGGTCCAGCAGAGGCTGCAGATGCTTTCTGGGAGGTTCCGGTGGGTGGCGGGTACACTGAGGCCATTGCACACAAATGGTGACATCTAGTACTCCAGCCTGTCTCTGGCGATACATCATCTATTTGATAGAAGCTAATGTTGTCTCTGGCGTGAGGGGAGAGAACCCTGACCACAGATATAGATCCTACCTTCGAATAAAAGGAAACTGTCATTTTCTGGCTGAAAGATGGATGAAAAAGGAACCACAGACATTGAACAAGTCAACTGCCCAGTGTGTCTGCTCAGGCTTCTAGTATTAGAGTAATGGAATCTAAACACACAGTTCTCTCCTTGTTTTCTACAGAGGGGATGCCTGGTGCCACTGGGAAAGGTCTGGATGGCATGTCAAGCCCACTTGCAGCCTGCGCTCCGGGCGAGTGCCCAATAGTGATCTAGCATGAACAGGACGCAAACCTGCCGTCACATACACGTAATGCCAGGGGCTTCCACGTGGAGAAGATGGTGTGTGTCCCCTGCTAATACACTGTGATCCCAGAAAAATCCTCATTTTATTATCGGTGTGCCATTCCATCCTTAGCTTCATAATGAATTCACTTTTCCTGTTTACTTTATCTGTGCAGGAAAATGGTACATCCCACCGGAACGTGAGATGTGAAAACTACTGTGAAAAGTGAAACGCTCTGTGTGGATAGCAGGGAGCATCCTGGTCTCTCAAGGGTCAGAACAACATGATCATTCCTGGGGTAAAGTGGAATTGCCCGACCGAGGTGCTCGTCACCAGCTGGTTAGCGAGTGAGTTAGGTTGGCAAAGTGGTAAATACTGGACAGTTCAATGATAGCGCACATGTGTTCTGTGATCTCTCTCCTGCTCTCACCCAATGCTGATTAAACATTTACCCTCAGCCGGGCACTGGGCCACAGCTCTACGTAGGGGAAATATAAAGAGGTAGTAAGTCTCATCTTCTAATTTCTAGAAACTCACAGCCAAGACAAATGCAAAAAATTATATATATACATATACCCAATATATGTCACATAATATCTGATGATGTTTATATAGGAAATAGTATATGGCAAAGTATATGCACATGTCATATTATGTAATATACAATATATATGAATGATCTATGATGGTTAATTTTATGTGTTTGCATGGCTAGGCCATGGTGCTCAGACGCTTGACTGAACATTATTCTGGAGGGTGACATTGTTGTCAAACATTATTCTGTGAGGGTGTCTTTAGATGCGACGAACATGGACATTGGTGGATTTTGAGTAAAGCGGGCTCCTCTCCCTCACGTGGGTGGGCCTCCTCTGATCAATTGAAGGCATGACCAGAAGGAAAGATTGGCCTCCCCTGAGTGAGAGCGAATCCTCCAGCAGGTGGCTTCTGGACTTCGTCTGCAACACTGCCTCTTCCTGGTTCCAGAGCAGATTGCCTTCGGACTGGAGTGGAACTTCAGCTCTCCCGTCTCCAGCCTGCTGGCTCCCCGTGCCAGCCCCCAGAATCACGTGAGCCAATTCTTTAAAATACACCTACGTATACATCCTTTTAGTTCCATTTCTGAGGAGAAGGTTGACTGATGCAGTGTGACGTTTGCCAGCGAAAGGGAGAGATAAGATGCTGTCCGAACACAGGCAAGGAGGCATGTCTTTCTGCCCCTGCACAGCTTTGTGACGTACCTCTCATATGAGGGCGAGTGAACTGGATGGAGGGATGAGGAGAGACGAGCCTTCCAGCAGAGACAGAGCCCTTGGCCTCTTCGTTCATTCGGTCACTCCTCTGCCCTTCCATGTACTCGTATCATTGGCTGAGTCTCATGGCACGTTCTTCCCCATCACAGTGGACTGGGTTTCACCCGCCAGCTGGTGGAAGAGGACGCAGGGTGCAGTACATGGCAGCCCTGACTTTAGTTTCCAACAAGCATCCTCACAACTCTTACCTGCATAAAACTCTCCTAGTGGAGAGCCCTTGGTGAAGAGGGCAGACACGGGTGGAGGCTGGGGAGGGGCCCTGCGGAGTGTCTCCACTAAGCCCCCAAGAGTACAGGCCCTCCCAGGAAGGTGATGCCATCCCCCCACCCCCAGAGAACACTTGAAGATATGTCTTCAGTCTCTTCCTCAGCTCAGAGCTGCCGGTTCCAAAGGTCACCAGGAAAGTGACAGTCACCCTGTAGTTACCAGGGGACAACTGACCCCCTCATTGCTCCAAGTATATGCCTGAGGCTTCCATCATAGGAAGACTTCAGTGAAATCTCAAGGGCTTCACTTCCGGTCAGCTCCGGGGAGCATTTCCTTGATCCCTTCCTTGAAGGGCGAGGGCTTCGGAGCTCCGGCCAGCAGGGGCCACCAGCTCTAACCACCAGTGACTGTAATTATTAGTGTCTGTGAGGCAGCCTTTCTCCAGGGGTTCTCGAGCGCCGGGCACGGCTGACTCACTAACCAGGGGAAGGCTGGTGGTCTTCTCCCAGTGGACCTCCGTGGGCGAGAACGGGGTGGGGGGGGCTTGCTAACCCGCCTCCCTACAGAAGTCGATGTAGCCCCCCGAGTCCCCCAGTGCTCTTATGACAAAGGCGAGCCGTGGGGGGGTGGCCAGTCTGGCAGGCGGTTTGCTCTGTATCCCTATTTCACAAGCTGTCCTTGGAGTAATATTTCGACATCACTGCTGACATTTTCATTCGAGCCTCATCTCGGTGTTTTGCCTTGGCTTATTACGTCGGTCCCTTTTACATGTCTCTGGAAAATGAAAGTTATTTGACAAGAACAGAAAGAAAAGCAGGATGTAAGTGGTAGGCTTTGATAAATGAAACAGATAAAGGGATATGGTTTGACATTCTTTAAGATGGATGTTGATAATAATAGATAAATCTCTAAAGGGGCTCTTACGGAATTTATGCTTCTTAGAAAACCTACAGACACAGCTGGAAGAGACGGTCTCTTCTGAGCCTCTTGCCATGTGTTCCGGGGCATTTATGCACCTTCCACACGTGCGTCTGTAGGAGATCGTCAACACAGCGTGAAGGGCAGATGCTAAGCGTTCGACGTGTACGATCATCTAATGGTTTTTGTGAAGACCGTATATATATATTTTTTAAACTGGGGAGATGGGTCATCGACCCAGCAGTTCTGAAAAGTAAACATAATGTTAGGAAAAAGTGCATATTATAGGAGTTTACTTTATTGGAAGTCTGGTGTACTCAGTGAGTCAGAGAAAGAAATAAAGTGGGAGAAAAGCAAACTGCTGTAACATGAATACAGAATTTCGCTATAAAAATTCTTTTATCAAGTGTTGAATTATCAATTACAGTTTTTTAAAAAACATTGAATCAGTCAGGTGTATTATGATTTTGCCAACTAGCATAAATTCTAGGTGGAAAAAGGAACATGGTTGATTTTGTTGTTTCTGAGAACCTTAAATAAAGAAAAATTGTATGGGACGTCTGGGTCGATCGGACAGTTAAGGGTCTGACTCTTGATCTCAGCTCAGGTCTTGATCTCTGGGGGGTGAGTTCAAACCCCAGGTTGGGTGTGGAGCCTACTTAATAAAATAGAAAATTTTAAAAAAGGAAATCACTAAAATAAAACAAAACAAAACAAAACAAAACAAAAAAACATTGAATCCTGCCTCTGGAAATCAGTGAAATAGCACATCAATTTTTTGTGAAGTCCATGAGTGTGTGTTTGTATGTGTGACGTTCTCTCATAAATAACACAGAAAATGGAGCGCTGGCCTCGCCCCCCTTAATCACAGCCTCTGCCTGCAGCACAGACAGACACCTCCCGGTGACGCTCTCCCATCCTCGGGCTGACGCGGAAGTCAGTTGACCCTGGTCTTAGATGTATTAAACTTATTTCCAGTATGTTATTCTTTCCTTAATTTTTGCCTCTTACTAATGATGCCTCGAATGCCCAGATACGGTGCAATCTCTCCCACGCTTAATTTCTATGTAAAAATGGTCAGTAAAATATTCCCAATCTCTCAAATTGGGCATCCGATCAGCATTCATTCCTTACTCAAACCTCTTCACAAGTATTTAAAAGGAGGCAAACCCTACAACGTTCGTGGGGTGTTTAAGGCTTTACTGTGATACGCACCCATGTAGCTTGGGAGATGGTTCCACTGAGGATGAGAAGCGGAGAAGAGCGTTTCCTTAGGGCTGGACGGGCTGCCGTCCGGGGCCCGGCTGTCTGCACAGGGCTCCGTGCCCCACGCCGCTTCCCGTCACCTGCCGACCACACTGGGGCCCGGCAGCACCGCATCCACGGCGTCTCCGGTCTCCTAATGAGGGTCACGTGCGGCACGTACACTGTGGGTACATGAGCGCCGTGTTTCCTTTGATCACAGAGGCAAGACAGTCCAACCAGGCTTTACCACGTCACCTGACACGACTCCATCCCCAGGCGCCCCGGGCCGGTGTGCTTGCTGGAATGGACGCCCTGCGGTAGAGGACAATGACTTGTGAATTATCCCCGTGCACCACCCCGAGTGAGACACACTGCTCCCCAGCACGGCTTCAAACCCAGGGCAGCTTCTCGGTTCACACCGCGTCTAGAGTTAACACTGTGGTCCTTCCCGCTGCAAACCCGACCCAACGCTCCTGAGAGACACATTCGCAGACCTTCCTCTTCCCAATACCATTTGGGTTGTGGACATTTGGAAGTTCCATGGCCTTTCTGGGTCTTATTTCCCTGTGAACAGGCAGGTACATGCGTCCCACGATTGTTCTGAATGTAAAATAGGGAAGTATGAGAGGAGTCTTGTGTAATATAACCTGTAAGACCACTGCTCTTTGCTTCCTTTTTTATCCGACATAAAGTTTTCCATTCAAGACCATATGTAGTGTCCGCCTTGGACGTGGAGAGAGGTGGACAGAGCAGCTTGGTGTCTCCCCACGTTCCTCCAGGCACTGTGAAGAGTGCTCTCAGGGCCGTTCGGCTCTGGCACGGTTGCTGACGGTGGCCGGCGATCATAGGTTTCCCCGAGTTTCACAAAAGCGAAGAACCAGCACGGCCTCCACCAAGCCCCTGCCAGAAAGTGGGAGGCTGAGAACCAAGCCCAACAGGACAGATACCTGCTGACTTGTCACCCTCACTCGGACGAGAATCCCCTTCCAGATGTGTCTAGAGGGCCGTCTCATCCGAGACCTGGCCCCTCGCTGGGGGTCCCTGTCATCCTGGACGGGAGGCCCGCGCTGTGAGTGTGCACGAGTGTCCTGCCCCAGGCGTGCCCTCGTCCTGGCGGCAAGCATACTCTTTAGATACGACAGGGCATACGGGGGTCTCCACCCATGCTCCGTGAAAAGTGAGATGAAATAGGGCCACTTCTGTCAAGTGTCCTTTTTATCTCCTAGTGCCCACCACTTGGGCTTTCGAATAGAGCCGGGAAGCCAGGAGGGAGGGGGGCCTTGTGCCTGTCCTCACGACGTGAAACCATGCACCCATGGACCGAGCTGCAAGCATTCCGAGGACTCTGCAGGAACACCTGTCACTTGACACAGTAGCGGGCATTTGCTCACCGAGAGCCTTCGTGGCCAATTATGTTCAGCCAGGGTTCCTCTTCTGCCACCAGAGCGGGTCCAAGTTCTTTGTAAACAACATAGACAAGCATTCCCCTTTGTCTTTAACACCCCCTGACTTCTGCTCTCCGGAGGGACATAATTTGAGTTGCTGCCCAAAACTGTGTTCCCCGAATTGCAGTTCTGAGACTGTTAAGGACAAGTTTCTGTTTTATTTCAGGTCTGCCCCTTCTCCATCGGCACCCTATCCTGAAACCTGCAGCCACTCTCCCGGGGCAGAGGTTTCATTCTGTGGTGGTGGTGACCCATGTGTGTTTGCAGAAACGGAGCACATTTAAGGCATTAGATTATAGGCTAGAAGAGATCAGAACCCAGTGCAAGTAACAAGTGTAGGTTGGTTTTGTGAGCCTCTTGTTGCTGGTCCACACGTGTGATGTGTATAGGCTAGAAGAGATCAGAACCCAGTGCAAGTAACAAGCGTAGGTTGGTTTTGTGAGGCTCTTGTTGCTGGTCCACACGTGTGATGTGTATGTGAGTGTGTGAGAATGAGCTGTCTCTGCTCTACCTGTATATTTCTCACATCGGGTGTCCCAAGCTGGAAACCACCTTGCTTTGTGACGGTAAACAAGGGGAGTGTGCTACACAGTGGCCCGTCGTAGTGGACCAGGTCCTTGGATTCGGCTTAAGCCTCCACACTCCGTGTCCCCAGCTCAAAGATGCACAGTGGCATTCTTGTCAACATTTTGGACCAGAAGCATCTTACAACGGATTCGCATGTTTAAGTCATTCTTTCCTGTTTGAACTTTGGAAAGCCGATAGAACGTTTCAGAATCATTGCCCTCTGAAAAGCAACAAAACTGAGCGTGTGCTCCAGGGCATCCAGTATTAGGAGATAAAATGGATCCTAACATGATATGAATTCTACTTATCCCGCAGGGAGAAAAGGAGGGTCCCGCGCCAGGGATTCCAGGTGTATCCACTTCAGGGGAGGATGACGTCACCACCTACCCCTCTCCACGGATGAGGAGGGGCTGGGGGCAGAAAACCACTATTCCCGAAGATCAAGATTCTGAAAATCTAGCTCTCTTCATGCCCCCGTGGCTTCTACGGGCCACTTACGGTTCATTTCCATCCTATTTCAGCCTCTTTCTTTCTAAATGATAGAACTCACTCAAGTGGCCTGTTTCCTATGGTTGGAAATGCACTTTATTTACTTGACGGTTAGTGACACGACGGCTAACTTGGTGTTTATTCGTTGTTCTCTTGTTTTGTTTTATTTTTATTTTTTTTTAAGATTTTATTTATTTGAGAGACAGAGAGAGAGGGGGCACAAGCAGGGGAGAGGGAGAAGCAGACTTCCCGCTGAGACGGGGCTCGATCCCAGGACCCTGAGATCAAATGACTTGACCCAAAGGCAGACTCTTAACTGACTGAGTGCCCCTGTTTTATTTTTAACATTGCTTTAAAGATTGCTTGACAACCAGTCCTGAGACGGGGCTGCGGGATCACGTTTAAAGTTCTTTAGTCACGTTGCCAAGCTAGCTTTGAAGAACGCTATTCTGATTATAAACACTAGCAGGCGTGATTACACCAGCCTCGCAATCAACTCATTAGCATTATTTATTTGGCTAATTTGAGAAGCATAACATACTATAACACAGCTCTCTTCTGCACTTTGATTGTTCCTTGGTTTGGATATATGTCATGTCTATGGCTTTACTCACTGTACTGGTGTTTACTTGTGAAGCAGTAGGGCTATAGGATTGAGCAGAATTGATTTAATTTTTACCTCTGTGTCAGTCCCTGTCCTCTAGGAAGCAGAGGTGAGTATGGGGCTGGAAGTCAAAGGGAATGCAGGGGGATGCCAGTGAGCAATAGAGGGGAAAGGGAGCAGGAGGGGATGGGGAACCTCCAAGCACGTGAGCAATGAGGACAGGGCACTTGTGGGAGGCGAGGGGGACAGGGGAGGACCGACCAAGCAGGAGGACCCTCAGAGGGTTGGCAGCCAGTAAGGGGTCCCAGAGCAAAGGCTGACTTTTAGAAGAGATCTGTGTTGGTTCAGGGCGGGCTGTCCCCCTCCAGTGTTTGGCTGGTCACTGTGTGACCCCAGCATGCAGGAGGAGGAGGAATGAAGGAGGCCCCCGGAGGCTGTCTGCTGCCTCTGCCAGAGAGGGGAGGGAAGTGCCTCCCTGGCAGCCCCTCCTCATGGAGATCGAATGCTCAAGGAAGTTTGACTTGTTATAGAAGCTCATTAAGTAAATATTAATTGGCTTGATTATTTACTGGAGACTAATGATTTTAGATGAATTGCATGGGTTACTATATCCTGTGGAATTTTCTGGAAATATTTTATATACGTATTTTCAAATATGGTTATGGATATTCGGTTTTGTGTTTTTGAAAATTTGAAGATATTTTCTGACATATAAAACTTAAAGGCGTATCTTCGGGGTCACATGTAATTATACCTTTTACAAAGAGTAACAAAAGCGATCCATGAATATGTTTTCTTTGCTTGCGTAATAATTACAATGTTATAGGTGACACTACAGCCCCCTTTAAAGTGCCAAGTCCTTTCCTCTCGCCCTATATTATTACTATTATTTGATTGATAGCTTCCATGTCTTTTTTCTGTGTACTCATGGACACACATGTGTATAAAAATATACAGTATTACTTGTGAGCTACCATGGGTAGCTCATAATTTCTTTGGCCATTCGTCTATTGATGGGGATTTGGGACATTCCTAATCTTTCAGTAATAAAAAATCTTTTTTTAAAAAATATTTTATTTATTTATTAGACAGAGATAGAGACAGCCAGCGAGAGAGGGAACACAAGCAGGGGGAGTGGGAGAGGAAGAAGCAGGCTCATAGCGGAGGAGCCTGATGTGGGGCTCGATCCCATAATGCTGGGATCACGCCCTGAGCCGAAGGCAGACGCCCAACCGCTGTGCCACCCAGGCGCCCCTCAGTAATAAAAAATCTTATCTCAAAGCAGCCCTGCCTTAACATCTCTCCCCAACCTCTTATCCCCCTGTATTTTCCTTAGAGTACCTACCACTACCTGACCTCACAGCACATATGAAATGATTTACTCAATTCCTGCCTATGTTGCCCAGTAGAACGCAAGCCCCACACCAGCAGAGCGCTGGCTGGTTTGCATGGAGAAAATAAAAGATGGCTCTGCCGGCAGCCAGACCGGGATGTTTCCACCTGCACCGTGAATAATGCTCAGCACAGCTACGCCGTCACCCCGTTGGAAGGAGACGGTTAAGTCCACCCTGTAGCCTCAAGATGGCCGAAGGGTCCCGTCACTCTGTCTGACCTTTCCGTCTGCCGTGAGTGAGGGCTGCTCTTATCGATGACAGTTCAGCTCTGCTGTAGTCCTCAGGCTCGGATATAAAAATACTGAAGATCCAAATCACCCAACTGCCTTTGTTTCACAAGAGCATCGGCCTCGCTTGCTGCCTCACCAGCCCAAGCCCAGACCCCGCAAGGGACCCTGGGTCCTCCGCTCTGCTCGCTGAGACCGAGGAGCTCCTGCATCTATGGGGGGGGGGGGGGGGGCTTTCCCCTTGGTGCAGGAGGCAGAGAAGCAGGCGGTGTCAGCCCAGGTCCCTGGTGGCAACATCCCAGTGCCCAGGACAGTTCTGGGGACATGCCCGCCACTTCACAAATACTTTTTGAAAGAATGGATAGATAAATAAGGATGTTAAAACTCCTGGGCCATAGGTCAGAGGGATTTTGCATTTTAGGAAATACTTCTAAATTGCCCTTCAAGGTGGCTGTAAAGACTTAAGTGTTTGAGAATCATAATTTCCCTTCACGTCCATGGACCCTCATTATTATTAAATTTTCTAGATTTTCTCAGTCTGATGGGAACAAATCAATCTTGTTTTACTTACTTTTCTCAAGTGAGAATCCCATGGCCAGGTGTTTTTTGATTGTTTGCATTTCCCCTTATTTGAATTGTCAGTTCATATTCTTTCTTGCTTTTCCCATCGTGTTCCTTCTCTTTTTCTTACGTGTTTGTCACCCTTTGTACCGTACATCCATTGTAAATGCGTCTCAATGTGTCACATGACTTCTATTTGTCATTTTCTACTGTTTTCATTTATTTTTAAAAATTTTGTTATGTTTTAGGCCGGGTTCCCAGAGATAAGAATTCCTGTGCTGGGTTTCTTCAGAAAGTGCTCCCCAGGGAGAGGGGGACCGGCAGGGAAAGTGTGTAATTTCGGATGGGGCCTGGTTCCTGCTAATCCCTGGGGGAGGGGTGTTGCAGAGAGTGTCAGCCCCCCACCGCCTGCACCCACCTGCCCTGGAGTGAGGGGGCTGCCTGCTCGGGGTCCTGCCAGGGTAAGTCAGGACGGGGCCAAGTGCCCGGACAGGTGCAGACGCCTGTGTGAGCTGGCATGCTCTTCAGGACCCAGGGTCGAGGGAGAGGATTCAAGGGCATCCAGGCAATTCGCTTTCTATTTTGGTGAAGTTTGCCAGGTGAGACTTTTCCTGGCAGACCTGATCATTTATTCTTGTGACAGCTCTTAGTCATCCTTTGCATCTTGCTGCTACATTTGCTTATTGTCTGTCTGCTTAGCCATTGCACTTCAAGTTCTGACGAATAAGGTGCTCCCTGCTGTCCTCCTCTTAGCTTTCATGAGTCCTCAGTCCTGTTTCCCACTTAGGTCAGTGTGGAGGCTCTGCCTGCTTCCCCTCACAACCTGGCTGCACCTCTCCGTGATGGAAGACACCTTATAGAAAGTGCTGGAACATTAAGAAAGTTGCAATCCTGCCAATCTTCCATTTTTGCAAGGAGAATATTTTAAAATTGCTTCTGTCCAAATGGAATGCATTAATTTTTTTCCATGACATGGTTGAAATGGATTTTTACTTTTTTAATATACTTTGCATGCGTGTTTAATTTTATATGAAAAAAACCAATTCATTCATTTAAAATATTAATTTTTCCCTTTCTCTATTGTCCCAGAACAATTTTATGTAAAGTCTTCACACTGAAACACCATCTCCAGCATCACAGGGAATATGGCCTGCATCAACAGAAACAGATTTCCAGAACACATTGTATCAGTTCTATTTAAAGACTCTGAGACTGCCTTTCAGAATTCACTTATGGATGTTGACATGCCTCCATTTCACAAATAAGGAAACTCACTTCTCCAGGGCGGCATGGCTTCCCCGAGACGCAGCTCCCACACGATGCACTTGCTTCCAGTCCTGGTCCCTGTGGCTCCACAGCCTTATTCTCAGCCACCCAGGTTATGTTGCCTTCCTTCTTCATCTTCTTTCTGTCCAAATATTCTTCGACTATGTCTTCTTGATGAAGAAACCCTTCCTTAATGTTCCATGAAAAATCATACCCAAACTAACTGGAATCCATCATCTAATCTGCTTTAAAACTGACATTATCATATTTATCTTTCCCACCTAGAAAGTGGGATATGGATCATTGTATTCAAGGCTTATATATTCCCCAACAAACTTTGGTCACTTGTTGTATAAAGGTCATGCATCCTTTCTTAAATTTGTTTCTAAATATTTTATATTTTCCTTTCTATTGTAAATAGAAATTCCTTATAAATGATTCATTCCAGGTTACTGATGGTATGGAAGAATGTAATTGATTCTAGGTATATTTATTTTATATCCTGCTAATCCATAAAATTTTTATTAGGTCTAAAGTTTCCTAACAGAAATATGTAAACTGTCCAAGGATATGATTATATTTATCATGATACTTTTTTAACCTCAGATTTTAAATCTTATATTTGTTTTCTGCAGCCTCAGGAGCATAAATAAAGCAGAAGAATAGACCAAGATATACTGCAACGCATTCCAGAGCCTGGATCATGTCCAGGGATTGAGGGATGTACAGGGATCTCACAACAGGACTGGAGTTCAGGCCTCATGGGAATCAGAATCCAAGCCCCAGTGTGGTAGGGAGGAACATGTCCCCTACAGATATCCAGGTCCTAATACCTGCAACGTGAGAAGGTGACCTTGCGTGAAAAAGCTTCTTTGTAGATGTGCTTCAGTTAGGGATATTGAGATGCAGAGATTATTCTGCATTATTCTGCTGGGCCCTAAATGGAATTGGAGGCACACGTAGGGGCTAATGGCAGATCACCCCCAAAATGTGCCACTTCAGCTCATTGATTATTTTAAAAAGAAGTTACTTAAGATACAGCCGGTACAAGGACACTCAGACCTTCCTCTGTTCGCCTGAAAGCAGGAAGTAAATCTCCCATGTGAAAGATACCCTCCCTGTGGGAAGAAGTAAAAAGACATCCTTATGACCAGAGATAGGAAATTTTAAGCCAAGAATGCTGTAGAAACAAACCTTGTTTTTTTCAAATCTGCTACCTCTGCCCAAATTCTGCTTTGAATTCCTTATTAATTAAAGGTCCCAAACACTTGTTTTCTTTATCCTGTTAATTCGTCACCAAATTATTGTCTGTTTGTCTAAAAAGTATAAAAACTGTCTGCCTTGGCCACTTCTTTAGGTCTCAACTTCATTATTGGGCCTCCATGGGCACATAATAAAACTTTGGTGTTTTTCTCCTGTGAACCTATTTCATGTAAATGTAATTCTTCATCCAGCTGGAAGACCTTGAAGGGTAGAGGAAGAATTTTTCCTTCCCTGCAGGTACAGAAGAGGGTCGAAGGGAGCATTAACTATGCACAGAAGAGAGGAAGGCCAGGTAACGGAAGCAGAGGGAAAGAGAGTTCAAGTGTGCTGTTGGCCCCAAAGACGAAGACAGAGGAGGGCCAGGAAGCAGGCAATGCAAGGAAAGCAGCTACAGGGGTGAGAGAAGGCAGAGAAGAAGATCATTCCCTAAAGGCTTCCGGCAGCACACTCCAGGCTGACACCTGGGGCTCCCCTCCAAAACCCATTTTGATCCCGGAAGGCTTTTTCATTTACGTCTTGCCATGTATTCAGCTTCTGGCCCTCTTATTAATTAAGCCACAAGCACA
Organism: Ursus arctos; assembly: GCF_023065955.2. Taxonomy (NCBI): domain Eukaryota; kingdom Metazoa; phylum Chordata; class Mammalia; order Carnivora; family Ursidae; genus Ursus; species Ursus arctos. The sequence goes on along the minus strand of NW_026622819.1, from coordinate 4,455,464 downwards.
AAAGAAATTAACTCAAATGTATGAGACAAGAATTTCTTCCCACTGAATTTTAAGACCAGGGCTTAGGCCTCAGGAGTAGGTGGACGGGCATCTTTGCTGCCTTTGTGCTGGGTCCAAAGACAAAGCTGGCCACAGCGCCCCTCCTTGAACCAGGCCCATGCACAAAACTGGTTTCCCAGTTTGGAAGGAACAGGAGAGGAAAACCTACTTCATGTCTAGACCAGTCACTTTTTATGTGTTATGTACTAAGGAATTGTCCAAAACATCCCCCAGAAGGTTAAATAACGAGATTCAGAAAGAGAAGTTACAAATACCTGGGAATTCCCTCTCTGGGTGAATTCAGGGATATGCGGACTCCCAGAGAGCAGAGGACGGTGGTGAGATGTGTCTCGGGAGGAGCGCTGAGCTCTCCAGGAGGCCTGGCTGCTTCTCCCTGGCATCACGACTTCATTAACACATCTCTTCATGTGGCCAAGTGACGTCATCTTGGAAAGCCTCCAATTTCAGTGTTCCAAAACCTTCCAAATTCAGCCACAGAAGGGGGACCCACCTCATGTCAGGTATCAGCTCCCAGATTTAAAAGAAGGGGGAGGAGGAGAACAAGGACAAGGACAAGGACAAGAAGAGGAAGAGAAGGAGGAAGACAATGGTCAGGAAGCTGGGGTCCAGGAGGAGCCCCTTGAAGCAGCTATGAGGACGCCTATGCGGGTGGGAAGGCAGGCCTCCGGGGAGGGGAATACAGGAAGTTTCTCGTTATCAGAAGAGAGGTCCTGGCAGCTCCATCCCAAACATGCTCTTGATTTGGTATCCTTGTTTCATTACTGATTTTAAGGCTCCTTCTAATGTATGTTTGTAGTCATTATAATAGTAATAATAGTCATAATATTAGCAAACACTTACATAAGAGTTACAATAATCATTATTGCTGCTTAAATGGGGAGGGGCTGGGCCACAGAGAGGTTAAATAACCATCCCAATGTCACCTTGCTTACACTTGGTGGAGCCCAGACTTGAATCCAGGCAGTCTGGTTCCTGAGCTTGTGCTCTGAACTACGACTCCAAGAGCCACAGTTTCTTCTCTTCCTTTTCTAAGTGGTATAATTTTACATAGGTATTAAAAGATTTCTGATGTGTCTCATCAACAGATATTGAAGTCATCTTATGAGATCTATTTTGGGGACGTGTATTAGTCAGGGCTCTGAGAAACAGAACTAACAGGATATACAGATATAGATACATTATATACACAATGTATTCTTTTACATATACAATATATATTATATATAAGTACATACCATATACTATATGTTATTATGTCTATATCTATATATGTAAAATAAGAAATTGACTCATGGGGCGCCTGGGTGGCTCAGTTGTTAAGCGTCTGCCTTTGGCCCAGGGCATGATCCCAGGGTCCTGGGATCGAGCCCCGCATTGGGCTCCCTGCTCCACTGGGAGCCTGCTTCTTCCTCTCCCACTCCCCCTGCTTGTGTCCCCTCTCTCGCTGGCTGTCTCTCTCTCTGTCAAATAAATAAATAAAATATTAAAAAAAAAAGAAATTGACTCACATAACTATGGAGACTGAGAAGTCCCATGAATGATTACCTACTAAGGATTGATTCGATCGAGGGAAATAATAATTTTATGGGTTGGAATTTGGCCCCTTTTTGGAGATAGACATCGACCTTGTGTCTACAGAAAGCATCTCCAGATGTTTCTCTCAATGCAGACAGAGGAGGAGAGCTCAGAGAAGCAAAGCAGTGTAGCAACGCAGCAATATTAACAAAGCGGCAGCACCTGGATGGACACACTTATTTACGTCTTAAAATAACAGCAGAATTTCTAAACGATCCGTCTGTCGCATTGTGGATTACGAATTACAAATCATTCTCCTTATCACAGAGGAAGAACCTGGGCTGAGCGTCTAAGCACTGTCTGCAGACACGCAGGGGACAGCAGGCCGGGGTGCCCCTCCCCGTGGACCAGGAGGACACAGCTAGTGGAGGAGGCCTGTGGGGTGGACAAGGGTCCCTACTTAATGATTCCTGTCCCGGAGCGGAATCTCCTGAGGCGAAGGGAACCGCGCCCTGACAACAGGAGCCCCTACTCCTCTGTGTCCATCACAGACACTAGCACACAGCTATTGTGGGAAGCAGGTGAGGGCGAGGGGTGGCCTTTCCTCATCTCCGCAGTAGAGTTCCTGTCTCTGCTGTCTCAGATTCTTCAGGACTGCAAATCCGGAGCGTGGAGAACATGAACATTCGTGGGGCCTCCTGGCCGGGGCGGTAATTCAAGCGGGAGGCCGTGCAAGGTCCTGGGCGCTGGTCCCTCTGGACCCGGTCCCTCCAGCATAGAGAGCACAGACAAGCCTTCCCCTCTCATCCCGGTAAAGACGGGGCTGAGGAAGGCGCATCCTGACCTGTCTGTCTGCTCAGAAGCGCTGCATTTCACCGCAAGCCCCCAGGAAGCAGGGGGAGCCCGGCAGCAAGAAACCAGCAGCTTGCACGCCTTCAGTGAAGCTTCTTCCCAGAAGCGATGTCTGGAGAAAGGGGCTTTACCAGAGTTCTGTGTCCTTCCCAGCGCTCGCATGTTAAACCCTAGCCCCTAAGGTGATGGTGTCAGGAGGGGAGCCTTTGGGAGGTGATTAGGTCGGGAGGGGGAGGCCCCCGCCATGGAACCCGTGCTCTTATAAATGAGACCCCAGAGACTTCCCCCACCCCTCCTGCCCTCCAAGGTCACAGAGAAGGTGCCGTCTGGGGAGCAGGAGGAGGGCCCTCGGCCGACACCAACTCTGCCGGCACCTTGGTCCTGGACTTCCCAGGCTTGGAACTAGGGGAAGTAGACTTCTGCCATTTACAAGCCACCCGGTCTATGGCCCCTTTGTTACAGCAGCTGGAACAGACCAAGACACAGACGCGTTAGCCCTCCTTTCTCTGCCAAGTCACATCAGGCTCTGCAAAACGTCCCCCTGCCCCTTCTTCCCTCTTCCTGCCTGATTCAGTTGTGTTACCATCCTTTGTATCTTCTTCTCTACCTCTCCAGAAACCTGACTTCCAGAACCTTCAGATGATGGAGCCAAAGCTTCTCTGTTTTCCCGCTCGTGACAAACAGTTCATCTGACTGTAAAGACAGCGGTGGCTTCCCAAGCAGGACCTCACCAGCCGATTGCCGACTTTGGGGCCATGCAGAGTCCTGTTACTTTTTCTTCTCTAGAATATTCACACTGTAGGGCAAGTCAAGGGAAGAAGGCAGAAGAAGAAAGAGCGGGAAATTTTGTGGTTGCCTTTAAATACTTTAAGGATTGAGGTCCCACTTCCCCTGAACACTATTTTACATGTTTGTGGTGCTCACATCTGAGCTTGACACGTGTCGGATGACAAGAATCCGGATGACAAACATGAGTTTACAAGCTCTGAATAAGTTACATGTGTTACATTTCCCTCCCTGAGGAAGCATATTTCTGGAATCACCAAAATGCATCCTAAGTTTTTTCCTCGTGCTCCCAGATCGTCGCAGGAGGGAGGTGCGTCTGACTGACTCGCTGACTCCCATAGTTTGGGTTCCGTCTCTCAGCAACATCCCTGGTCTCATGGTATCATGTATGTCACAGCTGACGCCAGACGTGAATGATGACGCACTGACCAGTGTCCTGTCGTAAATGAGCGCAGACAATGCAATACTCGCCAGTCCTGTTGCTTGATGTGTGAGCAGCAGTAAGGGCTTAGTGGGAGCAGAATCTGGGAGAGCACTACAGAGGGGTGAATCTGAGATGCTGATGGGACCATTTCTGGCAGGAGAGGATAAAGGTCCCCACGCTGGAGGGAGGATAGGACGGAGGAGGACAGAAGGGGCAGGGAGAGAGGGGGTGCTCTCTTGCTGAAGGCACCCCAGATCGGCATGAGCTGCTGCCCTTCCAGAAGAGCCTAGATCCCATTTCAGGATGTGCCATCCATGGCCAGTTTTGCTTCCGCGGTGGAAAGGAACAGGACCTGGGGCCCTGGCTTCAGATGGGAATGAGCAGGGGTGGGGGCCTGGCCCCACGTGTCTCTCATGCACGGTGAGGAGCACTGATGCTCTCTCTGGGACCCGAGCGCCCTGTGCTCCTGTCCAATGGTCTTCGTGCCCCCAGCCATCTGCCCAGGTCTCAGCCACCTCGTGGAATCAGGGTGAAGCCATCACACTATTCACTTACGAGGGTATGTGCTCACATGAACGCATGGAACACTGGATTGAAGATAACTGGCTCTCAAGTCGTAGCCACTGGTGTAGGAGAAACCCAGGACGTCCTCAGGAAAAATAAAACTTCATCCCCAAGCCCTTACACACACCTTGTGCTGGGAGGGTGGGGTCAAGCCACGGCTCTGACCCTGTGTAAGACAGAGTTGTGCCTCCATGGCTTACACGAATACAGGACCTGTGTTGTCTCCTTGCTGTGTTCTGTGTGCTTTATATTTCAAGGCGATTGTTTTTATCCCATTCTGGAGACTGTGTTGTCAACATTTTCGGAAGCCCCAGGTACTAAGTAAAATGTTGCATATTTAAGGAATACAGTTGGGATAAAAGCCATGCAATTAAGAAGCGCGTGGTCTGTTCTGAGATATACAGCTCACGTTTCAGGTAAATATCACCCGGAATGCGTGACCGAGCGAGGCGCCTGTGTCTCATCCCTGCGCTCTCCCATTTATGGTTGCATCCTGTAATGGCTCAGCCGTGTATCTGGGCAGCTTTGTTAATCTGTCAGCTTGCTCATCCGCTCTTAAAGTGATGTATGGGGGAAATTCTGCCTATGCTAAATACGACCCCTTTGCCATTTCTAATAATATCACAGTGATTCAGAACATGAAGCCATTAGAACAGTAATAAAAAGAGAGACTGTCATTATTTCAACCACACAGCAGAAAACGAGGGTATCTTCCATAATTGTGGACATTCGCAGCCATGGGGCTCCCGCTAGAGGGGAAAGGCCGAGGAACCTACCCTGCAGGCAGCAGGTGTGGGACAGGGCTGGACACGAGGTCCAGGGGTGCAGGCACTATTTTGTCCGGAGAAATAGGTGCAGATTTGGCCCTCCCCTCACTGCTCTCCTGGGCCTCTCTTGGTTGCTTGGGAAGAAGGGCGCTTAATATCTACCTTTCTACTGCATTTCTAGTAATCAGACCACCGGTGCTGCGGTTATGCTCCCATGTACCACTATAAACTCCGAGTCCTACAAAATATTCCTTTACATTTGCAATTTGGGTGATGAGGAGCCATTATCAAATTTGCTTATCAAGGCTCTGCTTACATTTCTATTTTCAAGGTGCAATTTGATTCAGAAGAAAGGTTTTCTTTTCATTTAATCCACTAGTGGCCTTTGGTAGTGTTTTGGTAACGTTTGGCTTTTGAGTATTGTTTAAAAGCTAGCTTTGCATTAAAATAGTCAGCTGATAAGAGACCACCTTTTTCCCCCCTGCTTAAACATTGAAAGAAGAATGAACACCAACTCTTTATAAACTCTTCCAAAAAATAGAACTTGGAGCACTTCCAGACTCATTCACCGAGGCTGGTATTGCCTCAGTACCAAAACCAGACGAAGAAAATCACAATAAAAGAAATATAAACCCATATCTCTTATGAATATGGATGCAAAATTCCTCAACAAAACACTGGCAAACTCTATCCAGCAATTCTAGAAGGACCACACATGCTGATCAGTGGGATTTCACCTAAAAATGTGAGGTTGCTTTAACACCTCAAAGTCAATTAATGTTGTCAATTAATAAAGACAAGACCCACATGACGCTCTCAATAGAGGCAGAAAAATCAGTTGATAAATATCAACAACTCTTCACGACAAAAACATTCAAAAACAAAGCATTGAAGAGAAGTCTTCACCTAATAAAGGGCAACTATGAAAACCTCCTATAACATCACACTTAACAATGAAACACCAAATGCTTTCCCCTAAACCCGGGACAGGGCATGCATCTCTAATCTCACTACTTCTGTCCAGCACTGTACTGGGGGCTCTAGCCAGGGCAGTTACATAAGAAAATTGGACATAATGCATGCAGATGAAACAGGAAAAAAATAAAGCTATCTCTATTTGAAGATGATGTAATCTTGTACAAACCACATCTGAAAGAATCCACTGAAAATTATTGGAATAAAAACATTCAGCAAGGTCACAGGTTACATACTCAATATACAATTGAATTTATATAAACTGTCAAAAATCTGGGGCGCCTGGGTGGCTCAGTCATTAAGCGTCTGCCCTTGGCTCAGGGTGTGATCCCAGGGTCCTAGGATCGAGCCCCACATCGGGCTCCCTGTTCCGCTGGGAGTCTGCTTCTTCCTCTCCTACTCTCCCTGCTTGTGTTCCCTCTCTCGCTGGCTGTCTCTCTCTGTCAAATAAAAAAATAAAATCTTTAAAAAAAATCTGCAAATAAAATTAGAAAAAAATAATTCCATTTACGGTAGCATTAGAAAAAATAAAATACTTAGGTAAAATTTAGCAAAAGTATATTCTGAAAACTATAAAAATTTAGCAAAAGTATATTCTGAAAACTGTAAAACACCGTTGAAAGACATGAAAGTAGACCTGCATAAATGGAAAGATAGTCCGTGTTCATGGATCCAATTTCATCCTATTAAGAAGGCAGTACTTCCCAAACTGATTCATAGATTCAACACAACCCCCGTTAAGATCTCAGCTGGCTCTTTTCTTTTTTTTTTCTTTCAGAAACTCATAAGCTGATCCTAAAATTCATATGGAAATTCAGGGGACCCAGAATATGTAAACCAATCTTAAAGAAGAACATCTCCCAATTTTAAAACTTACCACAAAGCAAAAATAACGAAGAAAGTGTGATACTGGCATAATGACCAACTTAAAGATCAACGAAATAGAATTGAGTCCAGAAATAAACCTTAACATTTTTGGTCAATTGACTTTTTAACAAGGGCACGAAGACAACTTAATGGGGGAAAGAACAGTCTCCAGCAAATGGCTCTGAGACAACTGGACATCTAATGAATGAATTTGGAGCCCTCGTATAGATACCACACGTATACAAAATTTAACTGCAAATGAATCAAAGCCCTCAATGTAAGAACTAGAGCTGCAAAGCCCTGAGAAGAAGCCCAACCTTGGGTTAGCTGGATGTCACAGCAGAAGCAGAAGCAACACAAGGAATTTGAGATAAATTGGACTTCACCAAAATTTAAAAATTTTGTGCCTCAAAAAATACTATCCATAAAGTAAAACAAAAGAACCGGCAGAATTGGGAGAAAATTTTTGCAATTCATATTCTGATAAGGGACTTGTATCCATAACACATAAAACACAACTCAAAAATAAAAAGACAAACACCCGCTGTAAACATGAGCAGGGTACACAAATAGAAGTTTCTCCAAGAAGATACACAAATGACTAAAAAGCACATGGGAAGATGCTCAGCTTCATTGCCATTGAAGAAATGCAAAGAGAAGCCATGTGGAGATGTAGTTTCTACCCACAGGGATGGCTAGAATCAAAAAGGCAGGATCATGTGCCAGTGAGGACAGGAAGAAAGTGAAACCCTCACACACTGCTGTTGGGAACGTACAGTCGTGCGGCTCCTTTGGAAGACAGCCTGGCCATCTCCCAAAATGCCGCTGAGAGGTACAGACCTAAAAAAACGAAATTGTGTGTCCATGCAGAATCTTG